>NC_055683.1:29182325-29501611 GCF_017639745.1 Melanotaenia boesemani | reverse complement strand
TGCGAATGAAGCATAAATGCAACAAACAGAAAGGAGACAATCAAACTGATATTTTATTTCTCAAAAATTAGCAGAATTTTTTTTTTGTGGGTGTCTCTTTCTTGTTTTATTTGAAAAAATCTATAGTCAGGAAGACACCTGGAGGTGTTATTGAAACTTTTACAATTTTCTTTTTGGATTGTAAATACACTCTGGGATGTTTTTGTTTTTAATTTTATTACATTTTAATTTTCTTAGGTTTTTTTACAACCACCATCTTCAGTACAAGTAATGCTGACAAATACACAAACAAAGCTGGTTCCTTCAACCCACCAAAACTGTTCGTCACATGACTACAGTACTGTTTTTTATCTATTGAAAAATCCTTTTCCTGTCAACACAGCACTGAGTGACAAGCCTTGCTTATCACATATGTCAGGAAACAAAAAAGTAAGACTTTATAATTTCTTTTTTTTCTTTTCATCTGAATAACAGATAATAGATGATGATGCCTGAGCTGTTACATTAATGCGGTGGAGCGTATGCATTCTGGAGGTCCTAGGAGCTCTGTTGTCAGGGCTTTATGCCCCTGGTTGGGTCACCCATGGCAAACAGATCACTATGGGAGGGACCGGACCAAGCACGATTCAAAGACTCCTATGATGGGTAAAAACATTGGAGCCAGGTTTCCCAGGTTTACCTTGCCCAGATGCATGCCCTCTGGTGCCAGGCCTGGGGATGGAGCAAGGAGGCAAGTGCCTGATGGCTGGGCCTGTGCCCATGGGGCACAGATGGGCTCACCCCGTGAGGGTAACATGGGCTCCCCCCTCTCCTGTGGACTAACCCACTGCGGGAGGTGCCACAAGTGTTAGGTGCAATGTAAAGTGAGCGGCAGCCAAAGGTGGGGACCCTGGCCCCTCCTCAGCTGCATGAAGGAACAGTTCTGGCTCATCTCAATCCATGGTTTGTGCTCTGGAATCTGTGTTCTCAGAAAGGACTGGACCCTCTTCCATTCCAGACATGCATTCGATGAGATTTGCCTAGCATATGTGGGCATAATCATTGCCCCCCAACTAAGTGCCTGTATATTGGGCTTCACCCCCAGTAGACGAGACGGTAGCCTCCCTCCGCCTTCGGGTTGGAGAACAGGTCATGATTGTTGTTTGTGCTTATGCACTGAAAAGCAGTACAGAGTACCCACCGTTTTTGGAGTCCTTGGACGGTGTGTTGGCAAGCACTCCTTTTGGGTACTCCTTTGTTTGCTGGGCGACTTCAGTACTCATGTGGGCAATGAAAGTGAGACCTGGAACGGCATGACTGGGAGAAATTTGTTCAGCACAATACGCCAGCCAGATCATCATTCTGCTGTCATGATGCTGGACAGGACAGGTTAAAAACAAAACATTTCATGGACAGAACTTCTAGGAACAGCTGACATGCTGAAGGAATCTGGTTTGGTGGTCTTTGGTTTTAGCAGCTGAGGGGGTCGGGCCAAGTCACAGACAAGTGTAAAGTGGTTCGGATGACAATCCGCCCACAAGACCCGCCCACGGAGAACGGATAGAAAATGGATGGATAGATGGGATGATTATGCTCAATGCATTGGTTTCAGTGTGATCAAAATGTGATGCCAGAAATGTGTTTTCTAGTGCTAGAGGAGTGCTTAAATGACTGCAGTCTTCATCCTTAACAGTAGACATCACCATTGAGAATATGACTCAACTGCAGTACAGGAATAACAGTAGAACAAATCATACAGGAAGTAATTCATAAACAAAAAAATAAATATACCTTTTTAACTTGTCTGTTGCACTTTTAATTTTTTTTTCCTATATTTTTTGGGTTTTAAATAGATTGTAGGGTCACCTATAGAGATGTACCTACTTGGACACCTTACCTTGTGTCCTGTTTTTTTAATATGCCACTTGAACAAAAGGGTTCACAGTTGGCTGAAATATCATTCAAGTGGGATATTATGGCATTAGTTTTAGTGAGTGCTACCATTTGAAGGGTCAGGAATGACAAACATTAATTAGTTTAAAAAGAGATAAACTGTACGTTGACAGCTTTGGATTGAACTGGAAAACTAACTGTAAAGCAGACCTTACTAACTAACATAATAGATGCTGTCATAGTTGATCAGGAGAAAATCTCATCAAAATCAAATAAAGAAATTCTCAGAGAACAGTCTGATGTGGTTTTGTATATTTAGCAATCACATACTTTTTTTTCAACTCAAAATTTCCTTTTTATGAGCACCCCAATCCTTATAAGGTCATTAAGCAGAAAATAATTAGACTGCTTTTACCAAATTTAGATATAATTGCATGCATGTACGTCAGGTCTTGTTGTTTCAGCGAACAGATGCTGGGATAATCAGTAACACAGACCACAGTTATCTTTCCCATGAGGATTATATCTTTGTGGTTTCAAGTAGAAACCAGAAATGCTAGCTGTTGGCTGCTCCAACCACTTGGATCTTAAAAAAAATTGTGAAACTAAAAGTGGTTTCAACAAGGATAATCTCAGATGAAGTGAAATGGGTACAGAATTATAAATGTTTTTAGAGGATGGTTTATGTATCTGAGTAGATCAGTTAAAAGCCTGTCAGGAGGAATTTTCTCATTTAATCCTCTGCAGCTGAATGTTGTGTTGAAAACCTTGGCAATTTGCATGATTCATGTTAACATTCACACATTGCGCTGGTATATGATGTGCTGTTGTAACAATCTCAGGAAAAGTAGCTGCATGTCTTAAGGGAAGGTTTGTGAAGTAGGAGAATTTCAGGATTTTTCATGAGAAACGATATTATCACAAACTCCACCTGATGATTGCCTCATTATAAATGGTCTCCACATTGACTTTTACCTCAGTGAGACAGAGGGCTATTAAAGGATGCTTTATTCTCTCTCCACATGTTCATTATTTGTCACAGCTCAAACAAAAGCCCTAGAGTGACCAGCCTCGGGCTGTCGCAGGAAATTCAGATAAGCTTAAAGTGCACATATTTTTACAATATTTATTTAGTTTAAAATGATCAATCTGATGAGGCACCATCATGATAATGTACCTTTTGCAATCAAGTATGCTTATTTTACAGAGAGTATATTTTAAACAGATCTTTGACAATACAGAAGGGAAAACAAAGCTTTCTTTATAGCTGCTTGAGACATTTCTGGGACAGAATGATTAAGTCTGAAAGAAACACTTATATAATTAATAAAGATATCGCAATACCTATTTGGCAAGTTCTGTATTCATTATGATTTTATGTGCAGCTTGACAAGCACCAATTTTGTGACCTTGTAGTCAGATATTTCCAATAAAACTTGTAATTATTCATGTTGCTTAAGTGCTTAAAAGGAAATAAATGTTTAGCTTGACTGATTTTATAAAGGTTTTCTTGAACGAAATTAGACTTGTTTCCTTTTCAACATAGCTGTACTCTTTATAAATTATAAAGGGCCTCTGAAGACAAAGCCAAGGTATACCCAGGTGGTGAAATGTTGACAATCACAGGGCAAAGACTTTGTCTCTAAATCATTTTAGGTAATTAAAATGTCTAACTGATGTGTTTGTACCTTAAAGGTTAATTTTGTTACCCCAGACTACATTTTTCATGTCCCTGGCATGTGAGTGATCAAATCAGACACTTATTATGGTGATTTGATTACTGTACAGCAACGTAGCGTACCCATGATATTTCCCCATTATTCTCAGAACAGATGTTCAGCACAATCTGATGGAACACAACAGGAATGTTAAAAAAGCTGTCAAAAACAAATATTAAGAAGCAGTTTGCTACACATTTACAGATTCAATTTTAAGACACTGTGAGATAAGAAATAAAAATGCATGTTTTAAAATTTAATCATAATGTTTTAGCACAGTATGCTTCAATATCATTCCATTAGACACAAAGGAAGTCAAGCAAAATTGTAACATTTACCTGAATATTACAAGCTGTTCTTTTTGCAATATGCACTGCTATGTTCTGTGCCTATTAGAGCCCATAGAGACAGACACTACTTTCTATTGACCTGACAGCAGCTGAATGTGTCAAAAGTTGCAAAGTTGATCTTACTTTTTCGGACATTCACATACCGCACAAAGCAGGTACATTCACAGATAGTGGTGGGTCTTAATTTGGCATATAATCTATTATTCAACGGAATCTGACAGATCACGTAACGAAATATTATATAACTGCTGTCCAAAACCATCCTGCTCCATGGTTTTCCTTAGCATTAACAGGTGAATCAGACTTGAGCCAAATTTGTGTTTTATCACACTAGCGCACAACCTGATAAATTTAAAAATGGATAGAAAAATATGTTTTCAACTGTTCCCATCTTCCCAAATGCTTCATAATACATATAATTTATTATAGTTATGGCAAAATGCAATGTTGTGGGAAAACTTCATAAGGACTTTAGGATTACACCTCATTTACTGTACAACAAAAGAGTCCAGGTAAAGTAGAAATTAATATGGTTCTGAGTTTATTACATTATAGATAAAGGTGTGTTACTAACCACCTAGCCAAATACTATCAAATTAATAAAATTAGCTTTCAAAATCTCAGGAAAATGAACAGAGCTCTGAGATGATGGAGTACGCCGAGAGCGACTGGCCGTAGACTAGCTTAAATTAACTTAGACAATTTCTAACCTAAATCAACTGCTTAGTTGTGAAATCCCAAATGTATGCTGCAGATATTAAAATGAACAACTTACATTCCTACATAATTTCCTGATATAAAATGTAAATCATATTGTATACATACAATTTTCTTTGGTTTAGCATTACCTTTTAATATGTGAGGTTGTAATTTAGTAAAATGTTTTTTACAAGCAGCCTGTTAGTCAGCTTCATGCTTAAATATTTGTATATGCTTGGTACTTTGCTTATTATGAGAGAACATTTAATCTTTGATAACTGCTTCTACTACTTTAGGAGAGATCCAAATATCCTCCTGCGATACATTGTACTATATTATGTCTGGGTGTCATCTTCTACTTTAAAAACATTGCTTCCCCTTGCAGACAGTGTTTGGTGATGTTTTGATGATATGACACTCTCTTGCTGTGTTTTCTAATGCGTGTTTCTTGGCCCTAAACAATCTTCCAACCCTGCTCCAAGCTGATGTGACAGAGAGTTCCGTCTGGCTGTCATTTGCCCCGACCATGACAGAGAACCACATGGCTGTGAGCCGCATACACATCCCCCATGCGCTGAATCTGCGTACAACATTGACACTTCATCTCAGCTGGAAAGAGCTGTGTGCACACCCCTGAAAGCCAACACCACTGCCTGTAACCGAAGTAGTTTGGAAGTGGCTCTGAATACCTGTCAAGACACATCATTGTTGTTCCTCTTGGCCATTTTAACTGAAGCAGCAGCACAAAAAAAAACACAATGGAAGCTAATACAGCTGAGCTAAGCCCCTTGCCCTACAGCTGACAGGCTCATCAGATGTATGCTTGGGAAGATTTTTATACTAAAAGAGCAGTCTTCCTTATACCAAGACAAATTCCAATACTGTGTCAATACAACAACAAACAACTCTCTAAGCTTAGATCTTCTAATTAAGCAGTGTGCTATTGACTTTATTGCTTTACTTGCTTCATTGAATCCAAACTAAACTTTCGGTTAATGTTAGTGTAATGTCAAAGTAAACTGCAACTGTAATCTAAATTAGACACATGATAATTTGGAAAGACATACAGCTGCAGTACTACAGTATACAATAGGTTAGTTGTTATGGTTTTAAGAAATCTTCTGCAGTGACATCCAGCTGATGGTGCCAAGAAAAAAAATATAAATGATTTGGCTTTAATAATTTTATCCTATTTTATCAATAAGCTTAAACATTGCATCTCAATAATTAGTGAGTCATTTCATCAGCTAGTTTGATTCTATCCACAATCAACACAATACATCTAAAGCTATATTCACACAGCTAATTTTTAGCCCGACTGTCATGTTTGACTAATTTAGCACATTTAAATGTTGACACATAGCATCTGATTATTGTGGGTTGCACATCGCACATCTGCAATGCACGATAAGGCTTGAAGACACAACCCCAACTTTACCAATGAAAGTCTGTAATTATACAAAATGAAAACATAAATGAAAGCATGGATTTAAAAGTGTGGTCTGCTTAGAATGAGCACAATTTGGATGAGCTCTGGACTGAGAGGAGCAAAGCTGCTTGGAGCTTTTAGTTGTCAATCAGGTGAGCAAAACAGACTGAATCAGCAAGAACTGCTTGTATTTTGTTGTAATTTTAATTTGTCACGACTCATGTGGTAGGCCATGACAAAACAAGAAAAGGACATACAAAATACTTTGATTTAGAAAAACAGCATTCTATAAGTGGAAAAGTATGTGCAGTGTAAAAGTGGATGATCAGTGGTGTAAAGTGATTCTAAGTCGTTGCAGTGAACAGAGAGGGATACAGAAGACTAGGCTTTTACAGCCTAAGGCACCAAGACCAGGTTCTCTAATGAAAAGAAGCCCACCAACCTATGAGCAAAGAACAAATTAGTACTGGGTCAGCACTATTATGAGAGAGAGAGTTATCTTCATGACAACTTTAACAGCTTGACAGAGATCAGTCAGATAAGGTTAATTTTGGCAGAGGAACTTGTAGCAAATAGGTCCTGTAAGTTGAACCCATAGGACTTTGAAACTCTTGATCACCAGAAGGGCATGCGTAGGATGCTCCATATAATGATCCAACAATATGGAACATTTTTTTAAAAGAAGCTCAGATACCCATAGGTAAGGTAATGGTGTCCTCTTTGATTGCCTGAAGCAGAGCCTTACAATTTAATTCCAGTTTCCAGAGATGGCTACTGCACAATTTTTGGCCTTTCTGAGAAGAAAAGTTATTAATTTATTACACTGTGCAGTGAGCTGCTAGTTATACTGCAGTAAAATCTATCTTTTGCATCTCTTGTTATCTGTAGGTTGGTATTCTTCTGTCAGCTTTAGGCTCAGTGTAAGACAATTGGATCATTAAACATGTATATATTTGCACATTACATGTGGTTTTGAAAGAGGCCATGTTTCAGAATATCAAGGTGATACTAAGCTTGGATATTTTAATGTCTTTTCTTTTCAGTAAACCTTTTCTTTTGACATCCATTTCTACAATGCTTGTGCTTCCATTTTCAGATCAGGTCGTATTTACAATGACAAATTTCAGCGCCGATATGTAAAGTCACCGTCCTGGCTCCAAAGATGTGACTACAACGACTCCACTGGTGACACATTCTTTACTGTCAGAGCTGCTGACTGTGGCCTTCATCCTTTGTCAGCTGAGTTTAAGACTTGCATCTTTTCTTGTTAACAGAGTTCTATAAGAAAGGTTTGCTGTGCCAAAGCTAGTTTTTCACGTTACTTGTCTTCCTACACCTAGTTATTTCAGCAGCTTGACTGCACGTCATGGAGATTCATTGTCACTAGAACAACAGCCACTGAGACTGATCAACAAGCTCAGGATTTCTACAGGTAATAGCACTCAGATTGCCGGAATTACCCTCTGAGTTCTGCATGAGAATTAAAATAAATGTGTTATAAATCTACTGAGAGCTAGAACAGGGGTAAAAGTAAAAATGCTTTTCTCTCCTAACCGTGTCTTCAGAAAATTGTTATTCTCCCTTTCTATTATATACAAGGACCATGACTGTTCGGGGAACCTGCAGCTCCTTTCTCACATGCACTTGCATTGTTGTGCTTTAACCCTGGAATAAATCTTGTCTAAACAGCTGTCATTCCCCCAGAGGAGATTTTCAAGCACAAAGAAGATGGTGAAGCTTTTACCCTCACTGGCAGAAGTGTTTTGATAGCTGTCTTGATAGGGTGGCATTGTGAAATCTTGTAAATGAAAATATGAAGGGAATGTCACTCAAAGTAGTTAAATGTCATCGGACATACAGATACACGAATCGAGGGCCTATAACTTCATAGAAGCCAATTAGAGATAAATGTGCCACGGACCAATTCAGGAGATGTTAGGTTATCAGGTCAGAGCTGTTTCATTGCAATTAGTCTGCAGTAGCATCAAAGTTCTTGTGAAAGCTGAGCTGCTCAGTACAATGTGGAGCTCTGAGGATCTGGCACATGACATCAGTTAGTTCAAATCAAAGTCTTTGACCTTTGCAGCCAGTGTCATGTTTGCTGTACTGTGCTTTCTACAGCTACATGTACATATCACTGGGAGAACCGATCAGACATAACCCCAGACTGATGGATACTTGTTTTGCCTTTCATGCTGTGTCCGAAGTGGCCTTTTTGAACTAAAAATAAAGCAATCTGTGGCCTTTGCATAATATATACTTCCATTACCAATAAAATTGACCTATGTAACACTGTGCAGTTACAGCATCAACATTAGTGGCACCTTCAGTTACAAATAAAAAATACAGTTTCATCTTTTTCAATACAGCTACTATTTTATTGACTTTAGCAGAAACATGACCTCTGATCAGCCTTTTTATTAGAGATCAAAATGCAAGCCAAGTTCCATTTTCTGCACTCGATTAACCTTTGCTCATGTTTGAAATGTACCACTAACGTTTTTAATACAAAGATAGCAACAGTGACTGAGGATTGTTCAATTTGTATAAAGTAGTAAGACCAGCGTAACATGTACCTTGTGTTCCTCCGCTCAGCTCTCAGATAATGAATGTCATAGACGTGAGCACGTATTTACACTCTGTAGTGATTCAGCCGGGACAGACACATTTTAAAAAGCTTTCATTTTTAAAATTATTTAACAGAAACAGCATTTGAAGCTGTTTTGTTTGGTGAAAAGATGTAACCTGATTGACTGAAGGGGTGAAAAGCAGCTATTGGAAACAAAACAAACAAATGGCTAATATCAAAGGCCTTAACTTTGTTACCTTTAAAAAAAATGCTTTGATGATAAGAAGCAAACAGAAACTTAGAAGACTAATACCAATACAGGAAATGGACCCTGACAGGAAGTGATGAACATTTGGTTTTGAGGCTTTGGTTGGCAGTTGTTTTTAACTATGTTGAAATATAATATTTTCTTTGACTTTTCAGAATTATGGATTTCTTTATGTCCCTATAGCTTGTAGTATCTGTGAGTAACATAAAACTGCATATGCTATAGAAGAATTATATGTGTATGTATCTTATTCAGGATTATTTTTGCAATGGCTCCTTCACTGTCACCCTGGGGCCCTTAAGGCTGTTTTGCTATAAAACCTGATGTTCCCTCCAAAATATCAGCGTTTATGTACTGTATCAGCTACAACTAAACAAAGAATGCAACATTAATCTGCAGTCTGTAGCATTCAGTGCACTGGAAACTGAATTATTGATACTGTATGTCAGCTCTGTGAGGCACTCATCCCACTCTGCCTGGAGTTTAGCAGGTTAATCAGCCAGCCGCATTAAAGTACAATTTTTCACAGGTTGACGCATAAAAAATGCACTTGAATTGGGATGATCTGATGCTATACATGCAACACACAAGCCAAGATGGCACTCGTGAGAGAACAACAGAGTCAGAAACAAACAATATCATTAAATATGAATGTTTGTCTTCTCTTCTAAAACAGTGTATTTGACCAAGTAATGGATTGTTCACATAGCAATTGAAACACAGAGATGAAGGTTAGTCAAGCAAAACAATGCGGCCCTTTGAGAGTCTATGATCACAGCAAAAAAAAAAAAAAAAGTCTATATCTTATGCATTACAGGCACTGCAACAATGGACTGGGACAATAGTGAGAGTGCTTAGAAAAGTGGCACATACACACATTAACGCACAGTTCGGACTGTTTTGTCCACAGCTTTCCTGTGATTGCTTTTAAGTTTTACTCTGATATGCCATAATCACCACTTCTGCTTCTCTAAAAAAGCTTTTGTCTAAAGGACGTTTTCCATTTTCTCCAGTCCATTTTAGATTTCTAAGTGACTTCATTCATGGGATGAATGGGCAGTCAGGGGATAGGAAAAGACAAGGAATACTGTCGAGCTCACCAAAATATCAACATGCAGAATTGCTTTTTTGTCTTTATCTGCACAAATTGTAAAGGGTGAACATTTGCATTATTTTAGATAGCCGACAGCAGGATCACAGTTAACTAAAGTACACAATTAGCTGTTAGCACTGGCTAACTCAGATAAAAGCTTTATGTAGCTTAATATTACTTGATTTAAGGAATGTTGTTCTGTTTTCATCCAATAGCCCTCCAGTTGCAGGTGTATGACTTGAAATGCAGCCTACTACAAAAAGTGTAGCTATATCCTGTTTTGGCTCTACAACTGTAGCTAGCTGGATTGTCACATTAATATGTGTTAGCTAGCCAGAGCACGCAATCTCATATCTATCCAAATATTCTAAAAATGCCAGATTTGTATCATATGCTGCAGCTTAACCAGTGATTTTTCCATGTTGCCAAGAAGGGACTTTATTCTAATCTTTGAAATTCTATGCATGTAAACTATCGTGACACTATCTATCCCCCAGCTGAGAGTACATCTTTGATTGTAAAAAGGACTGAATCGTTTATTCTTGCAAATATTTTAATTTCCCAGTTGCTGTGATGAGAGTGAACGGTGTGAACACAGACAGCTGCTCAATAGAAAAGAAAAAAAATCTATTGTAAACTTAAAAAAAAACATGCTGAAAATGTGCCTTAAAGACACAACAATAATAATAATATTCTCTGCATCAGGGCATCACTGCTACAAGGTTAAGACTTAAACTTTATTTACCTTCAACTAAAGGCAATATGACCTTCTTTTCTACTTTTGTTTGAGACCACAGCTGATGTACAGCTTTTCTTTTCCTCTTATCCATTATATGCATGTCAAAAATGCTAAAGGACTCTTCACCTGGAAGAGCAGAAACACAGGAAAAAGTGAAAAATGGTGCTGATAATGACAGGCAAGGCAGCCACGATAAAAGGCGTGTAAATAAAAAGCACTGGTATGTTTACTGGCAAGTGCTGATGCGTCTCTCTCTCTCTCTCTCTCTCTCTCTCTCTCTCTCTCTCTCTATATATATATATATATATATAAATAAACACAATGGGTAATGTTTTTAAAAAGACCAATTTGTGTACTTATGCTTTATATATAAACCCAACTCAAGAGTCATATTCATCAAGTCCAGGATGAGGGAAATGTTTGCCCATTCAGAGTGTTGTTGCTATGGTAACAATAAGTAAGGATTATACTAAGGCCATCTGTTTATTGGAGAAACAAGACATGAATAGGCTTGAACAATTGAGCTGAAATAAAGCCTAAAGCCTGGCCAAAGTGGCATTTAAATTATAAGGAACTGCCAATGAAGTGTTCTGAGAGGATAATAAATGAATAAATAAAATTATTATTTGTACCTGAAACTGTTAATTAATAATATCTAGTTGTTCTTTAATATGATTACCAATGTACACTTATATGCAGAAAAAAAAACTGTGAAAACACTCTTTTAAGATAAACTTTACATACTTACATTGTGGAAAAAACAATGCATTCTGTTGAGTTTCATATGTCTATCTATGGGCTTATACAGAAAAGAAAAGAAATATGAATCTAAAACTCATATAATACTAAAAGATAACAAATTTTCTCAAGAAAGAAAGAAAGAAAGAAAGAAAGAAAGAGAGAAAGAAAGCAAATACTGGGACCTCCTAGAAAAAGTTGTTTCTTATCAAAAACAATTAGAAACAATTAGAGTTTTTTACCCATTCAACTGCGCAAACTGAAGAAAGTTCTTTAAAACTACAGGTTAAAAAATAATTTCCTCATGTTTTTGGAAAATGTCTGCCAAAGACAAAACAGACTTTTCAAACTTTTTAAATACATGCCGATTTCCTTAAAGAATAACCCTCATAAACACGAGAGATTGCTTATTTTTGCAGAGAACTAAACACAGAATAATTATTGAATGGACTGAGGCTGTAACTCAAACTGCAAGATTCATAACCTGAGGCATTTTTGTTGTGCCTGTCCCTCTCCTACCCCCTAATTGCTAACTGATGCTTAAATGCTAACACCGTGAAATATTCAGGAACTATTAATGAGCAAGAGCCCAGAGAAGGCATCTAATGGACTATCATTAAATATGAAGCCTTTATAAGAATGACTGCTAAGGATAATGTTATCTATTATTTTATGTAAGAAATGTAACATTCTAAAAGACAAGAATTTCCCAACAATGCCTTGAAGAGAAAAACATTACAGTTTTCTCAAATGCAGCATTATTATTAAAATCGTCATTCCTTATGATTATTTTACAATTCATAAAATGGTGATTTATTGTTTTCAGCTAAAATCAATTGTTCAGTGTTTTATTAATCTTTTCATTTTTACTACTTTTTTCCAAGCAAATGTAAGAATGCATATGATGCAGTTTCCTTTACCATTACTGGAAGGTTTCTTTGCACAATATGTTTCATTTCCAGGGCAGTGCTCTACAATTTTGGAAGCTTGTTCTTCTTTTTAATAAAGCACAACCGATAGATTATCAGGTATTCATACAGAGACACAGATTTAAAAGGTCAGCAAATATCAATCATTACAGACATAAAATCAAAAAATTTTAGGGCAGCAATGAGCTGTGCTCTCTCTGGTAATCCTTTAAAACCCAACGAATTCAGGGAATTTTGGAAACTAATGACCACTCTCTGATGCTTATGCTGCTGTGGCGTTAACAGTGTGCAGCTGGTTTTGACATCTAAATTACAGGATATCACAGTCAACTGTGATGTGCGGCTTCAGCAAGCTGTTGGAAAATGACCTCTGGTGGGGATTGCATGCAGTCATCTGGTTCGCTGAATGGTTGTACTGTGTAAACCGTAATTATTGCACGTGAGACTGAGGCAGGAAAAAAGTCATTATCAAAATGAATGGTGGAAAAGACAAACTAATTGAGAGTGTTAAGTGTCCTTAAATCAAATGGGGTATGACTAAATGTATCCTTGGTAATATGAAGCCGAATTAGGTTTTGGAAAACAAACAGTCTTCGCGTTCTTTACCAAACCCAGAACACGGAGGCCCCTGGTTTCATGCCAGATAAACAAAAACAACAATCAGCAGAATTCAGAGCACCAAGGAGCAGCACCATGAGCCGTAAATGTGCTGAAAATCCTAAATAAGCTGGCCTGTCCTTTTCATTAAACCATGATGTGTTGTCTGGTATGTTTCAAAGAAGCAATGACAGTCAGACACAGAAAATATAGATAAAAATGCAAATTAACAAAGCTTATGTCAGACATCTGAGATAAGCCTTCATTCTACTGACAAAGAGACTCTTTTCCTCTAGATTTCCATACTGGAAAATAGTGGTCTCTTTATATGTGTTGTATTAGTTTCACTTCTTGGTGACAATGAAAGACCTTAAAAATAGACAGTGATCAAAGGAACATCTGGGACTGGTGAGAAGAAAAAGAATTCATCAGCAGTCGGAGAAAGTGGGTCTGTCTATCTAAAAGCAAAGTAGGAAGTGCACAGTCGCTCCTCGCACATCTCTTCTGAGAGCCAGGTGCTCAAAATCACCTGAGGTCACCAAATGTCCTCCTACGTGGAAATCCATGCCTTCTGCAGGCGCCATCAATGTTTAAAAGCTTTATAAGCGTGGAGAGACTGAGAGCCAAAGAGGGGGGGTTTGTCATATCAAACTAAAAGCAAGATAAAAACTACCACTGAGAGGATCAGGGGAAGAAAACATCAAGTGTAGGGAACAAAACTGGATAGAGAAAAGGTTGTCATTTTTCCTCAGTTTTCAACTACTTTTAGAAAAACCTCTTATGACAAAAACCCAATGTGTATCATCTGCCGTGTCTCACAAAGTGCCCAAGTCCAATCAGATGACCTGAGCGAGAGCGTGAGAAATTAATAGAAAACAAGAGTGTTTTTCCTAAATGCAAATTAAATTTCTGTGATCTAAAACCTAAATGCACACATTAAAAGCTACACAGCTTCTTCAAAACACTGGACTAGAGGGATTTATCTCTTCATGTACTTATTTATGTTGATGTGGCAATTTTTAAGATGATATTGCTGGTCAAGTCAGCATGTTGCAGCATAACAGTGCTTTGTATGTGCATGCCTCTTACAGAGAGTCACTTTCAGTATAACTGAGCTCCAGAAGCCTGCAGTGTAAATTACAACCAGCACAGCCATCAACCAGAAGTTGGCTCAGAGGGAAAGTCTTGAGATGATACGCGTCATTACTAAGTGCGAGGGTATTCTTGGTAGCAAGCAGCATGTGTGTGAATACGTGCCCCTGATTTGGGAAAGCAAAATGGAGACAAGCAGAGGGAGGGCTGAAGCCTGCTGTATGTTTTCAATGACAGATTCTCAATCACGGCTTTTGCTGCAGATTTTCAGCTAATAAACCTTCCTCCTTCAAATTACACTCATTCTTTCTATTGTAATATGCATTGTGGGATACAGAGCAATGCACAGAGAGGAAATTTCTCAAAACAGGTTGGAAATAAAGGTTCAATTCGCCCAAAACAACAATACAACAACAATAAAAAAAAGGAAATAATTTGAATATAAAATTACTTTGGATGCTTCTCAGGCATTTAGATATTATATTTTTCTGCATTTGCAAAAAAAGTAAAGTCCATGGATTAACTCATATAAATTAAATTCCCACCACTACCACTAAGTTCTTGTATTTAATGTCAATCCTAAACTCTATAGGATTTAATACCATGAATGCTAGAAGAGGAAGTATTTTTATCTCATTTATAATTTATTTTGAATATGGCAGATTTTGTCTGAATTTTAAATAACTACTGCTTGGTGGATGTTTAACAGTGTATCATCAAACACAGTCTCATTAACAGCAACATCATTAGGCTGAACTGTTTTGGAGCGGTACTCAACCACGAGACAGCGCTGTCAGAAATGTGAGGTGTGACGGCACTTAATGAAAAATTTCCATCTCAAAACAAATCTGTTTCCAGTGGGCAGACTGAAATGCAGACTCTGACTGTGTTTCTTGTACATTTCAAGTTGTCACCGTTAGCCATGTCACATTCCTGAGCATAGCACTGTGAAAGCAACCCACTGTGCTGTAAACGAGATGAGATGATTCCTGTTGAGAGATGGCTGCGAGATCTGTCTCCTGTTGGGTGCCTCTGACCTTCTAATGATCGAGTCATGGGCCCAGGATAGCAACCTTGTCTAAAACTGCAACTCAAGCCTGAGTGTGGAAAGAGATATTAGCGGTTAAGACTACTGCTCACAGACTCTTTTCATACCCTTGCAAAAGCGATAACGAAATCCCCCTGACATTAGGGAAGTAGCTGCCCTCCCATTTTAATTACCTGGGAAACTGCAAGCCAGACATTATTAGCATAGCTTCCAGATTCTTTGATGGCATTTGTCATTTTGGAGCGATAAGAAAAACTGTCAAGTAGAGGTAACCCCTCTCTAAACTGGAACATAGATTTAATACTAATCCAGGTGGGACGGTGAGACTGAATGGATAAACACTGAACAGAACTGAGCAAGCAAGCAATTTTAGATGGTTCTCAAATCATGTCTGAAAGTAAACAGCCCTGTCAAAACACAAGAGCTGTTCCTAAATTGTCTCCCTGCATAACACAGAGTATACTAAAGTAGTTTCACTTCTGACTGGAAGGGCAAACTGAATACCAGTATGAGGTTTTATTTATTTATTCCACTGGTTTTATCTGACAAGCAACATTTGACCCAGAATAGCTAAAATACCCCTTTCATAAGACATTTTTAAAGAACTACTCTGTTCTGGTATTGTAAGCAATATGCCTTGGGTGAAAGGGCACTAAAAGCTAAGGTTTGCTCAAAGGTCTTGTATGATCTCCAGTATGCTTAATGGCATGGAAACACTTAAGATCATGTGTTTTTGTAGATAAGAGTAAAACATCTCAGCTGATAGACTTTGAGTAATTAAGGAGGTTAAAGATTCCTGTTTCCTATCAAATGTACTGCAATGTCTGGGGTATTAAAATAAAACATTTTCACAGTCTGTCTTCTGATGTTTTCTTATGATGTAAGGGTCACTGGTTCATATGTTGTTAATGGTAAAAGCCTGCATTTATATTGTGCTTTTTAATTTTTAATGACAACTCAAAATAGGTTTTTACTACAAATCACACAGACAGACACAGTATTTCCTAATCTATTTCTCTATTATACACTCACAATGAATGCATTAGAGGTCACATGGCTTTGTTAAAGTTCACCTTGATTAGTGGACTAGGATCAAACCACCAACCTCTCAACTGGCAATGTTGTAATGTAAATGACATGAGTGAGGACGTGACTGCACGAAAATAAGCATTGAATGAGTTCAGTTTAAATGTACTTTGCAAAAATTATGTCTCTATCATGAAGATGTTTGATCATTTAATAAAAACATTTTACTATTGTCTTTATAAAAAGGTTTATCAGAAATAAGGTTAGAATCATGTTTCAGACAACAAAGCTCCCACAGACACATGAAACAGGTGCATAACGTCTCCCTCGCCACAGCACAGGCCTCTTACTAAACTTGGAGCTCAGCGTTTCATCTGCCTGACATGTCTGTACAATCCAGATTCATTAAGTCCAACAAATTCACATAGTTCGCTGGCAGCGAATTAATAGGTTAGTCAATTTTCAGTCCCAAAACTCCTGCAATTAAATTTCTCACTACCTATATTTTGTTGCTGTCCTTATCAGAAGGATTTCTGCTGTCATAGTGTTATATGTCTTTTTAACCTGTGGGGTGAACCTCTTGTCATCCATGGTAAATGTTTGTCATGCACGGTAAAAATACTCTGATTACCTTCTGGACTGCTGCCATTTGGTATGTTCGTGTAATAATGTGACATATGACTGGGATTCTGCACAGATTTGGAAAATTGACCGGACGCTCGAAGCCAATCTTGTGTCTTAATTCTTGCCAGGTTTATTTGCTCTGTGGAGGCTGATGTGGCTTATGTCCAAAGTAGACTAGGCACACACTTTTAGTGGGATGGAGCAGAAAACCTCCTCTGGGGCATTTCTAAAAATGCACTGTGGTGTGACTGGTGGCATTACAAGCATTGTTTTTGAGAGGCCGCAATCAGCTTTAGTGGCCTCACTGCAGCCAGAACACGGAGCTGTCCCCACTGATTCTCAGGACTAATTCATTCATGTGCTGATAATTATGCTATAATTTCCAATTTGAGATTGAATTGTCAGAGCCACTTTTATCCTTTGCCATTTATTGTAAATACAAAAATATGTTAAATTTACATTCAGTACACAGGTTGGCAACAGTTTTCTACAAATTCCTGCTCTTTCCCCTTCATATATATAAATATTAGTTCTGGGCAATAATTAAAAAATTTATTGCGATTAATCACTTGAAATGTTGCAATTAATTGCAATTAATCACAGTGTTATGCTCAAAAAGTAATTTTTCTTTAAAAGAAGGGCTACTGCTATATGAAGAGGATCCAGTAAATTTTGGTTTACAAACACTAAATCAGGGGTCTGCAACGTCCGGAGCTGCAAGTCACTCTCTGCACCTTCCACAATAGCTCTTAATACATGGCTAAAAGTGCTAAAGAACTAACTACTCTTTTAAATATAGATATAATATCAAATGCAGGTTTGTAGCAATTTTTCTTTTTTTTTTTCATGGAATAATTGCTTTGAATTTCCACAAAATAAAGACACAAAGTACCTGTAATTTATATATTTTTTTAACTATTTTTCTTGTCATTAGGTTGGAAACAATGAATTTGTTTTTCCACCTTTTTCCGCAAATATCAACATCCCATAGAAAAAAGTCTGTCTATCCTCTTTTTGCAAAATTTTGACGTTTTTCTTTATTTTAAAAACTAAAAATAGAAATAAAAATGTGGTTCCTCAAAAATGACAACATCTTTCCTATAGTAGATATTTATCAAAAATTATAAGTTGTCTTTTCAAAAGGTCTTGTACCATTTGCGGCACCACTTTCATTTAGCTGCACAGAGGGAGAATGGTTGTTTGAATTATAGAAGGTTGCAGACCCCTGCACTAAACAAATAAACAGATTTAGCATCAGTTAAAATATTTCTTATAAAGAAAATATCTTGTATATAAAATTAAACATTTATGACCAAGAAGGATGACATAAGGCCTAAAAGGTAAAAAGTCAGCAGGATGAATTTAAAGCTGTGAAGCTGCTTCCTTCTAAACACAGAAGGAACAATATCTGATGAATATCAGCATCAGGTGAACAGACAGAAAGCAGGATTAGAATCTTACAGCTTCTAGATGGTGAGGAGAGAGAAATATTCACTATATGCTTATTAACTTCCTTCCATGTATGTTTAGTGGTCCATTAACCAGATTTCTTGCCTATAAACTCTCTAACTTTGCATTCTTAGCTTGACTATTTAGCTTAACCTCTTGTACCTGCACCCTCTGCTACCGGGAGTTAAGGGGTGTATGTGTAACATGTGTAACTTCAGGTCTGTAAACGTAACTACGTGTGGTACCACAGAAAGTCCAGAATCTCACAGTTAAGACAACAAACAATTAAAAGACCAGGTACGTAAAGTCAGAAAAAATATGTTCATAAATTATGGTTCCCCGTGTTCACCCTATGCCATCTTGCTTTGATCAAGATTTGCCGAACCAGAGGCAAAAGAAGGCCCAATTTATGCTTCATGTTTGTAAAACATAGTCATAAAGCATGACAGCAAAGATTTTATTGTCATTTTACTAACACATAAAATGCCTCAAAACTTATTTCCACCAGAATACCACCGCATTTAGTTAAAAAAAGAAAAGAAAAAAAATACTACATTTCTCACTATCTATTTGGAGCCATTTCCCATCCAAAAATCACAATGCCCTGCCCTTTTGCATGGGTTTTGACAGACAAAGAGAAATGCTGATTCTTTTTCTTATTTCTTAAGTGCCAGACAGAAAACTTATCTTCAACTGGGCTGTCAAATTATTAAACTTTTTAAGTAGATTAATCACAACTTTCAAAGTGATTAATCATGATTAATCACCATTTACCATCACCATCAACTATGCCTGAAATGTGCTTGTTTTCACTGCATTGTATCAACAGATAAAGCCAATGCTTACAAATATTTACTGTTAACTAACCTTCCCTTGGGTAAACGTCAGATATCCAGTGGTCAGTAAATACAACATGTAATGTACTTCTTGTATATATTGTTCTAAATCATTGCTACTATGTTATAGGTCAAAACTCAGAATTCATATATTATCATCTCCCTAATCGTCTCCATTGTGAAAAACGACCAAATGTGACAACTGATGTTACACAGCCAACATTGATGAAGAAACTGATAAAACACAATTTTTCTTCTATCACTGAAGTGTGTTTGTGCAACAGTGATAAAAGTCCTACAGCAGCATCACCCAAAGTAAAAAACTATTGATAAAATAGATAATTGTTTTTCTTCACTTTTTTACAGCACCTAATCACATTAATTTGTAATAATCAGTTCAATATTTCATAAAGTCTAGACCTCAGGTCTCATTTGTGCCCCCTTTTTCCTGGCCAGTGCTCCTGTCTGGCCCATCATCAAAACTTTTCTAGACCTGCTCCTGCATAGCCGAAGTACAAATCCTGTCTACCACCAGCAAACTACTGTGTTAGAGAAGGTCCTGCCAAAAACAATACTTTAAGGTAAATATGTGATGGTGTGAACCATAAATCGCTAGTTTTTTCCTTCTCAACTGAACCATAAACAAACACAACAAGAGAGGAAAGCTGATCAGCTGATCACCAATAGCCATCATGAGGACAGAGTGCACGTGTCAGAAAACACGTCAACCAGCTGAAAATCAGACAAAGTTTTCTAAATTTTCTCAGGCAGGGGAAGATGGAAGTATCTTGCTCCAGTGAGGAGCAGATGGAGTATTTCTTCTTCCCCGGCCAGTAGTGTCATGGTCGTCACGGGAACGCGCACAACTGAACAAGCTCAATCTTCGTCATTGTAGAAAATTTCTGAGTTGTATTACGACTTTAAATGGATCCAGTATTCTTTGTAGGTTTCATTAACATCAACATGTTATCTGAGATCTGAACTTTAAGAATATTGAGGATGACTCCACTGAATGAAACTGTTTCATCTGGACACTTAAAAAGTTGAACTTTTTTTCTGTCCTGAGTGGATTTTTCCATTACACCATTTCTGACTCTTAATCTAAGGAAACATTGTATTGTTCTGATATTTCAGAAATGAATGTAGATGTGTCAGATCAGATTATTACAGTAATCAGATTACCCGCAGATAACTGATTTTGATTGTCAAGTAAGTGCACTCGGTGTTGATGAAAATAGTTTTCTGAGAATGTCTTTAATATTCAAGAAAATAGGTGGTGTTACATAATTAGCTGTAAATGATTAATAGAGAATCGAATCGGGTTTAATCGAAATTGAATCAAAATAAGCTGTTGTGAATCAAATCGAATTGATTCAGGAAATTAAAGACACAGGAAAGATGATTAATTGTCAGTTTACTTACAAGGTGTGAGACATATATACAATTTTCGGCTTAATGTCATAGAAAGCATCCTAACGGATAAGTGGCATATCATATACTTTTATGTTTCACTGCCAAGATTACCTATGCAGTGTGCAAATAATGCTCCAGCCATGGTTGACGAGTCATCCATCTCATCCCCATGGACAAGTGTGAAATATTCACCAAACAGAAAACCATGCATTCTTACTGACAAACATAAAAACCTGTCATTTTTTTCTACCATCCATCACATTTCACAAGGTAATGTACAGTAAAATAGGTTGTGTGGTTTGTGATTACACCACATTTTTAATAGTGTTTTTGTATGTTATATGGCAGCCAGAAATACAAGACTATTATTTGTTTTTGTTGTTGATGTATTAACTACTGCAGGGACAGTTTTAACACATGGCATGATATTTTCCTAACCATAATTGTTTCATTTTTTGGCAAGGCAAGCTTATTTGTATAATACAATCCATGTACAAGACAATTCAAAGTAGTTTTCATAAAACATTTAAAGCATTACAGAGGGGGAGCAGAAGAAATACTGAAAAGGTAATAAAATAAGGGGGCACCTCTGAACTTTGCCAGATTCTGCACTGATGTGGCATCTTTATTGCTTTCAGTCTCTTCTCTGAGCTCAGCTAGCATATGAAAGTCAGTCCAATGACTCTGGTCTTATCTCTCACTCTGTTACTTCTTTTTCTTCTTGCTTCCACAGATAACGCTTCTTTTTTTTTTTTGGTAAATTAGCCTCCATATATAGATTTTGTTGAATAATAAACATGACAGTTGAAACACGACTATTTTGACTTTCCGATTTGGAAAGTGTTTTTTACCATTGTTAAGCCAACTTTGTCGGTTTTTCTTTTTAAAGAAGGGTCTGTCATAGAACAGTCAGATACAACCATGCAATTATTTTGGTTTCACATGGAGAGCAGGCTTCAAACATTGTTATTTGAGACAGTAATCAGTGTTACATATCCCTCAGAGCAGTGTGGACTTTAAGTAGCATAACAAGGTGATGATGAATGACTTAACAAGGATCTTATTTTCCTTCCTGATCAGTGTGATCTTCCCATCTCTCTCTAATATTTTCTGCTCTCTGATCTTGTCCGCTTACCATAAATCTCACTTGAGATAGTGTAGGAGGAAAATATTCTGAGTACTGTCACACCCCTCTGTTCTTGAGACACTCCTTCTCTGTCATCAAGGATTCAACAGACAGACAATCAAAAGATATCCATGCCCATCATATGCATGGTTATCATAAAAAAAAAGAACCCTGAGCACAACTCACACATCATTTACTGGTTACTTGGCTGTGTTTGACAAAGTAGAAAGTAAAATCTAAAAAACATTGCATATTTATTTTAATAAATGTACTTGCGTTTAATGACAGATTTCCTCCCAAGCAATGTTTCTGTTGTGGTAAACAACAGCCTGAAACCCTGACTAAACTGTGTGATTTCAGAAGCTGAAACAGAATATGTCCCGTGAGAGTAGGAAAGAGAGAAGTGCACTCATTTGATTTACTGCAGAGACCACAAAGAAGAAAACTTGAAAGACATACGTTTACCAGTGTGAATCAAGGCTTCTCCCAGAAAACAGTAAATTATCTTTTTCACTTTGAAATTTAGGAGCACAGCTAAAGCTAGACAAACAGCCTTTAGGGAAGAGATGGACATCTGTTATTGAGTGATATATTTATTCCTGAATGTTTTAAAAAAAAATGTTTACAAGTGAAGTATTTTTGAGAGTCGTGTATGAATCTTTTAAATCTCAATTGGAGCACAACAACATTTAAAACCGTTCCGACATTTTACTACATTCAAGCAAATTACACAGTTTGTTGTTGTCAACCTATTTTGTATGTACTTGCTTTTTTTTTTTTAATCACACAGTGCTTTGATCTGTAAAATATCTTTTCAATATTTCAGCTACATACCACAGGGGCTGTTGCTCTGACATTTAGTGAGTCTAAATGCCTTCTTTGGCATCTGTGGCTGCACATCAACAACTGTTTAGACTGCCCTCACTAATTAGAGCTGAGCAACACTAACTTACACTAAGATATCGGCTTTTCTAAGAAACACTTTAAAATTAGATTAGAATTTATCTTTATCTTTATATCTATATTAAAAGACTAAATATATTCTTCCTTGATTTGTCTGCTGTGAATTATTAGTTCTGTGGTTGATATAAAAAGGTGTGAGACCCTGCAGGGATTAATGTTCTTCTCACTACTAATGAGTACAGTATATGTGGAGATATGGCAAATGTAGCATAAATTTAACAATAACATCTGTTTTTCAAGAGGTTCACTGAGAAAAATGAGCATTTAACAAACAAAGAAACAACATATTTACTATAATTATCAGAATCCAAATCAGAATTAGAAAAACTTCTAGAGAAATGTATATATAGAAAAAGCAGCATCCAATGTCCAATTGCATGGTAGGTTGATGTTATAAATGTTGAATGGGCCAATTTATTCAATATTTTTTTAAGTGAAAGTGTAGAAGAAATAAAAAGAAAACATGAATGCCTCATTTTGTCTCTTTTCAGTATAGTATGAACAGGTAAAAGGGCCGATGAGACAAAGTGTTTGGTTTTCTTCAGTCAGAGCAAGTTCACTTGATCTGAAGATGTTGGGATTCAAGTGTTCAGCTAAATGTTTCTGTAAATATTGGGAGTTGTCACTGGAGTGCCAGTGAATGGGAGTGTAGGGTGGGGGGGGCTGAACTTTATGTAGCTATAAAAACATCTTTTCGATTGTGCATACTAGCAATACTTTATGCTGAATGCTATCAGCATTCTGCTTGCATTGACAGTGCTGACATTCTATTGGTACAGGTTAGTTACACCACATCTCTATTTTGTTTGTGTGTTAGTATATGTGTGTACATGCATGTTTGTGTGTGTTATGTGTAAGTCATAATATAAAAACTGCATGCAGGCTCAAACCTGCCATGTATAATAAGGCTGATTCACTTAAGATGTATTGTTAATTGTGTTATCTTTATCAACAAACTCATTTACATACTAGAACACAACATCTTTGAAATGTCAGGAAAGGAAGAAGCATGGCAACACTATAAACATGTTGTTTCTCTAGTTATTCTACTTCACCATGCAATGATGTGTGTCAAAAATTATGGATCTAAGTAAGTAAAATACATCACAGACTGTGTTAGATAGATGCATGTCTATATCACTGCAATCCACAGAGATGTTTCACTAATAAGTACTCAAATCCAGTGGAAACTCACATCATGAGATGTCACACCATCTCTAGAGCCATCAGGATTCATCATCCAGGCATTACAGGTGTCCGTTCTACCATTTCAGCCTGTCTGGACCAAAGCAGTGAACTGACCAGTGATGCAACCAGTGCTGTGATCCTTTGTGTCATTCTGGTGTACATTGTTTTCTAGAGTTTTGAAATGAGTTTGCACCGTGTTTTAGTTATGCCTTAAATTGTACTAGAAATATTAAGCAGCATGCGCATGTAAATTTGGAATTGGTAAGTTATGTTCACAAGATATAAAACATTACCATCAACCCTACAGATTCAGAAAATGTAAATTGTGTTTTTTCAAACTAATTAAAGGCTTGCTGTGGGTTGTACGGAGTACAAATTAGGCTTTGCTATTCAGGCTGTAAAAATATTGTACATATATGCGGAATGGAAAAAGGTTATGGAGTATAAAGACTATGAAAGAAAAAAAAAAACCATGTTTCACTGATGGGCTTGACCATTCACCTCTGTTCGTTGCCATTACAGTTAACTCAGCTAAGAGTAAGTGACACTCAAGTAACGATGCTCCAGAAAGCAGGCCTTGTTCACTCATTGAACACTTTAGCAGCGTTTTAAAGCACTTAAAGAAGTTAATTTTTTAACACATCTCTTGATTTATTTATTCTCTGCATGTGTGGTTCTTTTTCTACATCCACTGTAAGTTAAAATGAGCTGCTTTCTGCACAACTTAGTGAAACCAGTCATGCAGAGAAAAATAAGCTTATGTGACGCTCAATAAGATGTCCAAACATAGAATCTCTTAATAATACGGACAGGGACATATGACATTTGATTTAAAAGATTTAAATGATCTCTCAATAGAAGCCTTGATTATTTTGCCACAATAACATGATTATTTGTGAAGTTAGGTTAAAAGCATCTGCTTCAACAATTTCTGTGATGTGCAAATTTGAAACGTTAATGAGGCCTAATGCATTTAAAGGCACTTTGACAAGGAAAAGGCTGGTAATTGTGATCATGGGACTTTTCACAGAATTATAGTGAGATGAGAGAGACCCACTCAGGATACTAGGATTATGATAAAATACAGAAACAGTTCATTTTCCTTACATTATCCTGATTTCACAATCATTATTTCTTTTTTAATCTCCCCTTAATTTGCATTATTATTTAGGTAAGAGTGTGACACCTTGAAAAAAAAATAATATAATAAATCTAGTCCCTTTAGACCACAATAATTGTCAATCATTATGGCAATTCATACCAGGAAATGTGCAACAGAGCATGTATAAACTACATAAAGATGTATCATAAACAGCTCATCTTGCCTGTTGTGTAAGTCTGTAATTAATTGTCACAGAAAACCATCTTGTGTGCCTTTCTTCACCGGATGAGAAGCAAGAAACAAAGGCATAACTGAGCTAGTTGTGTCCAATATTGGATATTACTCGTCATGCTCACAGAATCGCTAATGAACTCCATCCTCTTTCATGCTAATGGTTATCAGGGTGAATTCATTCCCTCGGCCTTTGTATTTAATTATTGATTTCCCCAAGAAGGTGGGGTGTATAAAGCCCAGTAAACAGCAGGTAATTAGTATTTCTGGACCTTTGGCAGGATAATGTCCTGTGTTGCTTCTATTTGTATGCATGAAGGCAGAGAATGCGAGAATTCTTTTCACACCCCCAGATAACAGAAAGTATCCACAAAGAGCTGCCGCCTGAAGCTTCATTTTATCTATACTCTTTTCGTGTTAAAAATTAGAATTTACAACTGGACATTACTAATGTTTTCAATTAAAAATCTAAAAGATAACAATCTTCTATGAAAATGACCATAGTGCAAGATAGAAGTCGTGCTTTATTCCTACGTGGGCCAGAGTGTGGGAAGGAATACTATTTCATCTTGTTCCAAAAAGTCGCCATTATTCTCATTATCATGATTCATCTGAAGCGTTTCAAGAAATACAATGTGTGAGTCCTTCTTTCCCAGAGGATAAATGGTACATATTAAATGTAATCTAGCAAGTAGGCTCTCATATTCATACAGCGTCTCATAGCTGAAGGATCGGATGCTGATTCCTGGTATTTGTGAAAGGATGTGCAGGTGAGAAAGAAAAAAAAAACTTACTGTCCCCTTTGCAAGGTTTTCTTTCAAGATCGCATCTGAACACATGAAATGATACAAATTCTCCTGTAATGAGCAGATTACAGGAGAATTTGTATCATTTAAATGACTGGCAATGAGAAAAAGACACCCTGTATTTTGAAAAATGAAAAAAAAATGAGAGGAAATATGAGACTTTGGATAGTAATTGGTAATTATTTTCATAACTTCATGGCTTATCTGGAGCCTGAAGATGTTCAGGCTGTGAGTTTATGAAAAATAAGTACCCAAGTGGCTAAGCTTAGAAACAAATTCACTAAAACACTCTTTTCTCAGAATAGCTGCTAATTGGTCTTCCCTCGAATAAGTAATTCATTAATTAACTCAAGGTTTCTGCCCATTTATGAACCCCATCAAACAGCGTGACCTTCCGTGATGCAGATTAAAAGCCATCTTGCAAGTGCATTCTACATCACATCAAGCAAGACAAGTTTACAGAGTACATTATCAAATTTGCAAATATTTTTTGGATGAATGTGTTTAATTGTGGCTTAAATATTTGCCACAGATGATTTTGCTTGGTTGACAGATTTAACTAGTCTGGGTGTGTGTGTGCAGTGGCCAGAGGCCTCACCCAGAGAGCTTTATGTTCTAAAGTTTTAGTAAGTCCAAGCATATTATGCACATTGTGATGGCCGCCTAGGCAGCCACACACATTGAGCCCGGTCTGGTAACCTTTTTCTTCATTTCAGGTAAATCATTTTATTTGTAATATTTATCATTTCTTTTATATTTCACATTTTTCTTAGCAAGTTTGGCAGGGGGGGTTAACTGATTGGGTGCACACTTTTAGTTGACTCATGCTTGTCACCTTGTTAGTTTGGGTTATTTTCAGTCAATATGCATTTTCTTTGAGTTACTAGTTCCTGGGGAAGTTGCTGTGTGGGAGGCCCAAGCCTGCAAAGAGTCCCAGCTGAGGTGAATCTCCTTTGACGAGGCTACAGCCTAATTGGACTCATCCATCTTGCAAAAAGATAGTGGGAGAGGGGTTTAGATTTTCTATTGTTTTGTATTACTTTATTTGTTCTTTATGTAGAAGTATGATTATTTAGATTTCTGTTTCCCTAATGACTTATGAATCTAAATGGTTTAAGTTATGTTGTGAATTAGTTAAGTTTAATAAGTTAGCTGAAGATGGTTATGTTATGTATTTCCCTCTTGTGTCAAAATGGCCTGATCAGCCAGTGTATATAGTTTCCCTTGTGTGTCAGTTTGTTAGGTCAGTTAGTTTTCAGTTCCTTATGTGGATGTTCTGTTTATTTGACCTCTTTTATGGGCCCAGAATTTTTATTTAGGAATTTGTATTTTTGTTGTTTTTTTTGTAAAATTAAATGTCAAAAGACTTTTCCTTTAAAAAACCTCCTGTGCTCTCTTCATCCTTGGCCTCGGTCCCTCACACACATACAGGGATTTCTTCTACAGCTAATACTAAAAACTAATTTCTGGAGGTAATATGTGCAATTACTACTATTTTCTTGTGGGACAATTGAACAACAATATCTTATTTAATATCTATTACCTTTAATAACTTTCTTTTTTTGGCTCTAATTGATCACTAAAGACTACAGGTGGGATGCACTGTTAGACCATTAAAGCAGTGTGAGGCTATGTGTATTTTGTTTTTTGTTCAATGATAGTGGAAGCATTACTTGCATTTCCATTTAAAAAAGCAGCCTTTTATGAACCAGAATCCAATTTTTAACAGCATCTGTCACGCAGAGTAAAATGAAAAACCGATTTGTGCTGCTTGGTAGAGCATTGCCTCAGCTGGTATAGTGTGGATGACCTGTGTTGGACTGGGAGAATACAACAGACTTGTGTGAAATGCAACACACCATTAATGGACATTTGTCGTGGATCACTCACTCCAAAATGTCAGTGCATTTCCAGCCAGACGTATCTTTTTTTCTTGTATCACTTTCAGTCCTGGGAGTGAGGCAACATGGGGGCAGTGTTAGTGAGCCCCTGCACCCCCAACAACTGTATCATTCACATTCTGGTGACAACATACGCACAGGAGAATAATGGTTATTGAAAACAGGAACATTTTAGAAGTTTGTAAAAATGTTTGACAGGAAAACAATATGATAGGTTTGTGTTGATGAAATTATAAAATATTTTTTTCTGAATCCCTGAAACTGTCCCTGAGACAGTATGTAACAACATGAAACTTCAGCAGGGAAAAGTTTTTAAAGCAAAGTGCCAAATTTCAGAAGAAACATTCACCACCATCCCCACAAATTAAAGCTTTTGTTCACACAGATGCAGAAATAAAAAAGACTGCACATTTTAAATGTCAGACTTTCTTTCTGTTTATTGACTGTTTTTATGTGCATTTCTTGCTCAGTTTAAAGTTTTAGGAATTAATGGCAGTACATTAATTCAAAAAGCAGATTTTCAAACCACATTTTTTTTAAATATGCCTTTCTAAATGTATCCAACAGAGTCTAAAAAGATACATGGACAAATATTTTCATTGTCTGTGTGATTACTTTTAGCAGCTGCAGTGATACGATGTTTGAGTTTGTATTTGTTCAATACCAACAAAATCAAGAGTAAATTTTGATGGATTTAGTTTTATAGACTTACTCTCTAGTAAGTTTATAGCAAACACCACCTGCAATGGCATATGTTGTCTCTATCCTCCTTCTGCTACAAATGCAATCAAATTCAGTGGTCTCAAAATAGATCCAAAGTAAGAACACAACTTTTATTGCAGTGTTGGCAATAAAATATGTCTGTATAAATCTACTGAGTAATTATGCAGATGCACCATGTGGGCTCTCCAATGACTAACCATTGTATTTTATTTATTTTAAATTGTATTGGTGAATTGGGCTCTTTATCCTACTTTAAAGGGCCATTTGGGACATTGGTCTTTATTCTTACCAAGAACCATTTGGAAATTATTGAGCAAACAGAAAGAGGAAGTAAAGTGAAATTTTGAGTTTTAGATGGAGTAATAGCATGAGTTTATTTTTATTTCTTTTAGTCTACAATTATGACTTGAAAGCAAATAGATATTATTACAATTTCTTGGTAAACTTACAAAATTTTTTGGTCTTTGATAACGACATTTTGTGAGTGCATGTGTGTCATTTCACTATTAACATCAATCCACACATCCATTTTTTTTCCGCTTACCCAGGGTTGGGTTGTGGGGCCGACAGTCAAAATAGGATAGGCCAGATTTTTCATTTCCCCAATCACTTCTTCCAGCTAGTCTGACCACTTCGTCCTGTCCGTGCATGGCAGCTTCCGCCATCAGTTTGTGAATGTGTGTGAGAATGGGTGAATGTGACGTATATGTAAAGTGCTTTGGATAAAAGCATATATAAGTACAGACCATTTACCATTTTGTCTGAGGGTATCCCAAGGCCTTCCCACGCCAGCTGAGAAAGATAATCTCTCCAGCATGCCCGGGATCTTCCCCGGACCCTCCTGCCTGTGTGACGTGCCCAGAACACCTCATTAGTAAAGGATCCAGTAGGCATCCTAACCAACTGAACCTTTCATCTGCACACACTCATGCTTTTTCAACTATCCCTTTAGGTAAGTGAAATTTCAAGTCACCATTGTGACATTAAAAACGGGATTTATTTGATGCCATTGAAAACTAACTAAACTAAATAAATAAAACTAAACTAAACTAAATAAAAAAAGAATAAATCTTGTATATTCCTGAATTATTCATGAAAATAGACATAGACAAAGCCTATAAAACTCTTAATACAGCTGGCCAATAGTAATTTGAATTGTGCAATGCATGTATTGGGAGACCTTAGAGAATCTTTGTAAATAAAAACAAAACTGATTAGTTTTTCTATTCAATAATAATTTAATAAATTGTTTAAGCTCCATTGGAAATGAGAAGCAACCTTTTCATTGTTGTTTTGCTCATAGTCACGGTATAACTGTTTTTATTTTACATAGTTTTTCCTGAAACTGTGCCTTAATGTGGAGGATTTGAGGCCTGCTGGCGTACTGGATTCCAGTCAGACAAGCACAAGAGTCTTCCTGTATCAGTGCTGCTGATACTCGGTGTTGCTAAATTATAATAGCCCGCTGTCCCATACAAATGGGCTGATAACCACTGATAATGTTGATTCAATCAAGGAAGAACATCTGAATCAAGAGCCCATTCACTGCGAGCACCTAACTGGTTATTCACCATCCTACTATACTTCTTGTTATTACCAATATTAGCGGTGATTTGGTAATAGGAGAATAAAATTATTATATTCAAGAGTCAGTGGTCAGGTTTCATTCAAAATTATCTGACATAAAAAAAAAACAAAACAAAAACAAAAAACAAACACCTACACACAAATGATGTTATTAGAAAGCAACACTTTCATAGTGCACCATAGTTAAATCAGGCAAAGATATGATGAAGATATTAAACCAATAAAATTTTCTATTTTTTGTGCCCTTTTTACTGTTGCTTCAGAACCAGATGTCCTGCAGACAACATGACCGAGTGCCACCATTGATTTACCATTGCCCTGATGCACTCAGGATTTGGTAGGATATGTACAAATATCCGTGCATCATTTTCCGTAAGAAATCATACGAACCATTTATGAGAGCAGCCTGAACATTTACGCCATAGTAAGTTCCAGCCCAAATAAATAGCAAAAAATTCACCATTACTGTTTCACTTAGTAAGAAAGATGTCTGTATGAGTTAGTTTGACTTTGCCTGAACTCATCTTTTTATAAAAGCTTTGCAGCACTGAACTGTTAAATCTCTGGGGGATATTACTAAATCCTCTAAGTGGTAGCTGGAAAAAAATAACAAAAAAAAAGAAAAAAAAAACTGTTCCTCTCTGTGTACTTGACGCATTATTTAACCACTTTCAATGATTCTAAAAGTCTGGAAATTGAATAAACATCAAGGGTGCATCAACTAATTTAAGCAACCTTTTCATTTATGCCATGTGCACTGTTAGTGGTGCAGGTAGATAACAGTGGGGTCTGGGGATGGCTGCCATGCTCCCTGATGGACAGGCTGCTCTGTTGTCTTCCCTTGACACCAGATGACCTGATTGATTACAGCTACTGCCAGTCTCCCTCAGAACTGCCAATATTCAACGTCTGGCCAAAATAAAGGCATCAAGTGTGTCTCCATAGTTACAAAGTTAAGATGCCCTGCAAGTCAGCTGCAGAGTCAAACCCACCTGGATTCATAGACTCCAGGCACCATCATTCTGCTAAAATTGGTCTCATTTTTTTTGGAAGATTAAAGTCATCAGTTGCTTGGTGCTGTGTCAGGTGGAGTTAAAAGAGTGCCAGATAGATGGAGACATAATGATAGGAACCTATCCATAGCATACAACAAGGAAAAAAAAAGTCTTTTCAGCTCCACAAGATATAGCGTAATTACTCCATTGCAGTGTTAGATGTTACCTTGGTCAGAAAAAAAAAGAAAGATAGCTGAAATCCACTTCTGTATCCCTCTGACCTTTACTGAATGTTGTACAAAGCCACGTATCAAGATAACACCTCTCTTTTCTTTCATAAGATTTATTCAAACTCCTACTATAACATCTCAAATTACACAAAGCAAATTGCTCTGTAATTGTATGCTAAAAGTTGGACTATTACAGCTGTTCTCGGCAGTAACGGCTGCATAATCATATGTAAAATAATTTTGGGGGCTCTTATTACTTATCTGTGTGCATGGCATGTTGAAATCATTGAGGGGCAATTTAACTTTCAATTAACTTATTCTGTCATAAAATAAAGAGCTATGCACACAGAATGATAAAAAAGATTGATTCTTTTTGCACCAAATACTCCTTAATGTTGGGAAAAAATGTCTGATTGCATCAATGATACCACTCTGTTCTCAAAATAATTAAAAATTTTATCTTAATAGTCATTCCCTTACTTGCTGCATTTAATACTCTGATCATTGAGTGTTAACATATAGAGCAAGACACAGGTGGGCAATGGTCTTTGCAGATTTTTTTATTTTTTTATTTTAAAGGGAAAAGGAGAAGAAGAGATTTCTTGGCCAATCCAGGAAAGACTTCTTTTCAGTTTCTTCACTGCACTACCTCCTGGCGATCACTTATCAGCAGGCAAATCAGCTTAGTCATTGACCTCATGCCCTCTGGCTCTCATTAGTGCAGCTAGTGACAGTGATGGAAGGGTGGGCTTGTCCTGGAGTACGTAGCTCACACAGGGAATACACTGTTCACAACTAGTGGGTGGCCAGATTAGTGTGTACCAGAGAGAGCTCTGTGCCGTGCTCTGCCCCAGGCAAGCTTTTTCTTTCGCCCCCACCCCCCCTCCTGCCAAAACCCCTATTCCACCTTTTTTTCTTCCAGTTATTCTATTCTTGTTACCCTGGATATCGGAAAAGAAACTAGAATTGGAGAGTGGCTGCGCTGAGTGATGTCATGTAGCTCAGGCAAGCACTCAAGGCATTATGGGCCCAACGTGCTGAGTGCACTGAAATGAGAGGATCAGCCGTAGCTTTCTATCTCTTTCTTTAGCATCTCAGGCCATGCATAGTGTGCCATCTTTGGAAAACCCCCTAGGGCTCCTGTGGCAGTACATTTGTGGTGTGGCTGTTTTCTGGCTAAAGCCTGCCAAACACCACAGTGTACCTTTAAGTACATTGAAGTGAACACGGCAAAAGTAAAAGCTTTGAATAAATTATTTGTCACACTTGGTGTAACATTGAATGTCACACTTTCAAGTCTAATGGAACATTTTAAAGGTGCACATTGAAAAGATTGTAGCATGACCTGTTTCTTTTACATCAACTTGTAATAATAAAGTCTCCTTATAGACATATGTATTTTTTTATACAGACTTAAAAATCCATGTGGAAGATATTGTCAAACACTATAGCTGCGTAACAATCTGCGGGATGAGCTGCTGAATACGGGACCAGGCCTTCGGGTCAGGGGAGTGAACAAAGTAAGCTGCTGGTGAGGAAGTGGAAGTGAAGCAAAAAGAGCAAACGGTGTGTGTTACAGTTAAAAACAAAGATAGTCAGCTTAAATGTCCCAATTTTAAGTAGCTGGGGGATGTTCCTTAATAATAATGAGAATAGTGTTACCTGATTGGTATTCATTTAATTCAATTAGGCATAAGAAGTAAGATTAAGCATTATTTCCAGGAGGTTCATTCATCACTGTATTTAAGGTTTCATCTTGTTTAGTTCTTTAACAAGACTCAGGTTGATTAGCACCAAAGACTTATTCATATAGAATGAAAATATAATCTCCCATCACAGTTGTTGTTTCTACACAAAGTGTAGTAATTATCTTGAATCATTTTGGAACTAACAATTTTACATAATACACCTTTAAACAGATTATTGCACTAAAGTATTGTGTTATTTTGCTCCTGTCCCTCATATATTCCAAATTATGATTCAATAAGGAAGCCATGACAACTCCTCTAAAAGTTGTTTTTATGCTTATTTGTACATTAAAATCAGAAATTTCCATTTGTAAAAATTATTCATGATGTATCATCATATTAACGTCAGTCTTCATTCTTTACAATGAGTTTTACATATCCAAAGTCAAAATGGGACACCTTCCTTTCCCTCCTCACCATGTTTGAACAATCAAACAGATCAGATAAATGGATCCACTGTTCTTGTAAAAGTTGTGGACTCTCCATGTATGAGTGGGGTTGTGCAGACACGCATGTGGTTCTATACATAGGCCAAGTACCCTATGAGTCATCTGGGCTAAAGCTTCACATGTATGGGCTTGTATCTACAGTTCATAGCAGAGGTGGGGGTAGGGGCAAGTCTCTTCATAATTTCTCCTCATAACCTTAAATCTTAAAGTTTTCTAATCTGGCTAATTGTTTTGCTAAATAAAAATTAATCCAGGCAGATATGTAGTTGGTATATTCAGATCATGAATATATTAGGCTAAGTGGACCCATGTGAACTGGGAAAACATCACCCAAACCTTTTGACTGTGGAAACCACAAGGATTGAATGACTAACTTAAGCAGGCTTTTCCATTGTTATGCACTTTTAGGGTTTGATTAGGGACAGCTAACAGGTCATTAGCTTGATTTTTTCAAATTGATCACCTTGAGGGCACTTGATCCTGCAGATTGGATGTGTAAAGAAAAAAAATCTCCATACCAAATTTAATTTGGCATGGAATTTAGTGTAAAATCAAAATGTTTTTGTTAAATAAAGAATATGTAAGATTAAACAAAAATGTTTATTGCAAAGATCATTAACACAGAAGTGTTCAAATTCTAATAGTTCTAAATGCATTTTTTTCTACAAGCTTATTCCGAGACACAAACTCAGTGATTCATTCCAATTTGCACAGTACTCTTTTCCCATTGCTCTGTCAGAGATATATTTTAAGATCCACACATCCCCACCCACTTCCACCAGGTCCACCTGTGTACTGTATTTTCAGTGCCAGTACTAATGTGGGTGTAGCCGCAGACACATTCATATAAATCTTCCTTTAGTTTTAGGCATCAGTTGGCTATTTCTCTAAATAACACAAAGATGTGTTAATAGAAAAGGCTTTCTGCAGCTGATAGAGAAGAACATATAGAAATTGTTGAGAAAGAAAAGATTTGAGACTGTGGGATGTGTGGCTAATTTCATTCTTTAGTATAGGCATGTGTGAACACTATTTGTAACTGTGCACCCACTTATTATATTTCCTGATTAAACTGGTTGGGTAGAAGCTCCCTTGGTATTTTATCAGCTTCCCCAGACCATATCCCAAGTATGGGGGAGTGCAAACACCTTGTATTGTCTTTTCTCCAAGTCTGTACCATCTCTTATTCAACCAGCAGGAGCAGACGTGCAGCAGCGGTAATGCTGTGTGTGTGTGCATGGATGTGTGTGTCTGCAAAGTGGTGTACTCCTGCAAGGGTGTAAAAATTACAAGAGCAAGAAAGTCCACAGAGAGGAGGTAAATAAAAGAATATTTTAACCTCTAATAAGGATTTTAATTGGCTATTCAACAATATAATTACACTGACCGAGTAACAATTACTCCAAATATATGACCTTTGATGCTGTTATCAGTAACCAAATTGGCTTTGCAACTCTGTAGTTGTGGTGTCCTTATTATTCATAAATTAAATTATACTCTAAAAACGATAAAGGACATAAAATAAAGATGAGGAGAAAGGGGACCTATGTGTTGGATCAGTTTGACTTTGCTTAATTTTGCTGGTAAAACACAAAATTGCTGAAGTCATTTAACAGTTTCTGGATAAAAGTCACATTTTTAGGGTGTTTTTCAAAGTTAGAAAATTAAAAAAGAAAAAGAAATCAGGAAACCAGTTCACTGAAATGGACATGAACTATCAAATCCTACAAAGAAAATCATCGTTATGTATCACAATGGAAACACAAACTAATTTCACTGAACAACTGTTCTGGGTGTAAATGTGTGAAAATGACACCAAAGCAAGGATAAAGCTATGAACAACCTGAGAATTAGCATTTTGCCTAGCAGACAAACCTTTGAGCTCTTCTTGGGTTCTTTATAAAACAAGCACACATCTGAGCAGCAGAGCAGACTCAGGAGGGAAGTCAGAGGCAGTTAAGACATTCTGGCAGAGCTCACTCAACACATCAAAGTATGAGGCTTTGTCCAGCGTGAGATCAGTTGGTAAAAATGGGACCAGGGACTTGCAGACTCAGCTCGTTTTTTCTCAGTGATGGGTTAATGCAGTTGTGTCACTAAACCTGCCACAGTGGGGCAGATGTACAGCCGGTAGCTCTCAACAGCCACACAAAGATGGTTACAAATAAAGATTGATTCATAAACCTAATGGGTGAAGTGTAGCCACTCAGAGCGGCACAAAGTAAGATTTGTTGACTTCATAGCATACAAAAGGTTTGGAGTGTGGCTTTGCTACTGCAGTTACTGCAGTATTTTAAAAAGTTGATTTGGATGAGTTTTCACAGGTGATAGGACAAAGGGTGGGATGACTGACAAGAATAAGAAATATGACGTCTTACGCAAATTTCCCTAAGATGCAACTAGCAGTTTTATTTCACAGGATATTGTCTGCTGATTAGCTAAATGTAGAAAACTGCTGTATAAAATGTTGTTTGTGACATAATGTAATCTGTATTAGACACACTGAGCATTAGAAGAAAAAAAATGAAACTGTATCTTTCAAAATTTGCAGTCTTTGAAAGGTTTTGCAAATAGTTGGCACTTGTGAAAGCGATCACAATGGAAAGAGAAACAACAGAATTAATTGGATTGCATCTAAATGTTTATTTAAAGTGGCCGAGATGGCTTATTGTTACACTTTCATAAACCTTTTTCTGACAGAAACATGCCAGAGAAGCAACATCACAACACCAGCAAGCCAGTTAACTTTATTATTATTTACAGTACAAGTCCTACAGCAGGAAGGCCATCTCAACATCTGCTTTACAAGTTAAGGGGTACTTCTGTTCCCCAGAGTACAATCTGGACTTCTTTACTCACTAATGCTCACAACTCAAGATAACTCTTTGTAGTCATTTAAGGACCTGAAAAGTTCATTTATGTTCTCAAGCAGTAAATAGTACATATTTGTAGTGTTTCTTCTAAATGCTAGGGTGCAAATTCAGGAGTCTGTGTTGGGAAAAAGAAAAGGACATAAATGTTAAAACAAGATTTACTCCTAGATGAATACTTTATAATTGCCTTATACTGTAGACAGGTTTTAATGAACGGCTGCATAGCCATGCTGTGCTGAGTAATTTTTTTTTCTGTAAATTTGTGCATTTTGATTTTCTTTTACTATGATTTAACACATACTTAACAATTTTTTTAAAGCTTGTTTTACATTATCCTCATTCTTTATCATCACCTTGGTTGTAGCTTAGGAGAAAATGCAGCCATGCAGCTCAAGAGAGACTGTTTACCTTTAATTTAGGGTACAAGACGGTTACCAGAGGGGCAATACTGGTCTAAAAGGTAAAAACTGCAAAGGTACAAATAAGTTGAGGTTCAACAGCAGTACCTTTCAGGGTCACTGACAAGCTTTTTAACCCTCAAGGTACATGTAGGTGTTTTTTTTTTCTCAGGGTGTAGATGACAAAGCATTTCCAGATGAGTAAGACATGCTCCAACATTTGCTCCTGTTCGGCCTTTTGCTCCTTTTAGCATTTTCTGTCAATACTATTTATTTATTTTTTTTTAAACATCTAACATAGCAAGAAAGACAGAGTGTGAGTTTGTTTTGATGCTGGAAAGAATTGTATATTTGTGCCATCATGGGTTCATTCAGTAGCATATAGTTGTGATATTTTTATTGATTTACCTATTTATTCTAACAGGCTCTACCATACGCTTGCTGTCCTCTTCAAGCTCTGGCAAATTCATTGCTGAGTTAAAAATCTAACACATTTCCCTAGAACAGGAATGCTGCCACAGACCATGGATTCACCTAAAAAGCTTTATACATAGTCTTATGTATAAAGAAAATGTTACATTTTTTGTATTTAACCATTTTAACCTCTTTCGGTGATAAATATTCAAGAATTTCAAGGGAAGACTGTGTATTTTTAAAGTTTTTACAGCACATGCAAGTTACATATAAAACTGTCAGACTTACTACTGAATTGTTTATTGTAGTGTGATGTGTCTTTGTTGTAAAGATGAGAAGAAATAAAGGCTAAGTCAAGATTTCCTCTCAGGGTGGACTGATTTTACTGGTTGCCCGTAGTGACTACATCTAGCAAATTTAAGTTGTCTTTCCTATAGATCCATAACCAAGTCCAAAACTCCAAATATGTATATGCATATGTTACATTAATATTTGATGCAGACTGAATACTAACGCAACAGTACTTTTTCTTTTCGTTTCCATTATGTTCTGGTTTAGAGATCCTCAGAGGAGAAAACAAAGAAGATTTGCCTTGTTCAGAACAATGTAGGCCATAAGCCTTAAAGCAAAGGTCAAGCCCCGGAGAGTATTCTCTGACTAACTCTGGAAGAAAATCAGAGAAAATCACTAAACCCAGACAAGTCTCAGTCTGGTGAGGTTTTCACAATCTGCTGTTAGATTCAGTTATAAACATAAATAAACACAGCCACAAGTAGACACACATAATTACACAGTTTTTACTGTAAGATCTGATTTCTCTTTCTATTCCTTTCTCCTTCAGGATTTGTGATTTGTGATCTAATTGTTTTCCTTTAATAAGTAGGGTAAGTTATTTTTGTGGTATTCAGATTCTTTTTGCTGGAGCATCACCTCACACTGTTATATATGTACTGTGTGTAATTGCAAAGTTGTAACCAAGTGCAGTACCACTATTTTTGTGCATCATTAGATGTTAATTATGCTCGCGAAACACTGGCTTTGTAGCCAAAAGGCTCCATGAGTTTCAGTTGTCAACACTGTTTTCGTTCTCTTTTTTTTAGTTTTATTTACATATTTTTTTGTGCAGCTGTTCAAATTGTTTGTCTTAATTATGTTTAGTTAAAATGTATGCCTTTGAGTTCATGTGCATGAATGCTGTATTTATGATCTCATTGCACCTGAAGAAGTAATGTCACCACTTCAAATTTTCGTAATTGTGTATAATCTGGACTAATATACAGCTGATTTTTTAAAAACACTCCAACATTTAGCAAGGCTGAAATACCTCTATTTATTATTATTATTATTATTATTATTATTGTTATTATTATTATTAATCATCTTTTTTATTCAAAACTTCAACCATCTGTACATATCTAATAGAGTCTAATATAGTTTTTATGTGTTTTACTTTAACTTTTCTTAAGCTATTTATAACTGTATATTCCATATAAATTAATTAACTTTAAACAGTTTTAGGTGAAATATGAGACACACACATATGAAGCTCTATATTTATTTGCTACTCAATGCCATGCCACATACTGAATTATTTACAATATCCTGTAAATGTTTTACAGACAAACCAGTTTAAGCTTAATCTTATGTTGACAGTAAGCCTATGACAGAGAGAATCCTGGGAATTGTCAGCACATTTTGCATATATATTCAGAATCATTTACCACCATCATGGTGTAAACAACACCAATATGTTTTAGCTGGTAATGCTGCAAGCAGTGTGACTCATTACTTTCCATGGTTTAAGGTTGTTTTGCTTATCTGTTGTGCAGCATCAAGAACTGATTAACTGGCTAGCTGAGTGAAAAAGTTATAGTGTTGTAAGAAAACTGTGTTTCCCATAATGATCATTTTACATTCCTAAACTGGTTTTCGTTCAATTTTAAATCAAGATAACAATGATGGAGACATACTGAGTACAATATGCAACTTCAGTGCAGAAGAATAACAAAGCAGTTTCATTTACTAGCCTGTTAAGCCTGTTAAACTCAGCACACACACATCTATCTATCTATCTATCTATCTATCTATCTATCTATCTATCTATCTATCTATCTATCTATCTATCTATCTATCTATCTATCTATCTATCTGTGTGTGTGTTTCAATAACACGTGATAATATTTTACTGTAAATCTGGTAACAGGGAATAATGTGTTTCTAATATTTGGAGAAAAATGTCTGCCTACAAACTTAACAGATGTGATATTACATTAAAACATCAAAACAACTCTTCTTGCAGAAGACAGCACTCTTGCAGCTGGATCCCACTTATTAGTTAATAAATCATTATTCTGAGGTTGGAGAGTTAGAGTGGTGGAGCTGCATGGACAGCTGTCAAACTAAAAAACCTAATCTAAACCCTTTCACTGCCACTGATGTTTACAAGCAACGTCTACCTTACATCATAATTTTTGGATTCAGTCATTGTATTGTCACTGTTTTATACATTACAGACCACTTATTAAAGCCCAGCATTAGTAAAACTAATGTTGAATTTAAGACAGTATCAGTTTGAAAATTTTTTCTTGTTTACTGGCTGTTTAGTCCAACTAACTTAGCTAATCACATGTACACACAAACACACCCACGCACAAAGAAAACATATGTTAGAGACAGAAACTGAATGTACTCCTGAATCTCTTTGAATGATGTCCTGCAGGGTAACAAATCACTTGCTACTGAAAATTTGGTTTAATTTTTTTATGGACCACCTGGTATAGTTTTACCCACCTCTGGCCACCCCATGCAAAAAAGTTTAACTCCACCACTGCTTACACCCATAGAAGAGTTAAATATATTGACACCTCTGTCTCTGTGAACAGTGACCTGGCAGGTCTGCCTCTATCAGGAGGGATGCAGCGAGCATTACCATGGACAGGTATCACTACAGCAGGATGAATGAGGACAAGAATGAAGGTGGATATTAACATATTCTCCTATTACCATATTAACAGCGTGCATGAAAATGTGGCCCAAGCACTTGCTTCAATTAAATTACAGTTTATTTCCAAGGTCACATCTAGATTTGTTCTGATACTTAAAGTCAATACAAAGTGCTTTAAAGTGCAACTGTATATACATACATACCCTAAAAGACAGGGTCAATGATATGAGGTTAGGGTTTTATCAGACAAATGATTTTATTTCTTTATTTATTTGCATAATTATTTCCCTGTGCTTCTGCTGCAGTATGGAAGTTGCAAGGCAGGAATTCATGAGAAAAATGCTATAAATTCATGAAGGTGTATTTAAGTACGTTATTCTGTCGGCAAAGAGCGGATTTCATTCTAATGAGGATGTGCCCTTTAAAATAAGTAGTTAATGTTTCAAAACTTTTAAAACACAGTGTCACAGACATGTTTGCTCCTTCACAGTCTCAAACGGTAGAGTTTGACAGATGGAGGGAAATAAGCCAAGTGTAGGTTAATATTCTCTATGGAAAGACGCTAAATCCCATTTTTATACAGAGGCAAACTGTTTACATAATATTCCAAGGGGAGTTATAAACCACATAATGTATTCTACTCAATAAATAAACCCCAACTTCCAGCTTACTGGGTATGCAAACAACACACTTTAATCAGTGACCTATATGGTATATAAATAAAGCAGCGGTATAACATTCGTGCAGGGTTAAAAGGTGCAGCTACTGTTCATTTACATGCAACAACAGGCAACATGAGAGATTGAAATTTTTAACATGTCATGACTGTATCAGCCTCTCAGACAGCAGATACCCAGTAATTTACTATTGAAATAAAGCTGTCTAGCTAAAGAATGATATGATAAACTGAAATAAATACATATTCGAGCAGCATGGTAGATGCAGCATGATCTTAAGGAAATGTATAAAATGTCTTAGCCCTGCATTATGTGGTAAAGGATGAGCCACTAAAATTATATGCCCGTCTCCTTCAGTGACGTAGCTATCTCAGCATTGTGTCCTTCCACCGGCATTGGTGACTTTTGTTGGAAAAACACTGGGTAGAGAAGAACAAAAATCAAGTTCTAATGTTAATTTTTGGACTCAGAGATTAACTGGTGCATTTAGTTTTTTGTAGAACATTAGAAAACCTTGTTAAATTGTTCTTTTGAAATACATTCAGGGTATGATCAGTAGTAGATAAACATTTTGTTTGTTCTCCATTTGTGTTTTTTTTTTTTTTTTTTTGTTTTTTTAAGTGGGTTTACAGCTTTCAGACTGCAAAATATTGTGTGTCTGAATGAATCGCCCATGTATACTCTTGTTTGCAAACTAACTTGTATTAACTTGCACATGATGAATAAATAAAGTATCTTAAATTGAAAAAAATGTGTTTTTTAGTATTTAACTTATTATATTTATCTTCAAGGGTTGGTCAGGGACTGGAGCCAGTCATGCAGATGGAAAGTTGTTTTTATTATTATTGCTGTTGTTAATGCTATAAACACATTTATAGTGCTACTGTTTACATGTTTTACAAATTGACACCAGAGCTGTATTTATTTCACATTTATCTTAGTAACTTTTACTTCTGATAATCATCCCAGACATAACTACAGCGACAGGGTAAGAGTTCAAAGTCAGCTCTGTCGATGTAAAGCATTCATTTATAGATTGGTAAACCTTACCATTTCTCTGATAGACAGGTCAAAACTAAAGCTAATACATATTTCTCTTTCTTTGTAAAAAAAAAAAGAGACAAAAGCAGAAGCAGCAATGATAGATTTGTATTTCTAAGAAGGAAAACAACACTGCAATTATAGGGCCCTCTTCCAATTTTTAAACCGTGTAATTTTCCCCTTGCTGTGCATTTTATTTGTTTCATATCGTCAGTAAAATTACACACTAGTCGATGCGCTCCCACAGCGGGCTGTCAGTTTGAGGAATGGGTCTTCATAGTCATGCCCATGGGCAGTGTGAATTGAGTTACACAACTGGAGTTTTGTTAAACGTTAGGCGAAGTGACAGAAATGCTAATCAAGTATCAAAACTGACGCTGCATTTCCATCCATGCACATCAGACATTCAATGATTTATTAGTCAAAGTGAATGCATGTGTCACTGTGTTGAATGGTTCAGTGGTAAACACAGCTCACACCAAGGTGCACCACTTAGCAGCTCCACCTTTCACTTCCCCTCAAGCATGAACAGCACTCTCCACAAGGGGCACTGATAGCACAATTAGAGAGCAACTCTAAAAACATGCAAGACACATGCAATATATCTAAGCAAGTCATTTAATAATGTGCTAAAGAGCTGTTATAAGAGCACAGGTGTGTGTGTTCCTGCTTCAAATGGGTTCTTCTGCTGAGTAAGCTCTGTTTAGTCCTCCTTCCTGACTACCATTCCTTTTTGCCCCCAGATCAGAGCTGGGATGGTGAGTTGCAGCAGATCCCAATTATCAGACCGTCACTCACAATCCTGCATTTGCCTCCACAATCGCTTCTCACTATGCTGCATTAATTTTAGTTTGGAAATTCCTGCTGGAGCCCTGGGGAAGTGTGGGCGGAGAGGTAAAACACTCCACAGAGCAACTATGTTTTGGCATTACAACCGATGGGATGAGACATAAAACATAGTGAGCTCTGCTTTTTCCTGCTCTGGATATTATTTGCATCATGGAACGGGGAAGAAAGTTGTCTGTTTACTGTGACTCTACTTTGGTGTTGCCAATTAATTCTGAATTTCTTTGTGAGTGGATTGCTGGAAGAGGGCCTAGTTTGATGGATAAACAATGCTCCAGTGCATAATTTAGTTGAGCATGGCAGTGAAAATATGAGAATGTTCACTCTTATTTTCCCAGTTGCATTCTTAACATCAACTTAAGTTGACTGCAGAGCTGCAATGCATTTGTTGTGATTGAACAGCTAAAGAAATAGATAATAACACATTGTTTCTGCTATTAAAATCTTTGGATCATCAGCTATGAGCAATTGCGAAAGCAAACTATATGACATCATGCATCACCAAATATAATAAAGAACATCACATACAGTGATAAATATTGGAATAGTCCCTCACTGCATAATTCATACATCCTAACATCTAAGAGAATGCCCACCCACACCAAGATGTTTCATTGGCTGCCTTGCAAATTAAAACAAAGTTCCTGCTGCCATGTTTTGCAGCTACATAGCATTTCTAAATTTTTAATACCAAGTTGAGGAAAATAAATGGAACGACTAAAGGGATCCTAAAGCCCAAAATGGGAAAAAATGGCTGCTTTCCTGTTGAAATACATGGAGTCACCATCACCGTCCCCAGCAAGATCATCATCATCATCATCACATGTGGCTCCTAAATTACAAAAGTCCTCTTGTCAACAAGCATATACACACATATTCATAGTTATTCTCCAAGGATCCCATTTGCATTAACTTCAGCCTGTAACTTTGATGGTGTTTATCACCAGCAACAAGATTCCTTTGTTCATTTATGTAATTAATGCAGAGTCTTTGATTACTGCAGCTTCATTTCTAGAAGAGGCTGAAATTAATATTCTGCCTTGGCAAAATACATTTCAACAACATCATAATTACGTGTGGAAAAATGTCTTCTATCACGGTGTCCTGTATTTCTTTCTTTGTGTTTGTTCATTCAGTTTTATTATCTTTTATTATCTTTTTTTTTCACTCTCAAGCTGAAACATCATGTGGATGTGCGTTTGCTCTCCTCTGTTACAACTCGGACAATATGAGCCGCTGTTGCATGTGAGGAGCCTCAAGCAGTTTATGCTTTCATCTGAAAAGTGGGGGGGGGGTGCTGTAAGAGATTAATGGTACATAAACAATATAGATGACTGTGTAAGCACAGAACCAGTGTCCTGTTTTTCTTTTATTTTTCATCTTTTATTCATTCATACAGTCAGCCTCAGTCAATTCTTTAAAAGATAATCCCTGACAGAAATATTGCCAAGAGGTTTACATATCCAACGTATGTAGAGCTCACTATTTTGCAAGCCTTCATCTTCTCTTCGCTATTATAGGAGCCTATTTTAAGTTTTATCATCATATTTTTGTTAAAGTTTTTGCAAAACACATGCTTTCCAAATATAAATAAATAACCTAAACATGACCAAAAACATAACTAAGTAAAATTAGTAGTTTTTGAAATGGTAAACACCTTTCATCATTAAGGCATTTTTCTTCTTGTTGTCTGAGATGCATGAGTGGCCAGAAGGATGAAAGCGGACATTGGTACTGAAAATATTCGGCATTGAAAGAAAACAGAGCTGAACTGAAAAAAAAAAAAAAAAATGTTGCACTGAAATACAAAATACAAGCATTAAAGAATGATAAATCTCCATTAAATAAAGTATCTATTCTGAAGCAACTGTTTTCAATTTCAGTGCTCTTTCAAGTATTGATGTGATTTCCAAAGTGCAAGGTCCTATATCAGTTTTTCTTTTTAATTCATGCTTTACTTTTCAATGCCATATTTTATTTTCAGCATCAATGTTAGCCATCATTGTTGTGCCTACCCGGATACACAGCTTCTAATTCAATGATTCAAACATGCTTTGCATCTAAGCTAAAAAGAAATTCATTAATCAGGCAACAGGAGAGAATATTTTAAGTTTAATCTGAAGACGCACAAGGGTTTCTGATGGCACATTTGCTACTGAATAAAACAAAAGGTCCTTGCAGGGTAAATGTGATTATACAGGACCAAATCAAGATAAACACATGCTGACAACAATAATAATTCTTCTGTCAGACCACATCCGTATCATTGGATCATAAACGAAACCTGATATGTGAAGAAAGCGAGCTGCTGCAAAGGAAAATCTCTAGCACAGCACTGCTGGCTGAGAATGACTCATTTTTACTTTAGCTTCATTTTAAACATGTTATTGACAAACCATGCTGGGCTACATCGAGTTCACTCTTTTATGTTTAAACAATACATCTCCATGTGTACTTTTTTTCCGCGTTCCTTTGTTAAAAATTACATAAAGAAAGTATTTAATGAACAAATGATAATACACATATATTTGCTCTGCTACAGATCAGTTTAAGGTCCTCAGGGATTTCTAATGAAACCTAAACATAAGCATACCACAGGGAATATTGTGTTAATTAGTGTGGTCATGGACCACATGTTAAGACTAGGGACAGAGGTGTAAGCAGATGGATTCACAAAATTATAATGTAATTATTCGATTTCTGCAACAGTTCTAAAATCCTCCAATATGTAAGCGAGGATATTAATACTGCACCATGATTTATCTGCTGCTATTAATGGGCTACGTGGAAGAAAGTGGTCTGTGGCTGCCAGAACAATATCTGACCTCTGAGAGAGCATTAAATCAAGACATTAGGGAATGCAGTAATAAAGAGGCCAGACGAGGCACTGAACCAACTCTCAAACAAACCACAACACTTGCTTAGAGGAAAATGAAATTACACCCAGAGCCTGAGCCCATACAAAAATAAGCCAACATGAAAACAGACATTCTGCTGCTGTCTGCTTACCTTCAAATGTTGGCAAGTAAAAAAAAAAAAACTGACTTCACCTGGTTAAATTAAATTTGAACTGAATCAACACTAAACCATGGTGTCCTTGTTTCTTTGCTGTAACAGCTTTGCTTTATCTTCAGCATATTTTTTTGTCTTCCTGACAACAGTGTTGAAGATTTGTATGGTTTGTTGTTTGTAGCCGAACGAAAGATTTGTGTTACCATCCCATTTGCTGATTAGCCTGTTGTGCAACATGATGATGACTTCATTATAGGTGACTCACTAAAAAGTTAAAAGCAACTTTGACCAGGTGGAACATAACTAAAGGCAGCCAATAATTTATGTACAACCGGAAATCGACAGAAAAGTTGGGATATTCTTTAAATTTGAACTAAATAAAAACTAAAAGACCCTCAAATCACATGAGCCAATATTTCATTCACAACAGAACATACATAAGATTATTTTACCATTCTATGCAAAAATTTAGCTCATGTCGAAGCTTGCTACAGGTCTTAGAATAACTGGCATGGAGGCAACAAATGGCTGAAAAGCAACAAAGTTCCAAAGATATATTTTTTAAGAAAGTTTCAAAATAAGTAAAATGGCATTGTGAAAAATATCAAGATTATATATGACAATGATTTTTAGGAAAATGCATTTCTTTACAACTATATATATTTTACAGGTATTATTTAGAATAACTAAATAAATCATTTTGGACTAAAAGTTGGCCTTTTTTGAGCACAGTTCTGTTGTAATGAAAGAACTTATTTAATTTTATATCTGAGAATTGTTGTAGGTAACATAAAAAAAGAAAAGAAAAAAATAAATCTGATGGGGATGATAGCTTTCACATAATAATGATCCTGAACATACACTGGACCATTGGCATAATTTTGTGGGGGGCACAGGGGACATGTAAACAGAGACACATCCAGAACTAGAACCAGATCAAGCTGAAGCCAATTTTCCTTAGTTTGGACAGCCCACAAGCTCCTCCATTGGCTGCCGTTTCTTGTGTGATTGGCTGTCCCCGCTGTCACTCTGCCTTGCTTGCCTCTGCAGTCAGGAATCCTTGCTAATACGCTGCTGTAAGTTGTGGGTCCCATCAGCTGGAAGGATTGTAATATCAGAAGTTTCATTTTCATTAACGTTTGAATCTGTGTCCATGTGCGCATCTGCTTGTGTGCGTATGTGTGTTTGGTGATTAGGCGCAGCCAGGATATCTAAAAAAAGAAAAGTGGACATACGGGGCTTCTTTAAAAGTCAAAGTGTAAGTTACTCAAAGAAATGCATTACACCCATCCTGCAACACCTTCACTGGCTCCATAAAGCAGCATATCCACTTTAAGATCCTCCTCATCATTTAAAAAAGCTCATAATAATCTTGTAAAGTGTATTCTTTTATTGAAATTGCTGATAAATTAAATGTGTTATTATTATTATTATTATTATTATTATTATTATTATTATTATTATTATTATTATTATTATTATTATTATTATTATTATTATTGCTGCCTGAAGTCAGAGGTCGTTTTGATCTTGTTGAGACAGTGGAGATCCTTGTGAGGCTGTTGTTGATTGTTCCGACATGTATGCTGAAGCTCAGAGGAGTTTTAGTGCACTGAGGAGGTCAAAGACCTGGCTTCACAACATAGAATCACTATAACAATGTGGCATTTTGTCACATACAGTTGAGTTGATGCCTTGGACAGGAAGAAACTTCACCAGGAATTTATCGCTGCCAAAGATCACAGACAACATGTGTTTGGAAACTTTGGCTGAGTTCATTAGGTTGACCCTTCTGTGGTCTTGCTGTTCACTTTTCATTTTCACTGGTTCTGTATTACACTTATTTAAAATAAAATTTAATACTTGACTACTTAACTGAATAATGGATATTTTATCAGTTTCTTCCCACCTGTGATGCCAGTTTGAACTGCCCACCATTGGGTGGTGCTATGTAAATGATGATATTCCATACATAGGTCAAATCGGTGGTACTGAGTTAGTGGGAAGTTGACTAACCACAGAATTGGGTGATAATGTTTTGCTACATGCTTTACAACCAGTCAAACTAAAAAAAAGGAACATTGAGCTCAAAGAAGAAGAACTCATAGAAGAACTACTAGAAAACACAGTGAGCTGAAAGATTAGTTTTAAAAAAAATACTTCTGTCCCTCCACTACTGAAATCAAAACTTTGTCCCTGCACTGAACAACCTCAGGAGAGGGAACCTGAGGGTTTTACCGTGGACCTCACTGTCTCCTGACTTGAATGTCATCAAAAACTCGTATGGTGGTCAAAAGAATGGAGTGTGCCAGATAGCCCAGAAATTCCCAGAGAAGAGGAGCATTTTAAAAAAGGGATGGGTGTAAATGGTAAATGGTCTGTATTTGCACATCACTTTTACTGTACCTGAAATCAAATCCAAAACACTTTACATTTTACATCACATTCACCCATTCACACACACATTCACACACTGATGGAGGAAGCTGCCATGCAAGGCGCTAACCACGACCGATCAGGAGCAATTTGGGGTTTGGTGTCTTGCTCAGGGACACCTTGACATGAACTTGAAAGGCCGAGAATCGAACGACCACTCTACCCACTGAACCACACCGCCCCTGTGGGTGTGGAGTGTTTCTGACACCTTTTTTACTTCTTTTATTTTAAAATTGTGCATAACTTGTATGTAGCCAAATGAACTTAGCCACTGATCAATTAAATTCAAACACACAAAGACAAAAGATTTGATTGAACAAATGCATCAGCTTGTGCTTAAAGATCTCCACTCACTTCCTGGAACTGACATTTTTCCTTCTTTCATAATTGTAGCAAAACAACAGGAGGTTTGATGATTGTGTTCATTTTCACTGCACGATTTCTCGTCGACATTTAAAAAATTTGACAGAGCATGTGGTGGACATTGTTGTGTTCTTTAGAATTTGAGCTTTCAAAAGCCAAAGAAAAAAAAGGGGGGTCAGGAAACAAAAGGCAATGGATTCATGGGGTAAAGAGCCATATCTGGCTCTGTGGGTTAGCACTTATAAAGAGCAGGAGGCACAGCCTTTCTCATGTCAAAGTGTCTTTTCAACACTCTCATTATACATCAGAATAATTTGCCACTATACCTCTGCAGACATCCCTCTGAGAGATAAAAAAAAAAGAATAAAAAATCTGACAGTGGACTTTTCATACAGTAATCTTGAACTAAATGACGTAAATGACCTAAGAAAACTTAGTGAAAGCAGACAAGTCATTTGGAAAAAGTAATCAGTAGGTTGTTCACAAGCAGGTGTTGAAAATAACCTGCAATCAACAAGCTGGGAGGTGAAGGAAAAAAGTTCTTTGTCATCACAGACTGTTTTAAAGTTGACCAAGTCACATAAAACAGATTTCCATGAACATAATGGTGCATTGACTATAATGAAATGAAGCAGCTCCTCTTTTAATGCTTTAACCAGAAGACAGAAATTCTGCATGAGTTGTTTTGGCGGGAAAGTGTGGTAGTCAGGGATTTTTATGCATTTAATAAAAATGAGAATTACTTTCCTTCTGGTTGCAGGTATTCTAAATATAAACATTTTATTTCATCCAGATTAAAATCTCACAAAGAGTATTTCAAATAAATAGCTGCTTTTACACCAGTGTGTACATTTTAGAACATGGGGGCCATAAAATAATGAGAAGAAACATATGCACATTACAACCGAGGACAATCACACCATTCATTACTAAACTCAAGGTGTGAAATATCCTTCCCCTGGCATTACTCCATTGCTTAAGTAATTATCATGGTGCATTAAATTTCAAAACCCTCAAGCCTTTGTTGAGTTTACCCAAAGTGCAGAACGTGTATGTTTATTATTTTTATATATATATAAATAAATAAAAGAGAGACATGCATGCTACAAAGCAAGTATGTTAAAAAAAAAATAAATAAAAGCTGTTCCCTTTAAGCTGAGACAACACAGAGGAAGACGCACTACTTCATTTGTATTCTATAGCTTACATCAGAAATTTGGGAAATGTAAATTGGAGCCAATATGTTAAAAGGAAGATATGATCCAACATGTAGCCAATAAAATAGTATTAAAGATTAATTAATTATTCTAATATGCTGAGGGCAACAAAAAAAGTGTCATACTTAACCCATAGAAATAAATAATAGGTAGGTAAGATAGCGTGTATGCTAAACATTTGCTTTGAAAATATAGTGTTTTTTAGCTGACACACTGAAATCAAACATTGCCTCCCAGCTTCCAACAGTGGACATGTTGACAAAGCCCTCATTTATTACAGATTCCCAGCCCCATGAGCACAGCAACAGCGTGACGCTGATTAGAAGGCTTGTACAAAATAAGCTTGGGAGCCCAATTTCACCACAAACCTATATTCATTTAGTTCTGCAGATTTATACATCCAGCTATCTAGGCACAAAAATTCAGCATGACATGAGAGTATGCTCTGCCCTTTTGAAAAGGAGGTTAATCTCGCTTTCTTTTATGAAACCTCAATCTTACAGTGACCAGCATGTCTCATATGATGCAGCAGCTGAGCTAATAAATGGAATTAAATAAACCCATTAGTTACAGCAGCTACCTACTCACCTCGGCCAAGACACACTTTCATGGTAAGTTGGTTCTTTATAAAGACCAAAGGACACTGCTTAAGTCTGTGATGACAAAATGACCTTGAGTCAAAAGACAGAAAGCTTGTTCATTACTCAAATCAATTAAGACATCGTGTTTGCTGCACAGCACAGCCCCAGTGTGTTCTGCAGGTGTTTAAAAGTAAATGTATGCTCATTCAAAAATCAATCTATAGTTAGGATTCTGCCTCCTCCTGTCTTGTAGACATGAAACAAACTAGAGGTCGATTGGACTAGAAAGGGGCTATTGGGAGATTCACCCCAGGCATGCTTGAGAAGCATGGAATGAATAACCAAGTACAGTTTGCATACTATCTGCAACACGGCCCAAGAAGTAGTCAAAGATTCCAGTGTTAATGATCTCAATGGGAGCCTTGAAGCAAACTGAAATCTTTTCTGTGCTCATAGATATCTTAAACTGATGTCTGGACAACTGATTCACAGTTTTTTGTTTTTTTTTTGTTTCTTTATTAGTTTGTTTTTTTTTTTTGTTTTTTTTATTATTTGTTTAAGGGCTTTTAATACCAGAGTATCATGTAGAAAATACATAAAGAGAATTATTTCTGCTTTAGAGCTCTGTGCAATGAAGGCTTTAGTATGATTTTTTATAAAGTTTATATATATATATATATATATATATATATGTGTGTGTGTGTGTGTGTGTGTGTGTGTGTGTGTGTGTGTGTGTGTGTGTGTGTTAGTAATTCCTATGAATATTGCCTTTTTTGCAGGCTGCACAACCTTAAGAAGAACACAAACCCTTATGTGGCCTATCACACAAATTTTTCTACTTGGCTGCATTTTTGTGCAGGTGGAGCGACAGGAGTTGACTGATATAGTTGTAACAAAAACACATGGTGGTGTGTGGGGCTCATTTTAGGTGAGAGGATTATATACCAAGAGATTAGATGGAGTACTGGGATGTAGAAGCCAGAACTGTGTGGGATTGATAGCTGATTGTAGTTCACTCTGGAAAGCCACTTCTATGTTTACATTGGCAGCAGCTTTCTTGGACACCTGTGAGAGAGAGTAATGGTGACAGAATGCTAAGAGATCCAGCTCTACAGACATGGGAACCATGCACTGTAAGTCTAATTTTGTAGTCTGATGTGAGTTATAAACTACCAACTGATCTTTGAGTATTATGCTTTGTTTTTGGTCTTTTTTAATAATCCAATATTTAATGAGCATTTCATTTGGTTGCATTCTGATAGATAATGGTAGACTTCTCTTGAGTAATCCTGAATGTCATTCATCATTAACTATTGTTGCTAACTTAGCAGCACATCCACATAGTTCTCTATTACACCAGAATTTCTTTTTGTTTTTCTCTGATGGATTATATATCTCCCATTCATTGTCTTTCCTGGTCTTTGTGGCACAAGTCAGTCTGTTGTGTGTGTGTGTGTGTGTGTATCAAAACAGTTTTCCCATGTTTTCTTTAGCTTAGCCTACTGGCTGCTCTGGAACTCACACTAAACAGCTGTGTTTTTGTCTCTGAGTTTGCTGACCTGCAAACTGCACTTTAATGTTAGAAAATGGTTTAGAGACTTGAATATATATATATTACATTCCAAGTGTGAAAGGCAGACGTTGTTTATAACAACTAGTCATTTAATGCCGGGCATTTTTCGGAAGAGTGTGAAATGTGCTTGTTGTTACATATTTTTCCTATGCATTCTATAAAATATGACAAATATGACTTGGGCAAAGTGTAAAATGTCCACTTTAAACAGTTCTAGAAGGCTGATGTTTTTATTTTTATTTGTTTATTTATTTTTCTTTTTACTGCACAGGATGTTGCACTGTTCTATTTTTAGTTTGGAGGTTCTGGATCACATAGCACTGAAGTAACCTATTATGTAAAGTGTGGTACATGGATATGGCTCATTGCTGTATTTTACAACATGGGCTTTGCAGGACTACACGCCGACATTATCTTCAAAAAGTGCACTTTAGTGACGCCCAGATAGCTCAAAGAAAGTTTCTGCAGCAGCTGGCAGAGGAACCTGGAACAGTGTTGGTGAAGGAGAAATGGACAGTAAGGCAGGTGGAACAAGTTAGACCACAGCAGGTGGAGCATAATTCAAAGTTGCAGCAGACTCCAAACAAGGAGAGGAGCGCCAGGTACTGAGAAGCCACAATATAAACAAAACCACTGACATAGACAGCATATGCGGATTGCACCAAGAGCAGAGACATGATCCACACTGTCTGGAACTTATAGCTGTATCAGCCTCATTGTAAATAGGTCAATTATACCAATTTTACCCATGATGATATAAATATTGTTGCCTTCATATTGCTTTTGTTACTAACTTCTGTCTGTGTGTTCTTTATCAAATTATTCCACCCTTGTTGATTCATGTTTAGCCTATTATATATTAGGCTATATGCAAATTGATCCATAATTAAACTCTATGGCTGCTTTGCAACAGTGCAAAGCAGCCATATATATATATATTATATATTTTATATATAAAAGAACTTAAACTTAGACTAAGATCCACACAAGACCGTATCTATAATTAAGGGAATTACTTTAGGTTTAAATACAGTGCACTCTCTTCAAATAAATAAATACAATTAGAAAAAGACCATCTTTGTTAGTAAAAGTAAGTTCATCAGCTGGAATTTCCATGTTTTCTATTTCCTATATAACTAAATTACTTTACACTGTGTTGGCATAATCACCATATGGAATATGTTCACAAGCTATGATGTATTTGAATGAATAAAATGGCACATTTCTGGCATCTGTGTCACTGTAGGATGTGGTTTGGGTGGATAACAGGCATACCAAGCTGCCGTAGTAGAAACTCGGGACACAGTCAGACTTCTTCTAGTTTCATGCAACAATGACTTTGCAGCAACTGGCATTTTTTTAGTGTCTACTATACCAGTAATTAACATTTACTACTAGAAGATAAACACTGGCAAATAGTCTAAATTTGATTATAATGTAGTCTCTAAACAGATTTCTAAAGAGTCTTAAATTGATCACTTAAAATAAAGTTGGTTTAACCGAAAGTAAAACACTGCTTTTTGTTAACACTCATTAGACTCAGGATTTTGTTTTCTAGAAAGTGAATCTGCTGTGTGAAAAGGTTAAATACGGCCCTCTATTGGTCTCACACACACAGAGCTCTTACCTTCATTTGAAAACAACAATAAATGCAATATTTAGATTCTAACTGTAAATTTATTTTTTAAGACTTTCTTGGTAAACATAATAGACGAGTGAAAGTCATAATGACTCACAGTAACCCTTGGGTATCAGTGATGCTGTTGGATGAGCACAGCTTTTCTTCTAATCTCATCTAGAATCCGCAGCTGATCTTATTGTGTATGATTTTGTTCAATTATGTATATAGCGCGCAGACAATATATATCACACATGTAAAATGCCCCACAAAGAAAGGACTGACTTCTTGGTTGAGAACAGGTAACAACCCTATTAGAGATGCAGAACATGTCAACTTTCTTCTAAATCTCTAATGCCAATAATCCAAATTACTCAAGAAAAACAATCACCTTCTGATACAGCAATTAGCAATTAGCATAATCCCTAAAAGCATCCTTTTGCATTTCATTGGCTTAATCCAAGTCTCAGGGGAGTTTGGCAAATGCCACAGCTTGTGTTAATGACTTCCAAGTTTCCAGTCGCAGTGAGAGTGTTGGTGGCAGAGACGTCAGCAATGTTTCACTGCAGAATTGTGAAATCATAAATGTATTCAGAAGATTTCCTTTTCAAAATAAACCCAGAGCTGCAGTATCTCTGTTGTATGTAATATGTGTGTAAAGTGCATGTTACACATCTAATACTCAGCTCTTACAATGTTTCACACTGTGCTAAAATTATACAGAATACCCCATGGTGATTTAGGAGAAAGAGCATGAATGAGTAAACAACATAAAGCGATGGGGAACTTCAAAGACAGTGGGACAATCAAGGCGCCTGAGATGCTGGAAGCCAACGAATGTGTTTGCCTTTGTTTGTGACAGTGACTCAGGGGTGTAAACAGAGGAATTAACTCACACCTCCGGAGTCTCAACACATTGCACATCCATAATTGAATTAGGTTTGTCAGATTTTTGCTGAACTATAGATGTTATGAGGAAAATGAGATGCATTCAGCTCCAAAGACCACCTCTATTAATGTTCTTGACTTTTCATTTTCGTCAAATTATTGACAAAAGAACAACTAGTAAAAAATTAGAAGCCTAAAAAAATCTCAGAAATTGACACAATGTTTAGGAGCCCAGGATGGAAATTTACTCTAACAAAATGGGTAAACCTTTTTCTTCATAAGGGAAACAGCTCTATGCCGCATATTGTTGCATACATCTACCGCATAATGATCATACTCAGATGATAATGCTTCCTGCACCAGAGGGAGACACCAACATTTTCATTCCACCATCCATCAGCATAACATTCTACAGAAGCACCTATCAACTCCAGGAAACACATTTGAAACATACTCCCAGAGGTCCCTGCGTCTTGGCTCCATGACCATTCCTGTCAGGGTTTTCCCTTTGACTGAACAAATGCATCAGCTTGTGTCATGAGACCACATCCCTCCCAGCCAATAAGGAGCACAAGCAGCACTAGTGCTGCAGGAGATGTGGAAGGGAAATTGGAATCCTGACAAGTATGATTGACATGCGTATTTGTCCCAAGGTAGTCTTATTTGCAGAGATTTAAAGACGTCTGTAAACCATCCTTCTGCTGAACAGAGTCATTGTTCCTCCAGACTAGAAGCACATCACTCCAATTCTGTTGCATGCAAATAATCTTTTCGGAGGAATGAATCCCTGTGAGCATAAAATGACTTCAGCTTATACTTTATTTTGGGTCCAAAATAAATAATTTAACAGATGAAGCTATGTCTTTCATTTTCAGACAATCTGTCCATGTTGTGGAACAAAAACAGAAGCCTGAGTCCTTCCTGCTATCCCAGCAGCAGCAGTGAAGGAGGCTGCTCTGAATTCTATCTCTTGTTGTAGACAAAAATAAGGGAATGTGAGACTTGATGTTGTGATGTTAAACCATAACCCATTGCTACTTAAAAAACAGTGGAGTGTCGTTCCAACAGGTTAAAAGAAAAAGACAAATGTGTGTGAGAAAAGGGGAGGAGAATATACATGAATTTCAAAGACAGGGTGAAATTGGCTTTAGCCATTAACAGCTCAGGATCATTTTTTTCTTTTTTAATCCATATGCAAAAAGGAGAGAGCATTATTACTTCTTCCAAAGATCGCTGGAATAAGGTCTAACCTATCTGTAATCCTGGAATGAAAGGAGCCTCTATTCAGCCAAAACAAGTCAGTAGTGAAAGGAAAACCCTCCTGAAAGGAGGTTCAGCGCTGTATTCAGCAATCTGAGTTGATCCTCCATACTGGGATATTCCCTGCAGAAAATATGAATTGTGGAAAGTAGTGTAGTTGAAATAGTTGTTCTAATTAGCTAAACTGAAAATTTGCAGCTTTGTTGCTGCACTTGTTGAAATTTAGCGCTTTCACCTGAGGTTTAAAGAATGCAAAATGTGATGTTTGTACATGCTGCATAAATTTGCAACTTACTTTACAGCAAATGTGTTTAGCAAGGGGTGATTTTGTCACCTAAATTATGTATTTTGCTTTATAATGAGGTAATGGTATTTATGAACACATGAATGAGGGAGGAAATAATCATACAATTTCAACTACTCCATCTAAATCTTTAATACTATGATACAGACATAATCTTGTAATTTAAGTGTAAGTTGTGCTAGAAATACATAAACCAACAAAACCTTTAGACACTGCATTGTGTAAATGTATGCTTCCTAAACACAACACAGAATCAGGTTTTTCTCATTTTAGGCACACACACATCATTAGTTAAAATGATGTACGAACCACAGAAAGTGACAATACTCCCCTTCAAAAGTGTTATAGAGTCAGACTTCCCTGCTTAGTAACATAGATGATAGATGAATGTTTGAATTTATACTTCATCTGCTTCAACTGAAAGAGGGAATTCATTAAAAGATCCATGGTTGTAGCTCGCCTAGGCTATTTAACTGGATTACCGTTGATGTCTCAGTACAGAAGTATGGGATGACAATCAGTTCATTAACCAAAGCACATCTGTATGTATGTATGTATGTATGTATGTATGTATGTATGTATGTATGTATGTAGGTATGTATGTATGTATGTATGTATGTATGTATGTATGTATGTATGTAGGTATGTATGTATGTATGTATGTATGTATGTATGTATGTAGGTATGTATGTATGTATGTATGTATGTATGTATGTATGTAGGTATGTATGTATGTAGGTATGTATGTATGCATGTATGTAGGTATGTATGTATGTAGGTATGTAGGTATGTATGTATGTATGTATGTATGTAGGTATGTATGTATGTATGTAGGTATGTATGTATGCATGTATGTAGGTATGTATGTATGTATGTATGTATGTATGTATGTATGTATGTATGTATAAAACAAAAACCCACGGCGAGTCCTCCTTTTATTTCTACGGCCCTCGTATGTGGAACAGCCTGCCTGAGGACGTGAGGGGAGCACCTAGTGTGGATATTTTTAAAAACAGACTCAAGACCCACCTTTTTAGTTTAGCATTTTAATCATTACTTTTATTATTACTATTGTATTTATTCATTTCTTTATTCTCAACACACAGACTGTATTCAGCTTCTATTTACTTATCATTTATGTATTTGTGTTATCATTTTGTATTCTCTTATTTCACGGGTTATTTTATTTTATGGGTCTTAGCAATATTACTTTTATTATATGGTTTTTAGATTGTCTTAGATTAGTTTTACAGTGTTTTATCTCAGTGTTTCCCCACATCACTAGAACCCAGAGTCTACGACAGCATTTCCTTGGTCCTTTTAACTTGCTTTTACCCTCTGTGATGTGTGTGTGTGTTTGACGGGAAGGGGGGGGGCTTGCTGCTATTGGGTTGGGGTTCTGGGGGATTTTACCATCTGTAAAGCACCTTGAGTTGCTATTTGTATGTATGAAAGGTGCTATATAAATGAAGTTTGATTGATTGATTGATTGATATGTAGGTATGTATGTATGTATGTATGTATGTATGTATGTATGTATGTATGTATGTAGGTAGGTAGGTAGGTAGGTAGGTAGGTAGGTATGTATGTATGTATGTATGTATGTATGTATGGATGGATGGATTTATTTATTTATTTATTTTACTTGTTTCTATATTAATACATCAATCCACTTTGATTTCTAGTTAAATCAACAGAAACCAAATTTAATGCCATAAACACATAGCATGCGGTGCATGTTTAACAGTGTATTTATGTCTTATGCTTATATACAAACTCAAGTTGTACTGATCGTATAATATTTGAAGGCTCTTCTTTTTAGTTGTTAGATTGCATGGATACTGAGTGGAATCTCATCATCACACTTGGCAACAACCTACATCTTTGATTATTTATTACTAAAAGTACATGATCTCATAATACTGATAACCAAGCATGAATAGCTTAAGGGTACACTGTGGCAAACATAATGTTCAGTTTTCTATTGTATACTATGTCCTAGAGCAGGGAGACAGGCCACCTTGTTTATCAGTATAGAACATAAAGTGTTTGTGTGCTATGCTAAATTTGAGGAGATTCTCAAGCAATAATTAAGCATGACTGCTTCTGTGGTAGCTGAAATCTCTGTGATGTTTGGTAGGTAAATCAAGAGGAAAGAGGGTACGCACTGAGAAAGACCTGAGTGATGTGGTCCATTCTCCTGACAACACAGAGCTTCACTGCTAATTAAAAAGTTTAATTCCACAACTGCAGGACTGGCATCAGAGTACTCAGAGGTGCGTCCTTGTGAGTCTTGGCGCCGTCTTATCAGGCATAAGCAGATTCTACCATGTTGGGAAGATGCAGGACAGGGAGGTGCTGCAGCAGCACATAGGCCCAGCTGGAAGGGATGGCATCCTTCCTGCTCAGGGATCTGGCCCACCTTGCTCTTTCCCATCTCCCCACTAAGTGGAGTCGCGGGCTTCCATTCAGTGGCGGGAGTCAGGGGCTAAGCTGCCCCATGGAGCGGCTGAGAGAAGGAAAGACAGGCTAAACAAGGGATAAACACTGGATTTAGGTTTTTTGCTGCTGGGCTTGACCATGGATCCACATCTCTATTTAACACCTCCTGTCACCCAGTCCTGTCATGTGACCGAAGGTCACAGGTACACTCAACCCTGTGCTGAACCACACACTGTTCCTATAAAGTCCTGCATTGGCTAAATTAGTCATGATACACTGACATCGCCTCCATGAGGGCATTTTAATATTTCAAAAAGAGATATGATTTTTTTTTCACACTGATGCACAAAGAAATGATATGTTTGATAAGGTATGGCAAAGAATGAATGCCTCCTATTGTATGACCTTGATTGAGTTAGAAGTAGCAGTGAAAGATCTATTGATTACAACTCACACAAAGCTAAAAAGTCTTCGGAAATGGAACTGGAAAGACTCTTTCTTTGACATCTTTGCATGAAGGCCATCTTTGCTCAGAAAGAAAATATTGGAATAAAGAGCAAGAAAAACAACCAAAGTATGGTAGTTTGAGAATTTGCTGGAAGAAAACCAATGTTTGCTGTAACTTATTATCATGAGGATGAACACTACTGCAGACAGTGCTGAAAGGGTAAGAACATGTCTTCCAAAGATTTATGGGCATATTCTCTTGCCTTTTATTGGAAAGGGGTTAAAGTGTCATTTTAATAACACAGAGATATTAAAGCTTACAAACCTCAGTAAAACATTGGCACTGCTTAGCAAGTAGACAATTTATCTTATGTTCACTTATTTTTACACGGGATTAAACTGAGACACAAAAAAAGTGAGCACATATAGACTTTTGCTGAACTGCTAATGTGTTCATACAAACATTCATATAATAATATTAATATTCAGATGTTATGCATGACAAAAATCTCTTTTTCTGTATCAGTGGTGATAAATCCAGATTTTATAAAGTCTGATAAAAGATTTCTGTGTAACTTTCTGTGCCGTCAAATCCTGAGCAGAGTGGTGGTTTTACAAGTTATTCTGTAGTTTTATATGCATGACTTATACTACCATCACACCGTGTTGTATTTCCCTCTGACTGATGGTACACCTCAGTATTGAGGCCCTCATAGTACCAGCTATTTGATGAAGTTCAGTACATAAATCGATTTTTATAACCTGTTAAGTCTTATACTGCAGAACTTTATGAGTGAAGGATAATTTACAGCTTTGGGCAGTTATTGTGGGAACGGATGTGAATGTAGAACTGTGAACTGGATTGTTCATACACTCAGATTAAAAGGAGGGACTAAAATGAAAATATAAAGAAAGATGTATTTAATGCAGTAAATGCATTTTTGTGTGATTTATATTAAGCTGATTTAGTTTGTAGTTCTCACAGATGTCAGTGTATTAACATTACTGATTTCATTATGATTAAGAACAGCTGAATTCAAATCTAAATCTGGCTCATTTTCTGTGGCCTCTATATTATGCCTACTACTTCAAAGTAGCTGAACAGCCCTCTGCACCTTCACATCATCATCACACACCACTGTCAGCATGGTCCGCTCACTTACATGAGGAGAGGCCAGTTTGACATTAATTTTCTTCTTCTTTTGAAATACAAATATTTAAATCAAATACATCTATGGAAAAAAAAATACTTAAAAAACACATTTCTGCAGGTTTTATATTCAGTGAAAGTCTTGTATGTTTTCTTTATTACAAGGAATCCAAGTCTGAGAAGAAATATGACAGATTCAGAGCAGAGTCACAAGAAAATCTTGCCCAACAATGTATGTAGATCCCTAACTGAGAGTGAATTTTCTGATCTTATTTCATATTTCAACACATAAAAAATAAAATACAATACAAATACAGATGGTACCAAGTTTTGAAAATCAAATATCAGCATATAAATATACACTTGGATTTGAATAATTTTGTTCACAAATTGCACTCAGGCTACAACACTGATGATTTTTAATGTTAATCACATAGTATATTTTTCAACGCGATCGCTTCACCATGTGTTCTCTCGGTATTCACCCTTTGAAAATTTTAATAAAACTGCTCGCACTTTGCTGAGTGTCCAATGCAGACATCAGTTGAATTGAGCCTAGATAGATGAAAAACCTAATGCCTTCTGGTGCATCATTTGATCATGGCTGCATGTGCTTTTCATCTGGAATTAATCTAAAATGTACAATCTAACATTTCTCAGTATGGTGTTATTTCTAACAATGTGGAAAATCTACTACAGCCACTGACTCAGATTTTTTTAATAGGAAACTAAACTGATTATTTTCTGTCTTGTTTGTCAGCAGATAATAGTTTTTTTTTCTGTCAATAGCTCATAGTTTCCTTCTCTGTCAAGCCCTCCCTAAAAACCCTATTAACATTTATGTAAACACCATTGTTTGACATTTTGCTAAAGTGACAGAAATACCAAACAGCTAACCTCGCTAATAGGTCCCCATTAAGCTGGTCTAAGTAGAGCAAATTCCTGCAGCAAATCTTCACCCACAGCAGGCGCAAATCTTCATGTATGACTGATAATCAATTACATCCTTTAGCACAATTTATGAGCCACATTATCTCTCCACTAAAGTATAAACAGCATGGAGTTGAGAGCTAAACTTCACAATTGCATTGTTGACTATAATGCATCTAATATTTCCTATATTAAAGCAAACTTAATAGAAAAATTATTTAAATTCTGCAGTATGAACCATCCTCTTTATTCAAAAGTCACAGCAACTTTAGAAGAGTTGATTGGGTAATGAAAGCTCGCCGTGAGTGGCAGTGACAGCATTACACTGAAAATGTTCGAAAAAGCTTGAAACACATTTAAAAATTATTCAGGACAGCTAAAATAAATAAATAAATAAATAAATAAAAACACAGCACCAGTCACCAGTCTGAATCATCTGTAGCAGCTCTTTCCACTTCCACACTTGGATCTTATGTATGGACCATATACTGTGGGGTGAATTTATGTACACTGAACTTCATGCCTTTTAATGACACAAAAACTCCATTTAGCTCACATACAAAAGTAACTGATTTAAATAAATAGTTGCACCTTTCTTACCAGTACTTAAGTCTGTCAACCAAGCCTAATCATCCACTGTTTTATGCAATAGTTTGACAGTTTAAGTAGAACTATTGTTTAAAGCAGGCAGTGCAACAGTCTGACAAAAGCAAAAACACACTTGGCAACATATTTTCTTGATAAAAGTGCCATTTGAAATATTTAGCATTAAGCCCATTCATTTTCATTTATTCATCATTTAAATAATAAACCTACACTGAGTTGTTGGATCTTGCATTTCTAGCTGAAGTACTTCATCCCTTGAATTCACACAAACAAATACAACTGAATCACAATTACAGGTCACTTAAACGTCCCTGACCAAGCCGAATCAAACCACATGTTCATGATGTCTTTCAATTGTATTCCGGTTGGTTTTCTATCAAATCCCTCAAGATGGGCTTAAGTTTATGAATCACATTTTATGAGCTCATTGGTCTCATTCAGACATCTCTAAGTGATCATAATTTCACTTCTATTAAATACACATTAGCCGGAGCATTACCAAGAGAGGAGAAAACTGTTATGCAATAGATTCTTTAGAAACAAACTTTAACAAAACTAGTTTATGTTTTAGTAAGGAAAAGTTGTTCGACTGATTTGAACCATTTAATCTCTCACTTCGACTGGTGTAAAGCGTTGCTCGTCTATTTATTCTCCCTCTGAAAAACGCCATTCTGGGGTGGACGCTCTCAAAGTGACAATGTCAGATGGATAATGAATTTTCTTTTAGAAAATACTTAGCTCAGGGGCCTAAAACACACAAGCACATTTATTATTATTTATGTAAGCATGTCATCCTCTTGTCTAATGAGCCTTTAACTGTACGGATAATGAAACAGCTTGCATTAGCACAGGCTAAATGAACAGCCGAGAGCTCCCATGTCTATGCAGCAAGATAAAAAGCAGATGTTTCACAACCCAAACACCGGCCTAACAGACTTGGTTCTAAAAACGAACATAAGGGACTTTGAGTCACCGTCATTCTCATCAGCTCATTGACTCCATTAGAAAACTCCCCTGGTCTAACATTATTATGTGAAAACAACACCTAACTGAGCCATGACCAACTGACCGTAAATGAGCCTTTAAATTGATTTTTTTTTTTTTTCTTCTTTCTCCTATAAACACATTAGTAATGAGCAGGTTCTTCTCTGGCTAATAAAGCTGGAGTCAAAGTGAATGTCAACATCCACAAACATGAAATGTGGTGTAATCAATTCACACAAATTTGAGAACCAGCTGCAAAGCAGAGGAAAAACATGAAAAATAATCCAGTATTTTGGATTACTGATCAAGTAAAGGGGATGCTTCAGTAAAACACAGGTTGAATGCTCAACAGAAAAGAGAGACCGGTTTAAAAAAAAACAAAAATAAAACAAAGTTAACATGGACACACTCTGATTTACAGCATTGTGTTCTGTATATCAGATGAAGTTTGACATTTGTTTAATACAGCACAATACACATTACATGAAAAGGTACATGTAAAAGAAATAGTCTGTCTTTTCAACCATGACTGTGCATTGCATGTGTGTGTGTGTGTGTGTGTGTGTGTGTGTGTGTGTGTGTGTGTGTGTGTGTGTGTGTGTGTTTGTGGCAGTGTGTGAGCACACAGGAAAATGAGAACTAAGAAATCCTAAAGTCAGTGATAAGCCAGTTTCTGGTGTCAGTGTCAAAAATGAACAATCTGAGAATAAAAATGAATAAATATTTCATCACTGGATACAAACATCTTATGATCTAATGCCTTAGTGACTTTTTTTTCAATGTGGAAACTGAAACCAGATTGAAGCAAAGCAAAAGAAGAGAAAAACGTCATTCAAGAATAAAGGTTAAATTACTTGGACGAAGAGGTAAAATACACCTTGCGAACCCCTAAACTGTACAGTTGCTACTCCTCTCTGTGTCAGTGCTTCCACTAGACACATTTAACCTGTTTAAAGAACTGTTAAAGCTCTTGGCTGGAGACTTTTGTTTTGTTTGTCTGAACAGAACAATCTGATTCTTACATGGTAGGAAGACCTGCTGTGTAGACCTACGGTCATGAACGCAGAGGTTTAAATATTGTATACTATTTCGCTTTATAGTAAGACTAAGAACTAAATTACAAAACTCAAATCCTTCAATCTTGTACAAGTTAACTTTTTAAATGACCAAACCAAGATTTTGTCAAGTTGAAAATGTAACATAAACGAAGTCTTCATTACTGTTATTTTCAGCATATGTTACTGTTGTCTAGCAGACTCTCTTGTATAAATAATAGGGAATAAAAAGTGTTTTTTTTTTTTTTTTGTCTGCTTTGTTATTCTGGTTTAAGAACTGTAAGAGCAAAATATGGATGAAAAGTTTGCATCAACTAAGATGACCTGCACATCAGCTATGTTTACAGAGAGCTGAATTCTGAATCACAAAAGTTATTTCTTTTTCTTCGAAAGCAGTGAATTACGTGCTGAATTTGTGTTTTTGAAAATGCTTAAAAAACACACAAAGTACTTGTGATTTCTGTTCATAGCGATTGCAATTTAAATGCGATCTCAAAAATAGATGGTTGGACTGAAACTTACCTGTACCAGTCCAGCCCCTTCTCGTAGTTCCTATCAAAGAAATGTGGCTCATTTCCAACGGCTCTGACGTCCGGGTGTACTCTGAGAGCCTCCAGCAGGGCTCGGGTCCCCCCTTTCTTCACCCCGATGATAATGGCTTGCGGAAGTTTCTTTTCTCCATAATCCGAGGTGCAGTTCACTCTGACTTCGCTGTCCGTGGTACTGAATTCCTGGTGCTCCCTCTCCAGCGCAGTGGTGTGATACGCTGCCGCAGATTTAGTTGGAGACGCCTGAGTCTTAATCCACTCCACTGTCCTTTGTTCGGCCTCAGCATGCTCCTTCACGGTGGGAACCGAGGTTGTTCTCTCAGTGAATTCTGTAAAACCCTGGGAAGTGGAATAAAGTTTCTCCCTTAATGTCACAAAAGTTGTCTCCTCTGTCACCAGCCTCCCTTGATACACATAGTTTTCTTGCAGAGGGAACTGCAGTGAGTTGTAGCAGCTCATCAAGCTATAGAACAAGTAGGTAACAGAAAGGGAGAGGGTGAACATGAATAAGATTTTCCGGGGCACTTTAGAGGTGAAAACCGAAGTGCTGGACCAAAATGCCATCTCTGACAGCAGTGATCCTCTCAAATAAGTGGCCAGACATGTTTCCACCCCGAGTCTTGCATGGACAAAATCAACAGCAATAATCAGTCACTATCAGCGCTGCTCCAGCTAAAAAACGTCAAGCTGGACCAAACCATCCTAATCCAACCAAATCGCATATTTATAAGGACAGAGGGGAAATAGATCGTTAAAATTCCGGAAGAATATCGCGTCCCTTTTCGTGAGTATCGATTTGTTATTCCAAGGCTGACAGACAATGTCACAATTTATTGGGCAGAACTTGCAGATTTGAGAGGCTGAAGGTCTGGCGTCCTTCGGAATGAGCAGCCTGACTTGAAGTGGACAGTGTATGATTGACGAAATCCTGGCATTTTATGAAGAGGGTGAAGAAAAAAGAAAACGAACCTCAGTGTTTAAAGTAGGCTTCTTCTCACGAGCCGCTCAATCCGAAGTCCAGTCCTGTGTAAGATAAAAAGAAGAGTGGATTTCCATTCATCCAATAAATCTACAAATCCATTTAGTCTTTCCAATGTTTGGCGAATGGAGAACAAAACCCCTTGTTCTTCTCTCTCTTTCACTTTGTGTTGCAGAAAGTAAACAGCCCTTGCACAAAAGCATCCACACTTCCCACTGATTACCAGGCTGCCGCTCGATGTCCTTGCGCCTTCTCACGTTGGTAGGATTCTACAATGTGCGCATCGGCTGTGTGAGCTCATCTGAGCTCAAGCGCTGTGGAGCCACACAGCATAACTAGTGTGTACACCCACATTTCCTCATGTCCGTGCACAAATAGGGCTATAAACGTCAGATTTCCTCTTACTGAGATACTTGTGCAGAGAAAAGCTTCTCCTCCTTCCCGCGGACTGCTCGCACAGATACGACCCATTCAGGCTGCTCGGATGTGTGAGCGTATACAGTTTGAAATAATTCGTGCTGTGTTAAGTTCACTATTAAAGTCACTCTCAGAAAGATTTTTTTTGATAGAGATTGTCTTCAGAGAAAGCTCATGTCTGCACCCTGCTGGTTTTTTGTGGACAATTGCATTGGTTAACTTAAAATAAAAATGAAATAAATAAAAAAAAGATGAGAAAGTGGTGTTTTCTGAGATGAGTGAAAACGGGTAATGAAGAATTTGTTGTAGGTTTAAAAGAGTGATTTTGCAATGTCACTTCTCTACTGATTTCTAATGAAAGTAAGGAGATGAAGAACCAAACGTGCTTTCTGCACGATGTTGCTGCCCAGTTGTTACTGAATTTATTACACACACACTCTCTCTCTCTCTCTCTCTCTCTCTCTCTATACATATATATATATATATATAGGTCCAGACTCTACTGATAAGAATATTTAATGGATCTTAACTTGTGCGCTTTGTTGCCACAGTGCGAAGATCTTTAATTGGGTGCCACTATCATGTCTCATGGGAATTAAAGAATCGCATACCTCACACACCTCCAAAAGAGTCACCGTAAGTGGTGGGTCACAAATAATTTGCTGTGTCGCGCTCTCACAGCAGAGAGCCGCTGCTATTTTTAAAGCACAGTGTGTTAGACTCTGCAAAATATTTCTATGAATATGTTACTTGGCCAAATTTGTCATTCCTAAGTGCCTGTAGGTGGCTGGGCATGCAAACCAGGGGGAATATCAAGTCATTTTATTATAGTGTTGGTAAAGGACAGCAGTGTACCAAAGTAGCTCTTTAGCATTCGGCATGTGCTCTCTGCGAACCAGAAAATCTGTCTTTGTGCAGCTTCAGGTATAGAGAGAAAATAGGCTATATCACAAATGCTGAGTTTCCAATATCCAGGTAGTTTTTTTCTTTTTTTTTAAATTTAATATATATAGCTGTAGGATGTATCTGAAACCCAAAGGTTTAATTTAATTTAATTTAATTTAATTTAATTTAATTTAATTTAATTTAGAGCAATGTGATATAAAAAAACATAAAATAAATTAAAATAAAAAGTTCATAATAATGATCAACAAGGAAGACTAAAATCCACAGTTGTCTAAGGAGTTATAACTTTGAGCTCATTGCTGTCAATGTCAAAACTCTAAAAACCTAAATAGTTTGGAAATACAGGGGGATTGAGAGACTAATTAAAACAGTCAACCATTCATTCATTCATTCATTCATTCATTTTTTCAAGAGTTGTTTGGGATACAAAATTGGATGAAAAAATGTGAATAAGTAAATTTTAACTTGCATCAAGCAGGAGGGTGAATATGATCTGAAAATGATCACAACGCCTCTAAGCTTCATATTTATTAATGAGCAGATGTTTGCACATAAATTCACCCAAACTGTTTTTTCCTAAAAAAAAAAAAACATTTTCATAACACTTAAAAGAAATACCTGCATATATTAAAGACAGTATAATCAATAGATTCTATATAGACTAGCCTACAACATTTATTTTTGGTTTAAATGTGATCCAAAACCTTCAAGACTAAATTTTCCAAGACAAAAAGAAAAAAAAAAAAAAAAAAAATGTCAGTTCTGATCTTTGTTTCATGTTCGTGTCACAGTCATTTTGAAATACACCAGAACTGTATGTAATGATGCAGGTGATTGGGCGAGTGGGAGAAGAGCATGGGCAAGTGTGTGGGGTACAATAGTTTCTGAGCATTTGGCAGTCAAGAGAGCGTAGGAGAGCTCGATGGGCTTGTTGAAATTGTTGTATTCGTAAATTACCACTCAGGGAAGCAGAGAGCTCTCTAGCACCAACTACCCCGTTTGTAAAGTTTCATCGCCATCAGACTACCTGTCTAAGAGTCAGAGATTTCTGAGCATGCTCAGACGCACTGCCCCTTAAACAGTTAAAGCACAATGTCTCAGTGTTAACAGTGTAAGTGAAGTGGTATTAAGACATCTGCTGTTACTCAGCGCTGATAAATTACGATCCAAGCACAAGAGACAATGTATTGAACATTTTATCTTCCCTTTGTTGTGTCTGTTATCTCAGCCATTCATAAATCGCTCAGACATTGTCTGTCCCAGTGGATGCTCAGTACTGATATTGTGTCTATTTGCATTTTGTATAAGAAGTCGCTCAGGAAAACAAACATGTTTATTGAAGTTAAATTCAAGACCAGACAACTGTCATGTTTTAAAGAGATTCTATTACTTGTGTAATGTCAGTATTAAACTCCTTACCTTTGAATATGAGACCCTTAATAAAATAAACAATGAAAAAGGCTTTTAAATGTCCCTATTTAACTCAGACACACAGGCCATGTGAACCTTACATGTAAATGTTCATTATATGTAAAACTCATTCAAGATGAATTGTGTGTTCCTACTTAATACAAATAATACATCGGGCTCACTTTTTCTGATGTCATTATTTTCATTTATATATATATTTGCAGTGTTAAATAGAGCATAAATTATGTATTTCTTTCTTGTAAATATAATTATCAATTAAAATTTAGAACAGTATTGAATTGTACACAGTTAAACCACTAAATATTTTATTGTCGAGTTAGAAACAAACTGTTGAAGTGACATACATTTTGCATTAGATGAGGGTCAAATGATTTAAGTTGTGTTAGGTGTGATCAAATTCGACTCATGTCAAACCCATGCATGTAAGCTGTCTTTAATAAAATCCTTCTCACACTGACGCTCGCTTCATATCTAGGTTGTATATTAATACAAATGATCTATAGTACATTTTAAAAAAAAGGAATTAGGCATGTTTTAGCTCTCTTAGTGTCTCTGGTTCAGTCTGTAGAGGAGGAGACTTTAGCATGTTAGCAGCTGTGCCATACATAATACATCTGGTTCAGCATTTCCCAAATACATGCATTGTTTAGTTTTAATGGAATAACATCTGGCCAGCTAACACATGAATACAGTTTTTCAGATATACCTCACTTACTTTGGTGTGGGGAGACAATTAGCTTAGCTTAGATAATACTATCTCCTTGGTATGTTTGTGGTGAATTTATATGGCTGTGCTTAGCCCCTCCAGCAATTTGTAATGTTAATATATATATATATATATATATATATATATATATATATATATATATATATATATATATATAACAGATTAGGCCTGTGGCACTTCCCAAATATAGTTACAGCTCAGGAGCTGTAGTATCACCTTTGAGATTTGGATTTTCTAATAAGAAATGACCTGATTCAGAACTCTGCCATAGACTGAGATTTTCTGGGGGAGTTTACACAAACAGGTACTTTAGGGAGGTTTTGGCCTGTACAGGGATACAGACTGTTACCTTGCACAGCATCATTTTAGTCGAGACTAGTTCTGTCATACCAGAGAACCAGAACCCAGAGTTACTGGGGCTGGTGACTGAAATTAAAGGGGAAAAAGGTTTATCAGATTCACAATGGAAATGAAATATCAGACCATTTCTGCAAGAGTCAAAATAAATTGTTGAGACTCTGAAATGATGGAAAAGTAAATGTAGTAAATACCATTAGGGTGTATTTGTTCCATTTTTGAAGAAAATGGTATAAAGTGAGAAAAATAATTTAAATACATGGCAGCACTAAACTTAATAGGGCTGTTAAGGGTTTGGCAGAGTCTACTCTCTTGTTGTCTGCATTTAATGACTAAAACAAAATTCATGAGGAAAATGCATCTAAGTATTACTTGAAGGAATTTCCTCTTTGTAGAATCTATCTGCAGGAAGATTGGAAAACTAAAGTTTTCTTATTTTGGCCCTGAGGTGAAAGAAATTAGACAAGATGTTTAATGATGTTTTTTGAAAATGTTAATGAAGAACAACACAGTGGATCAAAGACTGCCAAACTACTAAGAAAAGTAGAAATTTCTACTGAAACACCACACTTTATGAAAACAAATTGCCTTTACATTCTGCCATATATAGGATACTGTTTTATATTTGTATGAGTAACATCACCGTAGAAAACACAAGGTTTTCAAAAACAAACCAAACAATCAGAAATCTGGTTAATGTATATGAAAATGCAAACTAAGCAAAAATTTTCTAAAGAAATGGGCCAAGCATAGAGATGAATTCCATCCATCCAGAGACCTGCAGCCTGGGGGCTTGAACATAAACATATCCTGGGATATATTAACAGAAACAAAGTGTGCAAATATGTGTCTCACTCTGCAGCTGTACACCATTTACTGTACACTGTGATGGGGATTTGAATCTGTTAGTTGACAGCAACAACAGAGTTTGCCAAATGAAAGCACCCCACCCCCCCCCTGCAGTCAAATCAAGTTTGGCATACAGATGCAAATATACTTAAACTACACTGCAGTTTATTTTCCAGGCACATGGACAGGAATGACTGAGTTTTGGGGAGTGTTTCTTTTTTTAAAAACAGAGGTAGTTAGTGAGTAGTTACAACAGTGTATAATTAGGAGTGCCTTGCATAAGGCAGCATGCTTGGGTCATCATCTGCTGGAACATGAAATTATGACCTAATCTCAGTGTCTGCATTGTAAAAACATTTTCCTCTTTTATTCAAGCAGATCCACTACAGCACTGCAAAATTTCAAAGAAGTATAAAAGTTGCAGGTGCAAAAATTTAAACTATGAATTCACATTTTAATTTATAATTTCATTTAAAAGAAATAAAATCTATATAAATAACCAGGTGTTTATAATATACTGTATCATTTTGCATTAAAAAACTCATCCAGAAGCAAAACTCTAGAAAACCTCTGCACACACTTTACTACACCAACAGGTATTTGTGTCATGGCTTCATGTCTTTTGTGTCTTGGTTCTAAAATAACACACAATCGCAATGTCAACTTAATAATGACAATGCCTTTATTTATTGCAATTCTGAAGGATTTTTTCATAGGTTTCATAAACCTCCAAAAGGTTGCCATTTTTGACACTGTAATCCATTCACTGTGATCATAATTATCCATTAAATATGGATGCAGTAGTTATCTGGAATTACTCATGGGACAGATATTTTGATTTTAAGCTATACACTGATTTAATTTAAAAAAAGTATTTTTGAAAAGTAATAGTTAATTTTCATACAGTATAGTGGCAGTGCTTTTGACTGTAGTTCAGTCCACAGAACAACATGCTTATTAAGTTAAACAAAATGCTGTGTATTGCATCCATGATTCACATCTCTCATTGCCACAGTGACATTGTCTTCCTTGTTTTCAAGAGGCTGGAGGGTCAATGCTGAGGTGAAATGATAGATACTCTCCTTTACTTGATCAATAATTCTGCCTCCTTCCAGTGTTGACCAGGCTGCCACACTGTAGACTAATTAGATGATAAAAAGTGATGGATGCATATTAAATTCAGCTGGCCCTTAAGAGAACTCCTATGGGCTTTGTGCCATTTCCAGCTGACCTTTTGCATCCTAACTTTATTGTACATGGATGTACTTATATCAGTTTGTTGTTCTTTTGTGTTACAGCAAATAGCCAGCATAGATAGACAGATAGATAGATAGATAGATAGATAGATAGATAGATAGATAGATAGATAGATAGATAGATAGATAGATAGATAGATAGATAGATAGATAGATAGATAGATAGATAGATAGATAGATAGATAGATAGATAGATAGATAGATAGACAGATAGATGAGAACATGAAAAGGCTATACATCATATGGACCAGTATTCCCAACATAATTACAGTAGAAACTGCCCCTAAATGCTGAAGTGTTTAGCCCTTTTTTCCACCATCAAAGTAATTAAAAAAAATTCAATGTAAGGATTTTTTTTCTCCATCTTATCAAGAGAAAAGTAAGATTTTCTTTCCCCTACGAGATAAATTGACTAATATACTGTTCTGGAGCAAAAACAAATTTTAAACTTTTCCAGTCTCCATATGTCATCTGTTCTGTACACATATGGGTCAGCTGCTTGACAACAATAATATTTACAAGAAAAAAAGTGTAGACCAAAAACAACTGTGTTTTTTTAGATAATGAATAAAGCACAGTTGCTCTGTCACAGATTTTTGCTCTTATAAACACAGACTATCTGAATATTCCCTGAATGATACAGAATTTTGCAAAAGAGAAGTTTAGAAGATGGTGTCTTGTGTTTTTCTTTGTAATGTATAATAAAACTGTTTTTAGAGGATTTAGAGATTTCCTCCATTCCCTTGAAATTGTTTACTCATGCTTTTTGATTGCACTTTCTCTTTCACTCATCCTCCCATTGTGCCAGTGTGATATCTTCAGGATGTTGATGTTAGACTGATGCAACACTCGGCCTGCTGTGCTTTTTTCTTTAAACATGTCAGAGTACAGCCAGTAGGAAGCATCATCACAGAGAAAGACTTTCTTTTGGATGTGGCATGAAAGTGACTTTTCTCTAATGATCTATCAGTGGATTGTTTTAAACTAACAGTGTCCACTTGCACTTTCCAAAACTTTTCCCAGTCCTAACAATAATGTCCTCAGTGGTCTTGCTGGAAAGGCTCTCTATTCCCAAAGGCAACACAGTGAAGCCTGGGCTGGATCTGCACGCAACGAGCTGCCTGTGGACCACAGACTTTCTCCCAAGTCGTTGTTCCTGAGTTAGCAATGTCCCCCGGTGCCTCCCAGGTGTGGCTCCCTCAGCATAATTAAGGTGGGATCTGCCAGGGCTTCTGGGCCAGGGTCATTCATCAACTGGATCACCCATAAGATTAATGTGCACTTGCTGCAGCGCTCCAATGGATTGCTGCCACTTGCTGAGATCATTAGCGTTGGCCTCCGTATGACTGCAAAGGGCTGCGCTGAGTGGATGTGGAGATTTGCAGCTTTGCATACTAAATGAACAGTCCATCATTGCCTAATTAAGAGATTATTGGAGACACTTGTGTCCAGTCCCCTGGACAGTAAACCATAACTGAAGGGCAAACAAAATAGATTAGCTCCACCTGCTTAGTAGCAAAGTGCAAAGTAATGAAACTGCTGACAAAAGTAAGCTCAAAGGAGGGAGTGCGTCGTTACACAGCATATGAATCCTGAGGGAACTCTTATAGTTTTTACAGCATATAGAGTCAAGATTGCAACATTTAATTAGATATCATTGATCTTGCTAATGGTCATGTGACATGATTACTGCTTCCAAGGTACTCAGTTTAATTTTAGTGTTACCTTGTAGTGTTACTTCTAATTATTACTTTGAGTCAAATAACTAAAGACAAAAACAGTTCTCGTGAATTTGGGTCAACAAGAATTTCCTGTTCCCATGGTCATGTGTAACTACTGTATGTACAAGTCAGTGACGTGCAGTGATGTTCATTGCTGGTGAGGCACTGACTCCTATGGAGTCATACAATTGTAAGAACTCAATATCTATTCAAATGGCAGCATATTGACCACTGGGAATGTTTCATATCTCATTTACCTTCCTCTTTCTCACTCACACATCAACACAAACACACACAGTAACATATTCAGTCTAGAAAGAACATTTCTTTTATAGCAGCACGAGACGATGAACAGAGCAAATTTGCTCCCCTCATGTGTTTTCACATTTATGCTAAACAAATTAGAGATGTGAACAGAAATTCAATTTTGATCCTCAGTTAAAGTTCTTGAAATTCTGGTGATTTAAAGTACAACAACAACAACAACAATAATAATAACGATAATAATAATAATAATAATAATAATAATAATAATAATAATTATTATTATTATTATTATTATTATTTTATTTTTTTATTTTTTTATTTTTTTATTTTTTTTAAAGTAAACAGACATCTATTAGTGGTCTTACCTTTATTTGTATATGAAGTCCATGTGCCTATCTTGTTCCACAAAATGATGTGCTACTTAGTTGTAAAAGTCCATATTTTTTGTCTTTTTTTTTGTCTTTTCAGTCTCTAAAAAATAATGGCTACGGAAAACAGCCTTTCTTAATCTGTCTTATTCCACCAGTATGTATATTTTATTTTTTTTTTATTTTAGTTTAGATATATAATCTTCTATCTAGGCAATTAGACAAAGCAGAGCTTAAAATAAACAAACTGCTGTTGCGCAAATGACCAGGTAACTTTAGCTTAACAGATTTAAACTTGTTACATACCCTGCGAGAAGCAAGAAGTTTGTTCATATTCTAGTGGCCGCAAGAAGAAAAAAAAATTGTATAGGTCTGGTCATTTCATACTCCACAGGAAACTTTGTCTGCGATGGTATGGGGATTACTAAAGGGGTATGTCTGTGTTTTTATGTGCAAAGAATAGCTGACCGGGTTATTTCATATTTAAAAAGAAACTTTGTCCTTGTCAGGGCCGTGCAAAATTGTGCACATGGCAGTGTTCGTGTCTTTAAATCCCACATGTGTTGTATACGTTTACATCTCACCACCTCGATCAGCTGTTCATTAAAACTATCCATTCATTCTCACATCAGTGGAAATGTAGAGGCCATAGCTTTCTGCTTCATTCTTTTCTGCATTAACTGTGCCCACCTCCAATGTCCAACCAAATACACAATACTTCTCAGAGCCACATGAGAAGAAAGTTCTACTGAGATGATGTGTTAAGAACAAGTTGCAAGCTATCCACGTCCATGAGAGCAAAATGACATCATTTTGTTCTCATGGCCTCGAGAACAAGAAAAAAGTTCTTGCTTCTCGCTGACTTTGTAACAGCTTTTGGCAACGAGTCTCTGCAGAAGCATGGCAGCAATCAAGCACCCACCAGCTCATGTTTGCCCCTTCAAGGTTCTGTCTGCCTCACCTATGACTTATCTTTACAGTTTATTGTCCAATCAGCAAGAATAATTATGGCACGCACTTACATTTAATACATTACACAGACTGTGAAAAGTCATTGGGTATAATAAATCTTTCTGTAGGCTTTATATTGGTGACATGCTGAGAAACATAAAGGGGAGCGCACTATAAAACATACAAAGTGTGTAAAGCTGGGTTTATACTCATGCAGGGTCTGCATAAGGTCGGTTACAGCATAGCTAACACTGGTGAGTGTGCTCTCACACTTGAGCATAAGGGGTCATTTTGGTTTCATATTGCAATTTCTCTTCTTAATCTGAAGGTGGCAGCAGGGGTGGAATCGGATGGAAAACTCAACAGGACGGAGTACTTTTGATGGTTCACTTCAGTTCTGGAAGGTATTTCCTGTTTTAAAACAACAGTGGTATCCAACATGGTGCAGTGCTTTCATAAGCTTGTGGAAGCAAACAAAGAAATAATTTGATTTGCCTCTCATCAACTTGATTCATTGGGTGTTGTTTTTGAAAATGGCGGTTACTACAATAATTCAGCGAGAGGATCCAGAAATCCGGAAACGCATAATCCCAAAATGACCAATCACAAGGGACTATTTCCACTTTACCGTCTGCGTAGCAGGGGTGCATGTCAGGTCTAGAAGAGGTGCGCTTCAAGCCTCCACGGTCCTACACAGTGGCTACGGCAGTGACACCGTAATCGACTTTACACAGATGCTGTGTGAATATAAATCCAGCTTAAGTGATCACACAACTGCCTCATCTCAGGTTTCTGCCCTGTATTTCATCTGGAAATGTGTGAGTTCAACAATTTTACTTGATTAAATGTTAAAAATGACTGGAGTCATAGAATTTTTTTTTTTTAACACTGATCAGGGGACAAAAATTTAAATTATATTATGTGATTAATATTTTTTTTTTTTACTGTGCTTGAGCCTTACCTGCCTCCCCTGACCCACATCACTGGTACAAGTAAATAATAATAAAGCCTCTTTCTATGTTTAAACAATAAATGAATTTTTGCTTTTAAGTCCTGGTGCACAACAAATTTCTACTTGGAACGTCTAATTGGAAACTGACCTTTCTATATTAGAATCTACAATAACTTTTTAAAGGTGTTAACTGTCTGTCTCCCCATCGGTGCTGAGTACATGGTGAACTTTGTGTGTTCAGAACATTTTTGTTCATATAAAAGAATAAAGCACTGAATCTCACTGTGAGCTTCGCGAATAGTTTCATGTAGGTCACTTACTGTCCCCAACAAACATAAAAAATAATATTTCCTGGTCATGACTGTTATTTTAGAAGATCTGTCCACGTGACCAGGTTACTGCACCGAGGCCCCGTTGTGCAGCATTTAACAAACGAACTTCAGTATTTCTCCACTAAATAAAGGATATTTTTATGGACAATAGATAAATAAATAAAAAAGAACCTGCCACAAAGTCCACACAGACTGACAGAAATAAGACAAAAATAACTATTAAAAACAGGATCTGTAGCTGGTCAAGAAACAGATCATTTATACGCAGATGATAGTTCACTGTAAAACTGCATATGCTGTACAGAAGGCAGTGTAATTTTCCTGTGATACTCAGCTATACTTCTGGTTAGAGCTCAATGTAAAGTTTAAGTGGTAAAAAAATGTGTTCTAGTATTGCTACAACCATTTACTTTTTCAAGGTGGTAAATTCTCTACCTTTAAGCATCCTCGTGGTTATTATTACAAGAAATAATGGGAATATTAAAAAACTCTATTTCATACACAACTGTTTTAGTGAAAACGTGTTCCAGGACAAAGGTCAGAACAAGTATCTAATTGGAATAGATCTGTGACAGCCTGAAAAGCCAACCTTGCTGTTTATGTGCAGCAAGGGAACCCAAAACAATTTACAGCAGAATATTGTACTTTTCATCTTCTGTGACCCAACATGTCCACAAACAGTGATGACATGTGGTATTAACTGCAGATTATGTAATTTCTGTAGTCAGAAACCTGAATACAACAATCAATGCAAATCTGAATGTGCCAAAATCATCTAAAATAAGAGGAGAATCCTCTTCTTTTGTAAACCATTATACAGCATCATGTTGAGATACAAGGGGAGGGCTGAGTGCAGCTTCTCTGGCTGTAAGCCTCCCAGTATATGAGGCTTGTTTTTCATTGACTGTGTCAGGAATCAAGAGGGCTAATCCCTCAGAGACTTCAGATGAAAGTTTCAAAAGAAATAATGAAAGGCATACTGCCTGAGGGTGCATATCGGGGTGAACGTACAGCAAGCTGGAAAGAACAGCAGCGGTGCACGACAAGCAGCAAAGGAAGAACATAACAGCTTCCCTTGCTGCCACCCCCACCAGTCTAACTATAAATCACATATTCTGTCTCCAAGACATAAACAAATACACAGCAGAGCACATCAAAAACTTGGCACAGCATGAATACTTGCAAAACGTAGCATTTTGCAGCTTGTACTTCTAAAATATCTGAATGATCCGTAAAAATGACTAGAGACTTTATAAAAAGCAACAAGAGACCACAGTTTTATGCAGTTGGCTTTATGTCAAAATTGCCTCCTCCAGTATTAAGAATTCTTCCAATATGAAATATTTGAAGAGTTTGTGAGGGAAATCTATGTAATTACAAGGATGTGCACTATGTGCGACAAAGCCCTTGAATCAGAGTTGGCAGGAGTGTTAAGAGAAGGCTGACTTTGTATGTGCATATGTGGGTTTGTTGTGTGCTTGCATTTTTTTTTTTTTTTTTGGTGCATGTGTGGGTGCATGGGTGAGTGCGCTATGTAATATTCACATTGTTTGGAAGAAAAATATAAAAGATTCTTGGGCCTGTAAGCTGAGTAAATCAAAACTATGAACAAATGCTTAACCAGGTTAAATGAGCTATTAAAACTAAGCATATTTCTTGTAAATCAGTGGAACAGGTGGACATTCACACCATGCAACAACATGACTGTTCTACTCATACACCTGTCAGCTGACTCTTTGTTAAGGCGTACCATCTGTAAACTGTGACCACTGACTCATCCAGGCTGCAGTGTAAAAGCACGTGAATTCTCAGCAAACTAACCCCAATTTAAAATCTTTGAAGACAGCGGGGAATAAAACCATAAGTTTCTGTCATTCTTTAGAGTTAAGAGATGAAATGAGCCACTGAGACATGAGTCAGTGTGAGATGAAACTTCCAGTTGATTTTATGATGGATTTCAAAAACAAATTATTCTCATGGCCTTGACTCCTGCAGTAGATGAGACATGTAGACTCTGGCTCCAGGGCTTGCGAGTGAGTATGTAGCATAGCTCTGGAAAAAAAAAAAAAAAAAAAATAGAAAAAAAAATTAGAATGCCATACTGTTCACAAACCATGTGCAGTGAATGGATGAGAACCTTAATAGTGCTGGCAGAGAAATACATCTGCATTCTGCTGGTCATGCATATGTAAATCTACTTTTTCCCCCTCCACACAGTAAGGACTTTTAGGAAGGACCAGACATCTTGGTCAATAACCCTTGCAATTATTAAATGTGCAAACATTTTTTTTTAAAGAAGCCATTGTGTTGTTTCCTTTTTACATAGAAAAAAATCCAAAAATAAAAAAAAAAGGTTTTTGGTTAGTCTTGCAGCTGGCAGTCATAGACAGAGCACCAGAAAGGTTTAAGAAGAGGAAAGGGTGTGAAACTGGACCATAGGCACACTGAAGACGCCCCCCCCCCCGGTTTTTGATGTGTCCCTGCTCCAAAACCACCTGACTCAAATTAATGTGTCATTGTGTAAAACTTAATAGGCTGTTGGATCTATTGAAGCAGGAAACATTGATAACCTGCAGAACAGCAGCCTTCGAGGACTGACTTTGGACATCCCTGAAGTAGTAGAATTCTGCAAATTCTGGCAAATTATGATAAAGAGACATTTTTCCAGTTTAAGGATAAGGCCAGTTTCAATTCCACTGCATCATGGAAATGTGATTTCATAATTGTGCCTAAATTCCTAAAATTGTCCCAACTGCACATCTGATTAAACACATATACCATGTGCATTTATTATGAATCTGCTAAAATATGATCTTTGATAGTAAATATAGTCAGTATTGGTGAGGCCCGTTAGCCTTTGTCATACCAAATGACACATGTATTCAATTTTTTTTTAAAATCAATAAGTGTATAGTTCATAAATGTTGATGAAGCTTAACGTTTATTCTTTACAATTCCATGGAAAAATTAGGATGCAACTGACCCAGAAAACAAACGTTACCTGTTAAAAATGAGGATGACAGTGTCTCCTGAACAACAGCGACTCAGATCAGCTGTGAGGAGTGCTGCACATTTCCATACACGGAGAGAACAGCAGAGGCAGCTGTCTCTGATTCTCCACCTGATTTACCAATAACTGACACACAGAGCAGGTTTTCACAATTGCTCTGCTCCGCTGGCCTGGGATTTAGTTTCACACATTGCATCAGATGTCAGAAAAACTCCAGGGCTCGTGTTTATTGCAGACTCTAAAAAAAAGAAACTGTTCAATTCAGGTTTCATTTTTGGTGGCTTCATTTCAAATATGAATGCTGTCTTCCTCAACACTCCCTCTTCATCATCCTCCTTCTTACAGCCATACTCGTCAATGTAATCCAGTGTTGTACAGCAAGGATAGTCTGGAGCTTCAAATTATGCTGCAATTAGGGCTCATTTTCTAACCACTGTGCTCTGTTTTTTTTTTTTTTTGTTTTTTTTTTTTATTACATGGGGATAAAGACTGATGGGTGATGAAACCTTCAACTCTGGCACACATGAGGCTGTTTAATTAAAAAGATCTATTCCAGAAGAATCAGATCAGCCTCTGGTTGAACTGTTTATTCTAATTCATTTGTTCAAACTGTGTTAGAAACAAAGCTTTTATTTATTTAGTTACAAGCACAAGTTTGAACTCTTAATTGCACTGTTAGCATTTGAAATTGTGTGGCCTTTCTTCAGTATGGTGATTTCAAAGTAGGCATGTTTTGGAAATTGATGCCTCATTAGAAGATCTTCATTATACTGTCTTATAACTGTGTCTTGCAGAGACTCTTTGGTTGTGTGCTTGCTCTGCAGTTCATTCCACATAAATTATTTTCCTGTACTCCATGCTGGAAGAAGCAGGGGAAATAATGTCATGTTTCTTCCTTGGAGCATGCATGGAGTAATTTAAAGGATTTATCATAGGCAGGACATTCTGAGTGTAAGAGAACATTTGTCCAGACAGCTGATTCAATGTACACAGTACCTTTCCATTCAGGGAAGACCAGAGGGTAAATGTTCACATGGACAAGAATTATTGTTCTGCTCACTGGTGTTTGATAACACCCAGGCAGAGGTTATGTTTATCCACTATGTCAAGAGATAAAGATTCTGGTTTGGTTTTTCCATTTCTTCCAGGATGTATTGAGTCCTTATCACCCAAGTGTGCTACAGTGAAAAAAAACAGAAGCTAAACTTGATGGAACAGTTTGGTAAGTGCAACACAGTAGTGATCATAGAGTTATAACCAGGTTATGTTAGGTTCTGAAGGATAATTATATTTTATTTTCTACTATAATGCTTTCAGGTTTACTTTTTTTGTAATTTTCATTTATTCATTTATTTTTATTATTATAGAATTGCTACTTTACTGTGTTGGATACAAATAGGGAATATGACTTTATTATCATGATTGGTTAATTAATTTTTTGCTGCCCTATTAAAACCGTTGCATTTCTAGACGGGGGAAAAAACGTTGCTTTTTTGAATGAGATAAACAAGTTTATTTACTTTAGATGTGGTAAAATAAATTATTTACAGTATAATACATGCGTTTATATAATGGAAAGAAACTTCCTTGGTTAGGGCTGATTCATAAAAAAATTACAGATAAAATAAGATGTCAGTATTAACAAGTGAAAACGAAATGAATACAGGTGACAACATATATCGTTATTGCATCAGCTGCCCTGGCTTTAACATTGTCTTCCGGGGGAAAGTATACCACAAAGTCTAGATACGCAACTCAAACACATTGTTCATCGATAGGAAATAACCAACTAAGAAAGGAAATTAAGATCTAAGTTTCCATTTCTACAGAGGTTTTCCTGTTAAGGTGGTAGTTGTTTTGGAGGGAAAATGACTCTATGTGTGTCTAAGAGACATAAAGTAATGCAAAAGTGGGTTTGGTAATTCAAGGTGAGATGAGGGAAAGAAACACGTGATTCTTTTTTTTCAAAATAGCTAAAAAATTTTACTTCAAGCAACTTTTCCTCTGTAGGTTAAGTAGAGATTCCCAGTATGATACCAGGGCTTTAGTGGTGTTTCAGTAACACTGCATTTGTGTGATCAAACAACCAGTTTCACCAGCTGGCAAGTTTCACCTGGTGAACTATTTACTTAAATGAGTCTTCACCAAAAGAACAAGGTGCAGAAAAGGGCAACATTCTGAAAGACTTTAACCCTTCCAAGTCCACAGTGGACACGTATTTAAAGGCAGTTTTCTTTTCTATGTACAGTATGTGTGAGGGTTTTATATTTACAAATTAGCCACTTTATTGGACATTGATGGGTTGTCCAGTACACTGTTGCTTACTAAAGAATAAATGAAAATATTTTACAATTTCATATACTACCACTAAAACGTTTGGGATCACTTTCCCATTGGATGTAAAAGTGATCCCACATGTTTGAGTTGCATGCAAACATTCTAATAAGCAAGTTTGACCCAGTGATAAACAGGGAAAAAAATATACTGCTGTGTTTTCATCTAACTGATATATTATATCAGTATGACAGAATATTATTTTATAAATATTTTGATACACTAGTATCAAATATCAAAATAAATAAAAAGCCAAATAAGATTAAAAGTTGGAAAAGCATCACTGTTCATTGGTAATCCATGCAACAGAGGGTTAAGTGTGTTTGTCTGTGCATGGCAGACCAGAAAGTTAAAACAAAGAGATGGAAATATGAGGCAGGTAGAGAGAGAGAGAGAGAGAGAGAGAGAGAGAGAGAGAGAGGTTGGGAACTCTGGCATAGACAACAATAAGATGTTATTAAATACCAAGTTCTTGTTTGCTGCTATTTTTTGAAGTTCAATATATCATGCACTGCAACAGTGAAATAACAAATAAAAAATTAATAAATAAAAGAAACAACTATGTGTAAAGTGTAATGTTTTCAGGTTCCATTGTGAAGAAGCTGTAATGGTTAACTTATGAATCTTTCATAAATTTAAAACTCAAAGAAGAAGAAGCTACAAGAATTGAAATACAAATATTCTTCTGAATCCTAATGAAGGTCACAGACAAGAGAAAAGTTGCAGAGGGACTTTTATAAATTTATTAAATAAATAAATAAATAATACTACTAATAAAAAAAAAAAACTCAAGTCACATCATCAATTCATGAGACTCAATTGTCCAATTAGTCTTATCTGTGTTTGGCAAGAACAAAAGTGTGTCACTTAATAGAAAAATGTGATAAAAATATGTGACAGTTACTGTCCAAAGACTCAAGAACTGAATATATCACATTTTTAATAACTAATTAAATAAAAATTCCTAAGCTCTGTCACTGCCTATTTTATGGTCTGCCTTGAGTGATTGTGGTCCAAAATGACAACGAGATTTCAATTAAAGATGGCTTTCAAGGATGAAAATTATGCTAGTCTGTCTTATTGACACGGTGCTACACAGCCAGTGGGTGTGTTATTTAATCCTTAATGGTGCATCAAACTGCAGGAGCAAGTATGAATCAACCTCCAAAGGGCAGGGAAATAAAAACAATCAAATAAATAAAATGAAATATATACAAAAGCAGAATACAATAATTTAAACCATGCATTTAATTAAAAATAATACAAGAGTTGTAATATGCCTCACATGAATGTATATAGAGCGCTATGTGGAGTGATATTACAGCCAGCTCTATCACTACTGCTTTAAGAGTCTGTGTGAGATTCCCTCTACTCCTTGGTGTCATTCTTTCCTCACCTAAGAACACTTTCTGGTGGCAGTGGTGAAAGAGCATTTGTGACCAGAGCGTCTTGAAATCAGGGACATTCAGAAAACTCCCCAAAACAATGATGAGCTACTCAGAGTTATCCTTCCTGTCTCCCTACATATTGGATAGATAAAGTGCATACTTTAGGTGCTCTGCTGAGAAATGGTGGGGCATGGTCTTCAGACACCAGCTACCAAAAATGTTGTGATGACTTAAAAGTAAAAGTCACTGAAGACATATGCTTGAAATATTATGATCCTAGAATGACTCTACTCTTGAACTAGATGCATCACAGAAGGCTTTCGCAAAGCTCTTGTGCAAAACAACCAGCCCATAACTTTTGACTCAAAAACACTTAAAGATACTCAGTCTAGATACAGCAACATAGAGCAAGAAATGCTTGCCATTGTCCGGCATACAGTGTTAGCAAACATATCTCTATGGGAAATCATTCATAATGATCACAGATCACAAGCCATTTTTCACTATATATGGAAAACCATTGCATCCTACCTAGGTTACAGAGTGTGCTTATAAAGGTACAGGGTACAACTTTGAGGGTATATACAGGTCTGGGCCACAGATGGTCCGGCATAGACGCAATAGCTCTCAAAACAGAAGCTCTTGAAATGCATATTGGAGCACTCACTATTGTGGGGGGCCGTTGTGGTCTAGACACAAACAATACGTGAATGGACCTTGTATGTGTTTTCATAAATAGAATAAAGGTTTCACATATCAGGCACTATGCATTACATTAAATTTCAATAACATAATGACACTAATATAACAGTAATGTTATTTTTTCTGTTTTGTCTTGTCATCAGGTTGGAAACTATACACATTTTTTTTTCCTTTTCCACAAATATCTACATCCCATAAAAGAAAGTCTGAATATCCTCCGTTTGCAAAAGTTTTATGTTTTTCTTTATCTTAAAATCTAAAAACAGACATAAAAATGTGTTTTTTTTCTAAAATGACAAATTCCCTATGGTAGAAGTTTTCTTTTCAAAGATCTTGTAACATTTGCGTCTCTAAACCAGTTTCATTTAGCTGGGCTCAATGAAAAATGGCTCTCTGGACTGTAAAGGATGCAGACCCCTGTCCTAAGAGGTAGTTTTTCAGGAAGACTTCTGATTGGTTAGTAAAGCATTTGAGAATGAAGCAGCGTTCCTCTCATACTATTAGTAGATCAATTCAACGTGACAACATTAGTGCACACATCAAGTTATTAAATTGTCCTTCTTTTTTTACCACCGCAAATAACTGCATGCTGGAAATCCGGCATGGTGCCCCAAATACTTTAAGCCGTATGAGGAACAGAACACCTTCCATGTGGAAACTACCAAACTCAGTGCACTAAAGGAGGTGATTTACCAAGGATGGCCAGAATACATATGTGAACTGCCAAAGAATCTGTGTGCTTACTTGTACTTCAGCAATGAATTAGCAATAGAGGCAGGAGTCATATTCAAAAGCATACAGGTGTTCATTCCTGTTTCAATGACCAATAGCATGTTAGAATAGCTACACGCGAACAACAAACATGAAGGTTCATCATGACAAAAACAGCTGCAGAGAACGACCACCACTTCATCCTGTGACAACATGTGACTGTATTAAACAAGGGGAACATGGCACCTAGCGACTGTAGTGGAAAAGAGCAATATGCCAAGTAAACACTGAATGGAAACTAAATCAGAAGCTGCAGGAGCCTTCTGTGCAAACTATTTTAACCAAACATGCAGGTCAACACAAGGAGGTCCACTTTGCAAAGCCACAATAGTAAACTGAGGCACACATGGGTCAAAATGACTACGCAGCTGAAATCCCCATGTGAAGCCAACGGGGACAACAACAAACAAAATAGTCTGCCGCAAACATGCATAAGATGTGGCAGAGTTGTAAACAAGCCAGTTCACTTCAAATACTTTGTCTAAAAAACTCCAAGAAGTATTATAATCTGAACGTGATTTTTAATTTAACGACACCTGAGATGTGCAAATATTTTTCCTTTGCATTTGTTTGCTACATAAGACTTCATTTCAGTTTATTTCTCAAGGATTAATTGTTCTACTCTGATTTATTGTTGTATACACAGGAATGTGGGACAGTTGTGAGCAGCACAGTACATCACATGTATACCTGCAGTGAGACGGTCTCATGTCCCACATGTGTGTGTGCAAATGTTTAGACTACATTCCAGCTGTTGAATATCAAACAGTGTCACTTTATGTACAGGCACCACGGGCACCACTCACTTGAAACAATGTTAGGTCTGTCTGCGGGGGAGTTGTTACTTCTCTTTAGGTGGCTGTTGTGATTGGAAGTGTATAAATCATAGAGCAGGAAAGCTGTCAGCCATGATGACACTCCTCATAAACACAGCTGACCGCTGGCCATGGCACCGCATTTCTTCATCAGCTCTCCCCATCACAAACAAGTGCTAAGGGCACCTCCTCACTGGAAGGCAACATCAAACTCTCTGGGTGTTTGAAAACAGCTATATACTCTGGAGTGGAAAGCTTCAAATTGCAATAATGATTCCTTGACAAAATTAAGGTGTAAGTGCCAACAGCACTGAGGTAGAAAAACAAAATTTGATTGCAACAAGTTTACATCACACTGTGATGTAGCACGGGCTTTTATCAACAGAAGCGAGCTGGGCCACTATGATTGGATGTTTGCTTCACATTCATATTACTTTCATGGCTGTTATATTAATGAATATGGAGGCAAAATATAGACCGTATGTAGTTGTACACACATAATGTGGGGTGTGACGATAATTCAGCAAGACGACTGCTATTTGCTTTAATGGTTTTCAGAGACGTAGAGAAGATGCCACACATGCTTTGGGTTATTTCTTTAACAGTCAAAAATATTTTTTGTGTCTAGATAAAGTAAAGTTGGACCAAAAACAGGGAAAATGCTGAAAACAGCATGAGGCTTTGGGAAGGATTTTCTGAGTAGCTGCAACATCAGTATGCTGTTTTTGGTAGAAGACTGAGACTATCTGATGGTCAATGGATTGGAAAATAATTCTCGAGGTTCATTTCATTTGCTCATTCTGTCCACCACTGTGGCCTCTACAGAGTCATTCACACTCCTCAGAGAAAATGCTGTTGACATTGTTGATTCTCTGCACTTTCTTGATTGCCTGCATTTTTGATTATAAGTGAAAATATCAACAAATACAAATTGTATAGTGTCATCCTGTTCTTTTTATAGTTGCAAACTAGTGCTGCTGAATATTCTGTTTTACAGGGCCAACAATGTACTGATGCATTTAGCATAAGCAGTTTGCAAATTGAAGAATATATTACATAAATCTTGCATTATTTGTAATATAATACAGCATTTGCAGATTATGTTGGAAAGCATTTCCCGAGTCACTTTTCTCCCATAAATGTGTTTAATTTGGAAAGCAATAAGAGAATATGAAAAAAGCCACATGCCATTATAGCAAGAAGTCAGAGTATTACAGTTACTCCCTAAAGTGTCTTAACTGGCACAAGTTTTGGTAAAGATATTAATGAATTCTCATGATTTGATCTTCTGACGTCTCCGGTAACACTTCCCATCTTATTCCTACATGAACATATGACACAAATATCTTTGCATCATTGTTCACCTTGCAAGTAAGTTTGATAGATCTCGGGGCCTCATTATCTGAAACTTGTGCCATGAGATGGAGTCAAATTCTCTCTGCAGATGACGTCTCTGTTGCATGATATGTCACTAAATATGGTATCTTTTAACCTAGCTACGTCAAGCAGGGCTAAAGTCAAACCCACTGACATGGTGCTCACCTACCAAAAGCAACATTGTCTTACCCAACACACATCAATGTGTAGAGGTAGAGAAATTAAGTACCGGCTGCGTAATTAGTGGACTATCTGCTCTAATGCTTTACCACTCAGCTTTGGAATACTCTGCCACCTGAGATCGAAACATTGATTCTCTTACTATCTTCATAACCAGCCTGTTTAAATTATCTACATATGTACCACTGTAAATGCAAACAAGCTAATTTTTTCATGCTATATGTTCATTTTATTTATTATTGTTTAATTTAGATTGTTACTTTGTTATATAATTGTATTTTTATTAAACACCTGAGTTACCTGTTGTTAAAGCTCCTGACTCAAATCTCAAGGCCTTGAGGCGAGAATGTTGTTCTTGTTCTCAAGGTGGCAAGAGTTTTTCAAGCCCTAGTTTCAGAGTTCTTGCAGGCTTATTCTCAACACATCATCTCTGAAGGACTTTATTTCTTATGTGGTGTCCAACTATTATTGTGTGATTGATTGTAAATTTGAAGTATGCATGGTTAATGGTTACAGATATAGTAAACATAATGGTTGACACTATGGTAGATATGTAAACATCACCTCACCGATATTGTCATTTTAAATTTGTTAGTTGAAAACTGTTTGTCAACTCTGATGGATGACCTCCATGACAGAAGATGAGCTATTTTTTTTCTTTTATATGGAGTATTTCTTTATTTATTTAAAATTTTAAGAATGAAGCAAGAGGTTATTAAAGCAACCTTTGGATACGATTATTTTCTGTTTTGACATCTACATTAAAAGAAGCTGCTGCAGCCAGTTTATCTGTTTTCTCATTTCAAGCTGTGTTATCTAAAACTCTGTCTCTGACATTTTTTTTTTTTTTTGTTTTGGCATGTTTTCCTCCTCGTACCACAGTTTGATTTCAAGTATACACTTTAATAACTTTCCATAAAGTACATGAGATGTTGATTGTGTTAGAAGTAGCTGCTTTTTCCTCAGGGTATCAGGGACAAAATGCTCATGATTAATAATTCATGTCATCTGTTTGATCCTCATCATCACAGAAATAGTTTCCTCCAGCTTAATACTCATCAGTCCAAACATTGCTGTCTCTAGAGGACAGTACACCTCACTTCTCCTCTAATGTCTCTGTTTTTCTCAATTCTTTGACATGCAGAGCATCTCTATGACCATGTGTTGTTAGTTGGAGGAGGGCATATCATTTCAGAGCAGACTTCAAGTAGCTGGATTAGATTTTAGAAGGTGGAGTTGTTATTAGAAGTACCCTTCTAGTGTTGGAGATACAGAGGAGAACTGACTGCAAAATGAACGCAAGCCTAACCAGGTTTCTGCAGAACATTTATTCACTTTGGAGCAACATTTCATCTTGTGTACTTCAAGGACCCCTGACACAGAAGAGCAGTATAAATGAAATGGACTATAGAATGAAAAGTAAAGTTTCATTATGAGGTGAGCATCATATTGCTGCCCGCTTTTGTGTCAGACACTCTTGTTCCTTTGAAATGTTAGATTGTAGTTCTATTCCTGTCTCTATACTACTGGGAGAGAATCAGTCTTCATCCTCTTAGAAAAATAGCTTCATTATTATATGTAAATGAATCCAGAGCCTTTTATCTATGACCCCGATGCACTGAAGTTATGACACACGTCGACTCTTGTTACTGAAATGCACCAAGCTTAATGTCTGTGTTTCTCCAGCTTAATGGAAACATAACACAAAGGCAGCGGTGGAGGATTAAAACAAATAGATGTATTTGTACCACAAACCAAATGCAGTCTGCAGCATATTGGTCATCTAGCAATAATTTCAGTCCAGGTCTATAAACAGTAGAGGAAATTATGTGTCAGATTGGGTGATCTCAATTTTTAAACAGTAAAGCGTGACACTATTGATTAGTGTTGCATGCACTTAATCAAAAGACTGAAGAATTTAAATTGTCTGGCAGTGTGTGTGATTGAGGCCCAGTGTGTGAGTGTTTAAGAAGAACCAGCAACTGTAAGTGCTAATCAATAGCTGCCAATATTAATCTGACTATATAGTTTGTAGTTTAATGTTCCAATATATCTTTGCTTTTATTGACTCAGGGCAGTTTTAAAATGTGGTCAGATTGTTTATCATTATCCACAGAGGTCCCTCTCACTTCTACAAATCTTATATCATTGCTGCAAAACCGAGAAGGAAAAAACTGATAGAAATCCACCAATCGAACACCTGATGTGCTACAAAAATGCCTGGCATCAAATGTTTTATGTTGCACATCAATATTAGACATCGATTTTATTTTATTGTACAGAATAACAAAATGAGTTTTGGAAAAGATGGTGAAAGGTATTGTATAAAAGAACAGATACCAAACAGAGTGGTACTGAACATTGTCTCATGGAAGTTCCTGAAACTGTTATATAATTATAGTAGATTGAATTATTGATACATATCACTTTTGTAATTTCTTTCTTCTTTGTCCTGCCTATATGCTTTTAAAATAACCACAACCTCAAGGCATTCCTTAAAGCTTTCAGATTTAGAAGGTGACAATTAGAAAGACTCTAGGGTTTTGATGGCATTAAACAAATGTCAGCCAGACTTAACTTCAGCCGGACCAGAGCTTGTTTGAACTAGAAAATGTATTACTTTAATATTTTATATTTTATTTTCCCTCCTTCTATGGTTAAGTTAAACCTCCTAGACCACGTGGTTCATAGAGATAAGTTGCTTATGATTGGAAAAACATTATAAACTGCTCCTGTTTGACCCCTGCAGGAAATTTATCTCTCTTTTTTTAACCTTGATATCAATCTTTCAACCTGTGGTAAGTCCTGTGGCAACATTTTAAAATCAATTATTTCTTAAATAACACATGACAATAAGAATAGCAAACAAAAAGGTTTGCCTAGATATTTACAGTACACAACTTTGATAACGTATTGTGTAACAATTTGTTCCTTTGGCCATGTTGGAGGAGTTTCAGAGGTTTGCAAACATCATCCGCTTCTGGTTGAAGGTAAATATGTGAAGCAGGTTCCTGGGTTAGTCCAAATGCAGACCAAAGATCAAGCCAAACTATCAGCCAACCTGGAGATGTCACATCACCAGATCATTCAATCATAAGAGCAATATTTAACAGACTGAACTGGACGGTCAGTAACCACTCAGAGAAGAATGACTGGAGTGCCACTTCTGTCTGACTCTTCTCACTCATCTAGCTGGTCTAAACAACACAAACTCCAAGGTGTCTGGACATGAACGGCACACTTTCGATACTTTTGTTAGCCCTGGGTCAAATGGACCCGAACATCCTGCATGTAATATAAATGAGTAGGGGTGTGTACAGTGGGTGGTCATTGATAATATTTACAAAAATGAGCCAAAATGAGTCTGAGTTTGAAATAATAATTAATCATGTCATATTTCAGGTTCCAAAGACATGAACATGCACATGTATTTAAAAAGCTGAAGTAACTAAGCACAATATGTGGAGGTTTTTTTTAGTTTAACAAACATAAATAAATAAATACTAGTAGATTTTTAAAAATCATGCTTTAATTTAAATGCATTTGTTTTATTACAATACTTCCACTTCAGTTTTATTGATTGCTGTGGTTAAAAATGTGGCATTTCTTGCTCAGCCATGGATATATATATATATACAATAAATCATTTATTATTTGAACATGATTATGATCCTGCCATAAGTCTGCTTCCATGCACACACACCACATGGCCACAATTTGGAGAGGAGGACTAAACTTTGCTAGCTCTAATGTCTACTCGGTAACTAATAATACTGTATGTAAACACCAGCCTATCATGAACTTCATGAATATTAGTTTGAAAATGTAGTTGTTAATTTGCTCTCTTATCTAATGTCTTATTTTGTGTTAAAGACAACTAGGAGATTTTTTGTTGGTTTTATATGACAACATATCAATAATGAAAAAAACTGATACAATGTAATTATTATTATTATTATTATTATTATTATTATTATTATTATATGTAGGTAACTAAAGACATACATATTTCACATGGTTTCAGAACAAAAATAACTAATGGTTTTCTGCACTAAGATGCAGATTTATTAAGTGATATGTAATACTACGATGTACACGATTATATTTAACCTCTTAGAAAGGGTTTTTCCTAAAATATAACTGAAAAAAGATAGCCGTAATTTCCTTTAATATGTAAAAATGCAACTCTTATACCAGAACATGGTGTGATTTTAATGGCTTATCCCGCATAAATGATTCAGCCAACTGCCACCTACACATGCAGTTGAGAGCAAACATAAGCCCGTGTCACTAATGGGGGGAAAATATCCCCTGATGTTGTAATCTAGGTCAAACAGAAATGCCTTTCAAGTGGTTCATAAGCTGAATGAAGTTATGATTCTGATTTTAATACTATAAGAAATGCATACATTAAGAGTATGTGTCTATTTCAATCACGATTAACACCAAAGTCCCCTGAGCGGTCTAGCTGATGGAGGACTTTCTCAATTTAGGCATATCTAATCTCTGATGATGAAAATAAAGATTGATGAGTTATACAGGAGGTGTTATGTCAATAACTCTACACAGATTTGCCTTAAGCTGGAAAATATTTCAGTAAGTTAAAACGTTTTGAGAGGTAAAATACAACATCCACTCTGCATATGCATCCCAATATAGTGGAGTTGGTTTTGCTGTGGGTACAGTGTCAAGCTGTGAAAGTACTCGATGCTCTGTGTATGGATTCAGCAGGGAGTGGATGCAGTTGAGCAGCAGAGAGGAGCTGACACACACCTTTATCACTTGGCTTAAGGAGACTGAGGCTGAGCAGAAGACAGGGCTGGTGATGAATGGGCTGCAGGCCTTGCATCCCTTCTTCCTTTGACAGAGCTGCTGTAATCTGTTACACCGCCACCGTTGCCTCTATTAACTTCTGACATATGCACACCTGCACACTCAGTACCACTGACCTTCTACTCCTCTGCATTCAGTCCCATTCATTCCGATCCCGAGCCAAGTGAAAGAGAGAGACTGAAGTCAAATATTTTGATGTGTTTGCTAATCGTCTCTTTTGACATTGATGTTTGAAACCCAGTGCAGAGGCAAATTTCTCTCTCAAGCAAATAAATAGTTATTTTTCTTAAAGCTGTTAAAAGAACACTTTCTCTGGAAAGTGATGACTGCTTAAATTACAGAAATTTGAATAGTTTAAGTCAACACACCAATTAAACTACAGGGGTTAAGGCTCAAATTATCAGAGCACGGCACAACACCACTTCTTACAATCAAGACTATACTCTGCATTTTAGAAGCAGTCATTGTTTTTATTTAATTGTTTTTTTTCTCTTTCTTCCTATTTTTTTCATTAAATTTTTTTGTGTCAAGAAAACTTCATCATTATAATTGTAATCTATACATTTATCCTCTAATATTTTCAGTTTATTGAAATCCAGGTTAAAGACATACCTATCCTCAGCTGCATTTCACTAGTTTTTATTTAGTCAAAAGTCAAAATCTACATCTGGTTCTTTTAAGTTGGAATCATGTTTGTAAGATTGTCTTTCCCCCCACTGGAACTTGCGTTTTATCTATTTTATTTTAGCATCTTCCTTCTGTTTTTATTTAATTAATTGCATTTCTTTTAATCTCTGTTTTTAATGCACTTGTATTGAATTGTCTTGTAAATGAAATGTGCTATACAAATAAATTTGCCTTGCCTAACATAATCTTCACAAACAAATAACCAAACACATGTAATCCATATATATATATATATATATATATATATATATATATATATATATATATATATATAAAATTTATATCAAAGGGCTTTCTGTCTGCATTGACTCTTTTAATCTCTTCTCTTTTGTTAGAAAGCCAGTTGCCTTACGATAAGTACAAAAGAGGATTATAATCGATAGTGGTCTACACTTAGTGGCCTGTAAGTGTCTTATCTAGCATCTTAATGGGATGACAAGCATATCCATTACTCATACATAATTACCCAAGAGTCAAGGAGACAGCTATCAGAAAGATCTACTAGCCTATATGTAATTAATTTATGGACAGAATAAAATAATTTTTGCTTTTTCGTGCATTTACATACAAGTTCACCTTCACTGTTTTCACTGAAAAATACAATGAGTGACCCTTTCCCAAAGAAGTTGAGACACTGGGTGAAAAAAAAAAATAGCTTGTAATCGCTTGAAAATAATTTTAACTTTTCACTGCGTTCACAAACAGTGAGGTTAAACCTGAGGCATTTTATCCTTAAAATAAATAAATACATGTAAGAAGTGAAAAAAAAAATTGAATTCAAATTTAAATACTAATCAGCTAATAATAATGATCGGCAAAAGGTCAGTAATACAGTGTAATGCAAAATGTAAAACTACTAAGAAATGCAGGTTTTGAGGCATATATCATGAAGTTTATGGTTTTCTTTCTTTTTTTCTTTTTTGTTTGTTTTTTTGTTGTCATCAGCAACACAATGCCAAACTAGTTTTTGACTTTCACGGACATTCATTATACACATTCCTGAGGCCAGTAAAATGTATACACTACACAACGTTGTGTTCCAGCATGGAGGATCGTGTAAGAGCCGGTTAAAATAACTTGTTAACTCAGGCAGACCATTTTGAGTGGCATTATATAATGAGGTCACACAAACATTGTCTCTATAATTACGTGTTTGCTGCGTTGACACATCCTTTGTAATGCGTGAATTATGAGCTAACGCACGTGGTTGTTGGCTGGAAAATGCCACCATAATGTGGAAGTCCAACATAACACTTGATCGTAAGGCTGCTGGAGAGAAAAGAAGTCACAACAGTTAATCGCTGCTTAAACTTATGACAACACTGAGGTATTCAATGAATTGAGCTGTGATGTTCCTCCATAATTACACCACTGAAGTACACAGACAGAGCTGATCTTCTCATCTACAGGGTCAAACTAATCCCCTAAAACCTACAGAGAAAGTCAATCACGATGAGTATAGGAGCAGCAGCTGCAGGTCACAGAGGCAACTATCTGCATTTATTTACAGGCGCAGACATAATTAACCTGAATATGAGCTGTAGCTGTTGAGCTCATTTGGCTTCAGACATCACTGATACAAACTCAAGATTCTTGGTGAGCTGATTTACTGATGGAAGTCAATGTCAAATTTCTCCTTCATCATTTGTATTTGATTTACAGTGGATGGAAATATGAAATTACAAAACTTCTGTAAAGTCAAAGCTGACCATAAAACAGTTTATTAAGCTTTAATTTATCAGACTTTACCTGAAATACAAATCAATGTGGAGGCTGGACGTAACCACCTCCCTTTTTCACTGTTTGAATTAGCTCTTTATTTTTGTTGGGTGAATAACAGGTTATTGTACTTTAAGCTAAAATGCAATGTTGTAGAAATTAATTATATTCTTAGTGTTTATAAAGATAATTTAAAGATTCACATTAAACAAAGCATGTAATTTCCCCATCATCTGTACTGAAATTAATGTTATACATTTTTTCTTTTTAATAAAACAAAAATCTATCTTAGATGCAACTGTGGCATCAACTTTAGAAAAAGATTGTGAATTAGGTTCAATTGTAAGTATTGTCAAAGTCTGTTGCCACACTTGAAATACATAAAATTATGGTTTAGGGAATAAAAAATATCCTATAGAAATGTTTTCTTTTATTATTTTGTTTTTGTCATACAGTGGTTATGCTGATACTATTAAACCACTGGATTCAGAAAGAGGAATAAATATATAAAAGTTATCCTCTAATATTTTCAGACATTCACTGTTCAGCTTTAGCTTCGTCTTACATATCATTTGGGCTTTGGTGGCTAATTATCAAATTTTGTATAGATATTTTATTTAGTATCATGAACATTAATGAGTCAAGACTCATTGTTCTAGTACTTGTTCTGCTGTCAGACCAATGTTTAAGCTCTTACTGTTATCCCATTATCCTGCAATGGCCACTTGTGAGCACTTATTTTTCCTCTTCTCACTGCTTGTTGTTCAAGCTAGAAGTGATTTAGTTAGTGTGGTGGTGGATTAAAGGCAGACTTTGTCTGACAGCAGCAGGTAGGTTGATTGCTGAATACCTGAGGGATGCTGCTGTTTCTAAAAAGTCAAACAAGGTAAAGATTACCAGACAATCAGGTTTGAGAAAGGCTCCTATTCTGGAGAAAAATGGTTTGCAACCAAAACTGAAATTATTGCTCAAACTTTCATCAAAACATTTAGTGCGTTGCCAAAATCAATGCAAGCAGTTTCATGTGTTCTTCCACAACAAACAGTTTTAAGTAATGACTGGGTCACTCATCTTAATGTGTTTGTAACTGCAGCAATAAAACCAGAAAAAATACGAAAAGGAACAAAGAAAAGTTTGCCTTTCTTTTCTTGTTCATGATGAAATAATAACAAAAATAATAAAGAAAAAAACACCTTTTAAAAGTTGTATATATTATAGTGTATTGATAACACTTTCTTAGGTCTCAAAGAAACATGAAACTCCTTAAAACACAATCAAATAAGACGTCTTTTCACAGCTGACCGAAGACTACAGATATGGCTCTGACACTGTAAATGTTCACATAAAGTTGACAGACATGTCTTCCCCACTGTGTTTCAGCCAGTGGTGACATAGAAACACTGATAACGAGTCTGAAATCAATACGCCACCCTCTGCTTTATGATCTTTCTGCAGCGTGAGTGCTTATGCAGCAGCTAGCCTCTGACCCTAAAGTGAATTTCCAGCACTGGCTTTTCCCTGACTGCCTTTTATCTTGTCCACAAAACCTGATGTCTGAGATCACTGGATATCAGGAGGCCAGAAGTATCATTCACTTTTATTTCTTTATTTTACCTTGACCAATTTTTGAGGAATCCAATCACAAGTGCAGAGATGTCTGGATCATACCCTAAGGGAGTGTTGTTCAAGAGCCCATAACAACTTTGGTATCATTCAATGAACTGTTGCCTTTAACGATGTTGCACGCCTCCTGGCTGTAGCACTAAAGGTGAGAGTTCATTTCTTTTCATGAGGAGCGTCCAGAGGAAGGGAAAGACAAATTGCAGAGTAGTGTGACGCTGCTATTTGGCTCAGTGCCTTGTCCTGCTGAAGCATCTTCAGAGTGTCCCACTGCTGGCATTGGATTCCATACAAGGAGGGCAAAGGGGGTATCAGCTCTTGCCCACACAATCAAAATATAACATGCAGCATGCTTTTCAGTGGCTGGCTCAAGTAGCCTTGTAATCCAACACTTGATCATTAAGGTCATCTTTGAGAGGCAACAAACCACTGGTCTTGGCAGTAAGATGAGGGCTGTGTTTTATGGTGACAGATTTAGTTGTGCAGAATTTAACAGGACTGAGAAACTTCCAGACAGAAGTGTAAATCGTAAATCGAATATGTAAAACTTGTGTTTTCGTTTCTATGGTTAACTGTTTTTTTTTTTTTGCTTAGAAATATTCACATAATCGGCTTGGCTTTGCATCGTAATGGTATGAGAAAATTTTGCAAGTGGTTCTGTGTTTAATACAACTGTCCTTATACGGCATCTTAATGTGTGAATGGAAATATCAAGTGTAACCACCTAATAGTATCTCTAGAACACAGCCATGATGCAATATTCGTCATGCTTTGTGTTCTCTTCAAGCAGCAGAAGTGCTTTCTCTCCCTCTTTCGCTCTTGTCAGATGAAGGCCTAGACTTTTATGGAAATGAGGAGCCCAGCCACAGGGTGTACATGTTGAATGAAGCACTAGATAGTCAATGTTTATTGGCTGTTCATCATCTTTTTTCTTTTTTTCTTTCTGCCTTGTTTTAAGTTCCAATTTGAACTTTCTTCAGGTCTCCCTTTCATCTCTCATGGAGTTGCAGCAATTTACACTTTGTCTTTCAATTCATTTCTGTCTGATGTGGAGCACGGTTATCAGTTCACCTCATGCCGTCCCTCAGTCAGGCCTCTAAAATGTTTTGGGATGAATCACATGGGGCATTGGTTTTAGTGAATACCATGCAACCCTCTCCCTTTTATTTTACCACCAAAACACTCTCCTCTTTTAATGTCTTCTTACACTCTCCATTTCATCCCCCGACAAGAAGCACGGGGAAATTTTCCTCTGTTGACATCATAAATCTGAACTAGATTAAAAGTGCTACTACACTGTTGGGGAAGCTCTGTGTTCTCATCTGTCACTGTTGGAAGAGTTAAAGTTGGAGGCAAAAAACAGAACAGCGCTCACCTGCTTGTGCTTGTTCAACTACTGCCATCTGCAGCACATTGCAGTCACAGCTGCCTGAGTGCCTGGTCCCTCTCTCTATTCAATTACAGCTTCAGGAAATGTGCAGTGGCTCTGTGATCACTGTGTATAGTATGCAGAAACCAACAAGCATGAAATATAGAACAGCATAATTGCAACAATCCCCAGGCATAATTTGCAGCGAAATACCTCAAAGCTACAGCAAACATTTAGATTTGACTTTGTCTAGAAGGGGACGCTAAAAAAATAAACAGCCCTTATTTTGCCTATTTAATGTGCCAGGCTAGTGTAATTTGTTAGCATGAACAGAACGAGAAGAGACATGACCTATAATGGTAAAAGAAGGGCAACTCACTGAGCATCAACCTTGCTGCCTTTCTAAATTCCTGGAACCAATGTTGAGCGGTGAAGACTGGGGTGTTTGTTAAGGGGGAAAATTTTCAAGAACTCGTACAACAAATGACACCACCTTTTTTTTAAGAGTGAAAAGAAATGTTTTTTTCCACCAATCAAAATATAAAGGAGAAGACAATATAAATTTTCAATTTATATTCTGTCTATCACAGAAATGGGACCATGGAGGCAATGCTGTGAAGACACATGAATCAGAATATCTGTCTGTATAAAAATATTCATTGCATTTGTCTGTTCCTGTGTGTCTCTTTCTGTCACTACATGAAACACAAATTCCCTACTTCTTGCCAAATTTCTTCACCAACTCTTTAACTACCTTGACAATGCTGCTTGAAATTGCTTATACAATACTTAAACCCTTAACCTTGATGCCCCTGAAATATGCATGAGTTTGCAAACATTCAGCTTTTTCAGGGTATAAAATTGTCATCAAAATGTTTAACAGCAACATTTATGAGCATCTCTTGGAGTCAGTGGAATATTTACAGGGCAGTATATGATCCTGTGTGGGTTTAATCCACATATGTGTATACGTTTGGGTCGAAAGAGCAGGTCAGCATGAACACAATCCCATCTAAGTCTGATAAATCTGTAGAGCAGCTTGCTGCAGCGATGCAGCATTCAGGCACCTCCTTTTGTTGGGATTTAAACACTATTGCCTGGATGTGCTCCCTTATCCCCCAAGTCGCAGTCTGCACGCCGACCTCTGACCTGTCAGACACGCTCTACATCAGCTTCCTGACATCTTCACATTTTACAGCTGTTAAAATCTAAAAAGAAAAATGCTACTTGAATCCCAGAGGTGAGCGGTCAGATGTGGCTGGTGGATTGTAAAGATACAATCTATGTTATTCATTGGCTGCAATAGCCTGTCAACACTGGAGCAACCATTTATTTCTAGGATCTGCTCAACTTGATAGTGAGAGCAGGTGCAGAGAAAAAATATGAAGAAAGGCTAAAATAAAAAAAAATAAGGCTACGATATGTGTCTTTGCTGAGCTGAAATATTCAGAGGCTAAAATGTTTACCTTCACTACAAATTCTAAAATGCTTATGTGGTGCAGCAGCAAACCTGATCACACTGTACAGTTTGAACTTTGCTCCTTGCCAGCTTTTTCAACCTTCCCGTTATAATCAAATTTTTCAACTCGTGCCAGCTCCTGTAGATTGAATGAACAAGCACCTGCTGTGCCAGTCTGGGAAGGGGACAGAGCAGGCAGCTTGTAGATTAAATAAAGCTGTCTAGTCCATGCCAAGGTAATGGCTTCTCAAACCAGTGTTAAATGAAATACTGATTCTGTGTCAGTGTTGCTTTGTTGGATAACTCTGCCTAGTTTATAGAAGGAAAAGACAGCTGTGCTCATTATACTTAGGGTTGCAGTTGCGATTGCCTCAATCCTGGACCCCGTGAGTCCTTCCAGTTTCAGTGTGTAATAATTTACTTTTTTCAGTAGGACAATAACTTCTTTATGTTTCAAATGTTAAACATGGTGAAATTTCAAACCGATTTGATAAAAATTAGTGCATGAGTGCATCAGACCTTAATCTTCTTCTTCTGTTAGGGTTGACACTGACCCGTTTTTAGGGTTTAAATGAACCACATTAATGTATTTATTGCACCGAGGCTTTATGACTTTGTCAGGAACCTCTATTTTATCAAAATAAAGCAAAAAGAAGTCTATAAATTATAAAATGCTCCTGTTGAAATGATAACATTTGTGTTGTTAGTGTTGGTTTTGACCCGGTTTTAAAAAAAAAAATATTATAAAGCAAAAATTAGAGCCAAACTGAAATAATAAGTTGACACATTGACAGCCTGCACAAAACCTGCACAGAAACAAAACAAAGCTGGGAATGTCCAGTGTTCAGTATAGAAATGGTGACTTGCTGAGTGCACGTCTCTAATTTCCAGTATGCTAAAATGAAAAGAACATTTTCAGTGAGCCAAGTTCTGGATAAAATGTTTGGTGAAAATAAGTTAAAAAAAAAAGCGTTGTGGATTACTGGCTTTCTGAGGAGGAAGGCAATGGAGTATTATCCAGAAGACAAATCTGATGACGTTACTATTAGTGAAGTTGTTACCCCTGAAAGATTCAAATCCAAAGATAGTAAAATCTGTTTGAGGTTAGTACCTCATGATGCACATGGCAGGTCAGCTGCTGCAAATATCATAAAAATGACCCCAGGAATTACAAGGTTTGCCATTACAATAAGTGACATCAAGACATGTTTTGAGCTATTTATGCTAATATCAGTAATAAGAAAAGTCCTTGCTTTGAGAAACTGAAGGAAAAAAAGTGCTGAAAAAAATCCCCACTTTTTGGCCTTTTTCTTAATGTATCTGTAAATGGGTCAAAACTGACAGTAACATCTGTCATGTTACTATAGTTAATAATATAAAAAAGAATGTGTTCTAATACACCTCAGTAATAGTCAGATAACACAACAACCTTTTATTTATTTATATGATTTTCTTGAGGTTTATTTTACCATCTTTTTGTTTTTATTGGAACCAGGGGGCATACTGACAAAGAAATGTCCTGGAGCCCCTCACCAAAAACATTAAAATCAATACTTTCATGAATAAGGAAGCCTGACAAAGTAACCAAGAGATAAAAAAGAAATTGGGTGATAGATAAATGTTTTTTTGTGTATTTTACAGCCGATTTAAAACATGGGTCAAAACCAATCCATTAACATGAGATATAACAGAAAACTAACACAAGAGGAAGGTTGAGTATTTTACTTTTTGATCCAACAGATGGTGCTGTAGAATGAGTTTGACCAAATTAAAAGCCCTAGTGAGGTCTCAGTAAAGTAAACAAATATTATTTACTAAATGGCTTCAAAATAATTTGGGAAACTCGCACGCAAAGCCGTCCTAACAAGACAATCGAAATACTAAGCTGTTAGGAAGTATTTAGGATGTTCCACTATAAATAGTATATAAATGAATAAAAAATGAGGTTGCTTACCAGTTTTCTGTGAAGCAGTTTTCTTAGTTATCCAACAGACTCACATACATACAGAAGCACCACATACAAGCTAATCAGTTTTGGATGTTCAGTCTACGTCCTACTATTCATCACAGTCAGCTACAGCAAGTCCCTTGTCTGGGACTCATTAAGAGGCCGACGCCAAAAAAAAAAAAACTAAATTCATTTGCAAAGATATCTGTATTGCTAGGACCAAGAACCTATCATGAAACTTGAGGCAAAACATAAAATTCCAAGTTGTATTAATCACACTGTACAACACCACTGACTAGAAACTTGGAAATCCAGATTTCCATTTTTCCGATCAAAGCCAGCATCGTGCTACCTTTCATTCAGAGTTGATGCATTTATGTATCATCAGACATACCATCTTCTTGCTTATAAATATTTTAACAGCACCCCAGATTTGATTTATTTTGCCTGTTAATGTCCCATTCACCACGTGATTCACACTATAGTTTTAAGAAATGTTTAAAATGCCACATTTTGTACTTTTTCGTTCAGAAAGTGTCCATCACCATTTGCTAAAAAGGGCTTCTTCAGGGGCAAATTAGATTTCGGCAAGGTTCCAGTGCCATTTAATTCATGTTTATTTTGTATTAAAATAGAGCTGCAGAGCACTTTTCCATAGACATGTTTTTGTACATCATTCTGTATAGCTGTTCGCAAATATTTTAGGTGTCAACTAATTCACAGACACTAAACTTTTTTCAACTTAACTGTATCACAGGTATATTTAAATCTTTAAAAAAAGTGGGCAGGAAGGGGATTTAATGCTACTTCTCAAACTCAAAGAAGCATTTTGCAGCACTTAAGTTAAACGATCTTATTATCACCTCATGATAGCTTGCACAGATGTTGCCTTTGGAATGCTTGGTAAATGGCAGCTCATAACCTACCACACACCTTGATTGGTGGAAGAATTTCAAGGGTTTAAGCTTATTTGCCTTGCTCCTCTGGCCATTAGCTTATGAACATATGTTATCGTCAAAGACACTGTGAAAATATCCAATACAGTCCAAAACAGTTATGCATCTCAAGCTACAGCGAGACATTCACTTTTTTACAGAGGAGTATGTTGCTGTGTGTGGTAAAACTGTAAAAAAGAAAACAAAAAATAGCAGTGTGGACAATTTTTAACTGCAAAAATGCGCAATTTTCAGACATAGTAAAATCTATAATAGTGAGATAAGTACAATATATGTAGAAGAAGTAAAACTGGCAAATAACCAGAGTCCATGAGTGTTCAGTCACATCTTGACAGGACTGTTCCCTTTTAAATCAATTTCTGCTGAGATAATCCAATTTCTTTTTTCATGACCACACACTGGTGGTTGCCATGACAAAGAATCAATCCTAAACTGTAACAAATGGCTTCAATTCATACAGGGAAATGGTTCCCATTTGTCCCCAGCTGCTCAATACACATTTGAAGTCCAGTCAAGAGATTTTAAATGAATGTGTGTTGGCTTGTTTACTCTGGGAGACAGACATAATTTCTGCATGTTTCTGGCTACATTTAGCCATAGCTTCATGCCATGATTGTCGCAAAGCCAGTTTCCTCCAAAATGTTCCAGGCTCATCAGACCTATCTCTTTGGCATGCTGTATCACAATCACCAGCAGGGTAAAGGGTGGAGATAATCACTGCAGCTTTGTGTGCTTTACTCTCCTCCACAGTTTTTAAAGGGCAGCGCTTAAGTATTCCTCACTGTGAAGATTTGCACACAATCTGCAACACCCAAAAACAGACGGAGCTCTATTAGGTTTGATCTATACTGTAGGTTTTCCTCGCTGTGATAAAAACTTCAAATAAAAACCTGTTAAATGGTATGAGAGTCTTAAGAACATGGAGAAAATTCAACATCAATAACTGCTAAAGATCCTAATATAACACATTACTCATGTTGACAACTTTGTTTCATGGTTATTGATCGATGGGCAATGTCATTGAGATGACATAAACGAATAGGTGATGTAAGAGGACTTGATAAACAAGGTGACTGAACCTGACTGGTCACTGGAGTCCATGTGGGGAAAAAAAACTAAAATCATCATTTAATTTTCTTTTAATCTCCCTTTCCTACTTTTTTTATTCACACAGAGTCACTGCAGGGACATCTCAGTTAATGTTATCGATCTATGATGCTGAGGGTTGGCCTGCTTGGCCTGCAAAGTATGGATGTCAATAAGCATCCATTTACAGTGGCATCCAACAAATGGGGAAGGAATTCAATTTGCCAGTATTCATTCAAAAACTATTTTGTTCTATGGTCTTGCTGACATCAACCATCAAGCAAAACCAATGTGGTGGAACCCACAGACAGTCTGGAGGCTGACAGCGAATAGTCTCCTATTACTGCAGGAACAGATCAATCCACACCTACCAGCAAGGGAGTGCAGACAGTTGACGGAAACTATATGTTTTAGGAACTATACTGCATGGTGGACATTTGTTCAGGTTTTGTCTAACACATTGATTTCAAACTCTTTTTGCGTAACAAACAGCATACACAATTTATTTGAAAGATTGCAAATAAATAGCATGTGTAGAAATCTTACTTTTATTCACTTGTGTATTTGTTTTGAATGAATAAATAAAAATAAAAAAGGCCCGTCGAGAAGCCATTAAAATGAGCGAATCTCTGTCTTTGAAAATGTGAGAGGGTGTTAAATTATGTGGGTGGTTAGATCCTCTGAGTGCATTTAGATAAAATAACTACTCAATTATTAAATAAAAAATAAAAAAATGACTGTATAATAATCTAAAATCGTAATATCTGATTTAGAAATATTTTATTACATGTAAAAAATATCTGGTGAATTTGTTTCAGTGTTGGAAATAAAGTATTGCAGATGTAGAATTATTATTATTTAGCCCACATCATGATCGCTGACAAGTTTAAATAATCCAGAAAAATATTTATTAATGTGCACAGTCTCTCCCAGGAAAATAAATAAAAGAAAGAATCCATCTATCTATCCATCATCTCTGATTGGGACGAGTCAGGCTACAAGAGTGAGACCCGGTGCAGCATGAACAACCTGAAACTTGTCGCTCTCAGGAAGGTGGACATGATGGTGAACTTTAAGAAGAACCCAGCCCCCTTCTCCCCTGTCATCATCTGCAACACTCCAGTGACCTCTACTGGGTCCTTCCACTAAGAAGGTAAATATGTGCAAACAAACATGTAGAATTTATCTTTTTACTTATAGAATACAATGTAAAAGGATTATAATAAAAATATAATATCCAATAATTTGTGTTAAACAAATGTTTATCTAGTTTTAACACAAAAACCAATCACTTGTGTTCATCTACCGAGCTCTCTTGCTACGACCAATGTTTTTAATTTGAATTTTGGGTAGGATTAGTTTTTGGTCATTTCTAATTTAGAACTGTTCTAATTTCCTTTGACTGCTAACGTATCTAGCTAGCCACCAATTTTTATACAAACCAGAGAGCATTTTCACTTGATGTGTTTATTTTCTCCTAAAAATACACAACAAACTTAGCCCAACTTGGTCCGCCATAGCAATAGCTGACAAGAGATCCAACAAGAGAAAGTGTCAAGAATGTCGGTCTCCTGACCCTTCACTCTGATTCGTTTACCTATCGATGAAAACAGCAAACATCTAAGGAAATGTTGACATACAGGTTCAGATTTTTGTTGTGCAAGTTTTCACATTGTACTCTACAAGTTTTCACATCAACTCTTCATGTTTGTGCATTCTGGCACATGTTTGCCTTTATTTTCCATCCACCACCACCCAGGAGGTCAGAATATTTTTCCTGAGAAGATGATCGGCTGCAACCTCTCTCCAAGAACTATCCAGCTCCAGGACCTGGAGACATGCAGCCAGGATCGCAACCAATCCCTTTTTTTTCCTGGACACAGACTTTTTCAGTCCCTCCTGTCTGGCAAAAGGTAGGACCAGGACCACCAGAACAGTTTTTTTCCCCTACAGCTCTCAGCCTGCTGAACAGTTCGCCCAAAGTTTCCCGCCACTCCCCAGACCAACTCATAACTGACTTATTTATCTTGTTTTCCATCTTCTTTTATTGCGTACATATTTAAAACATTTGTATGTTTATACATTTTGTTTGTTTGTTTGTCTATTTGCACTTTTTGCTCTATTTTTGCACCTGACACCACAACAAGTTCCTCCCAGTGTAAATGCCCTTTACTGTACCTGGCAACAAAGCCTTTTCTGATTCTGATTCTGCTGTAGCTAAAAATGTAATCAATAAATCCCAATTCAAAATGAAGGGACCATATGGTGAGTTTTGATTGAGAGCAACAAACAATCGTGTGTGTAGTAACTTTCCAGACAGCAGATTTTTTCACCATATTCAAACCTACAGCACATTTAAACACTAATGTGTAACCCTAAAGTAAGACTATTATTATTGTTTTTTTTGTTTGTTTTTCAAACATGTGACAGGTTATAACTATTGATCTATTATTTCATTTCATCAAATACTTGCTGCAGACCTTCACATAAGCTTCTCGTGACAACAAAGTTCACATGCACCAGTTTACCGGCTTCAATGCAAGGATTTGAATCCATAGTTCTGATGCAAATCTACTGCAAGTTATCATGACTGCAGTCACTTTCATTCGGTCCACTGCAGAGAAAGCTTGCAAACACATGGCTGTCCTCAGTCTGTCATTTATAATATGTCTAATGGCTCAGAGCATAGTTAATAGATCTAGTCTAGTGTAATTTTTCATTAAGATCCAAGTCTTTTGGTCAGTAGAGACATGTTATCTCCTGTGTTCAAGCTGCAGCATCAGCAAGCATCAGGCACACTATGAAAACCCTGAATGCAAACCAACTTTTGATTCTAGCCTGCCTTTCCCTGGATAGACATAGGCTAATGGAAAAGAAAAAATGACTTGTTATTGTAATCTGATTGCCCTGTTTTTATTGTCATGGCTAAGCAATTAAGAGTTTACCCTGAAAACAGCCTCACATGCTGTTCTGCAAAGGAATTATAGGCAGAAATATATTTTGCTGAGGGTCAAATGGCAAGGTGATAGCATCTTTAATCTTAGTTTGTCTGAAAATGAACAATTTTCACAGTGCCATGAGCATGTTCTAACATCTAATCACATATTCAACATGTTTAATCTTTTATGGGCTGTATCTTAAGGCTGTATGGCTCTAAATTTGCTTAACTGTATGATAAATTCTCCAGATCAATATGTGAGCAGCAGTCTAAAACACATGATGTGTGGAGAGTTTTCTGTGGGTGTTGCTTTTCATCGACATCTGTATGAAGGAATGTATGGGTCTAGGATGTTGTTGCATCGGTTATTTTGAGCTCAACATGCTGTGATCGGTAAATCGATTAGGTGTGAATGAACCCCTGCAGAGGTCATTGAACACAACACAAAGACAACACGGACAGCTGGGCTTTTACTTTTAAGCCATCAATGTCACCCTTAGTTCTTACAGTAGACCTTTGCAGCACAAAAATTAGACTATAAGTGGATTTAAGGAGGTAAAATGCCATGGTTTACTATGTTTGTGTTGTGTTTTTCATGATTAGTCTGTTAAGGCAGCAAATCTATAACTAAATGTATGAAAAATCCCACAGTTCATGTTCAAAACTTTTTTGTTTTATCTTGTTTTTTGTTAATTTATCTGAGTTTTCTTCATTTGCATTAAACTGTTGAGCACACATTTCTTGCTTGTGTATTTGTGAATGTTTATGAAGGTAAGAAATGAACACAGGCACCCTAAATGTAATGACATAAGAAGAATAACAGTAATATGCAGTGATACTGGTGTTGATTTGGGATGTCAAATCCCCCCCAAAGAACACGTTATGTGTGTATTTTAGTGAATCCGAGAAAACTTTTTCACTCAAAAACAGTTCTAAAATGAACTAGCCTGGCCCATCTTCGGCTGTGAGTCGGTGGTTTGTTCGAATAAGGTTTTTTTTTTTTTTTTTTTAACCTTAAAGGCTATTAGCAGCTACTTCACACAACAGATGAAAAAGCTGAATTGTGCATGTGTGTGTGTGTGTGTGTGTTTAATTATTGTGTCAGAAGTATTTTAACCCTCATTAAAATGTACTTTTTTTTAATATATATAATTTTGGACATGCAAGTGATGTAAAAGAATCCTACTGTCCAACATAAAACAACAGTTTAATTTCTTTGTGCAAATAAGATTTTTTAAAAAAAACTGTAAATATTTCAATTAACACATCAAATGTTTGATGCACAGCTGGTAAAATCATATTTAGCTGAATAATTGGAGAAAATCTGTTGAAATATCACAAAATATAAAACTGCGCAACTGGTTGAGTGGTTTTAAGAGGAGCATTTTTCACCTTACTGTTTGCATGTTGAAGTGTTTCATATTTCAGCTGAAAGGGTTAATCCCCTGAGATGTGATCAAACATTTAAGTTTTCTTCTGGAAAACAAACCACTCCTTTGATTCAAAGCCCTGGCAAAAAAAAATATTTTTCATTCATGAATTTGCAGACATGACTTTGTGTACCTCATCAAAAATATTTGATGGTTATTGCTTTACACAGCTCAATAAAGTTATGCTATAAATAGCATCACAAAATTCGTTTGTGTGTTCCTGGGATTGTGTCTAAACTTCTGCAAAAACACTTTACTGCAGATGGCTCCTTCCCACAGAGACCAGTAGATTCACAAGTCTTATTAAAATGATGCTCTGTGTTTGGCAGTGGACAGTTTTCCACCCACAGGAAAGATGAATAAAATCCATTGGTCTCTGCTCCACTCACTGAGAGCCCCACTCACTAACAACATTTACTCTCAAAAGAGAAGTGATCAGCCAGGCACAAATGTTCACAGATGAAAGTTTCTCAGTAGTGGTGAAATATTCATTAACACTGCACTTACAGTACAGACTGCCAGCTTCCTGATAACATTAAACTGAAGGCAAAGCAAGTTTGCTCTTGGAGAAATTCAGACTTTTGCCACCAGGGGGTGCTCTCATCACGTGCTGAAATGACCATGTGGCAAAGGTTGAATCATTCTGAGTTGGTTTTAAGCCACAGTGTGCTATTTATACATTTTTGGTGTAAAGTTTGGGTCAGTAAAATGAACTCAATGACTGAAAGTCACATGAAGACTTGAGCCATCCATCCCTTTTCTGCAGCTTATCCGGAGTCAGGTCGCGGGGTCAGCTGCTTAAGCAAGGAAACCCAGGCTTCCCTCTCCCTGGCCACATTCCCGGCCAAGACTCGAGCTGTTCCATAAAATCAGCAAAAATTTGAAAAGTATCTAAGTGGTATAATTAATGTGGCGTGATTAAAAAATGCTATAAACAAGCTTCTAGAAATATATAAGATATATTTGCATTTGAAAAAAAATAATAACTCATATAGTTCTTAAAAGTGGTTGTTGTTTGGTCACTTAGTGAGAGCAACAATGACAGAGAAACAAAGACTATTACAACCATTTATACTAGACTATAATCAAAGAAAGAATCTAACCTTCTGTATTTACATTCCAGCCCCCTATTTTCACACATTTCAATTTCACACATTTCTCACACATTAAATTGTATGATTGCTTCAGTGATTAAAATCCAACTGTACAAACAGCAAAAACATTTTTTTTTAAAGACGCTTTTGTATGGGGTCCACGTCCTCTATTGACCTTTCTTGATTGAGTGTAATAGCATACAGAGCAAATGCAAAAAGGTCAGTGGTAGAGACAGCTTTAATATTATAATTGCCACTTTTTCCAGGAAGGCAGAATAGTTTCAAGGAGCTACATACACTTCATAAACCTATTACATATTCAGGACATGGTGTTTGCAGGCTTGTCATAGCAATCTTAGACAGACTACCTGGTTAATCACACAGACATGATACTGTGATGTGAACAGAATGAACCACTGCAGCACAAATGTGGTGAAATCTTTCTTTTTTTTGACTTTGCATTCTGAAAACTGCCGTTGTGTATTTGCCAAGGCCGCCCTTTGTCCTGCATCATCATCAAGGATAGCGTGTTTTCAATTTAGCTGGATAAGCAACAGGGGAAATGGTGCTAAAACACAAAATTATGATGCTTACCTCGACATTTTTAGGTCAGCACAGTTCTGTCGCATTTTAAACTACTGCATGTGTCGTCTTCAGGAAAATGTAACCCAGCTTTTCTGCACTGTGTAAGCTAATCAGCAGAGAAAAATATGTGCTCTCTGACTTTTAAGCACCTTCAAGTACTCTCTGACTGCCCTTTCCTTGAGCCATAATGATGAGCAAGCCGTTTGCCCAGTTTAATCACTGTTGTTCAGGCAGGTTGCTGGTATATGTGGGGTACCTTGTTAAAGGGCAAATTTGAAAATATAGAGTGAAGCACACAGTGGATGTTTTGTTGGCTTTGTTTATTGACTGGATCAAAGAATTTGTCGCTCTAGAATACAAGTTTCTGTTCAAGAACAGACTTTCATGAAGATTTTCATGTTCATCTGCTAATGGAAAAAAAAAAAAAACTGTCAAAGGGCAATATAATAATTATATTGTATTTTCTATATTTCAAGCCAGGTTTCTCTAAACAAACAATCATGAAAAGGTTTGCAGGTGAAAAAGGCAGGTTTGTTAATAAAACAGATCAAACTCCTTCTTTTGTATTAGTACACTTCCTGCAAAGAAAGACACTTCAATCTATGAATATAATTTGTTCATTTAACTTCTAATTTTTCCACAGTTAGTTTGGACTGAGTTTGTATTTTTAACAATAAAACTACTGTATTTCCTTCTTTGTTGACAACGCTGTCATAGTCTACCCCTGAAAGTTGCCACGAAGTGAGAACAATGGCAACAGTTTGCGTGTTAATTACTTCCACATGAGCTTAAAAGGTTTAGCTCAATGGCTTATTTGTGCCAGGTTATGTAAATACTATGCATTCTAATTAATAGAACTGGGTAAACAGGAAGAGATAACTGGGAAAAATCACACAGAGCATGTGTGTGCTTTGTTTAATAAAGGAATTGTGTAATGCAATTTTTAATACAGCAATCAGAAGGCAAATTACCTGACATTAGATTTTATAACACAAATGACACATCTGTGGAGATAATATGGAAATGAAAAGCATTTCATTGTGCCATATATGTTATTCTAAGGACTTTGATGCAGTGCACCTTGGACAAATGGCACCATGACAGTATCAGATAGGATTTAGTCTTGGGATGATTTCTTAATGATTAATGGACTAGTCAAAAGACAATGCAGTGGCTTCATATCATCACTCCCACCATTACTCTGCTGAGACGAAGACGTCTTCACATCAAAGCTGAAATTTGTCTCTTATCCATTATTTTTGACTATTATTTAGTCTTTTGTTCCTTGTTTTGTCAGAACACAAAAACTAGCACATTTCAGTGTATTTCCAATTCATATAATTTTATTTCAAGTGGGCTTTTTTTATGATAGCGGTGAAGCATTGAGGCTGTGGACAACCGACACAGTAATTTTTTTTTTTCAAAAATTTTTTTTTTATATTTCAAGAAAGTTTATAACATACCCAGACTGTGAGAGAAATGTCTCAACTACTGCCTTGCAAAAAAATCATACACCCAAATTGTGTAATCAGAACATGGACTTAGGATGTGTTTGCATGTTTGTAGGAGGAAAAAAAAAAAAAAAAAAAAAACATGTTCAGGATTCAGTAAAGAAAAATAACTCGGATATTTTTTATTTATTTATTTTTTATCATAATTTAATCCCGAAGCTGTGAGTACATCTTTCTTATTAATCTGAGAAAGTGATAAATATGTACATACAGAGGATGATTTATGTATACAAATCAGTCAGAACTAGGTCATTATGTGACAAATGTGGCTCTATACTGTATAGACACACGAACCTGCACCCAGCCCACCCACATGCACGCACACACATACTTTCAAAGTTATAGCATTTAATGGATCCCAGTAAGTAACACGTTGACATTGTCTATCAGAAATCCTCTCAAAGATGGCCTGATTTACCAAACCTCTCAAAAGGGAAAAAAACTCATTGAAGAGACGAATTGCTAAGAGGGCTCCCTAGCAGGCCTATAAATCATTCTTTAATCAGTGCACACTGAGAGTAAGGTTGCACACTCAGGCCCCACATTAGCACCACTGACTTTCAGCTGTCTATGGTTCTGCTCCTGCACTCTGCCACTAAACTCTTTCTGTGCCCCTTTGCCCTCCATCTTCTCCTGTCTTCTACACCCAGAAACACAAAGCAGTGTTATTTACCTGATATGTTTTGTGGGGAAATGAAACACCTGCAACCTTTCACAGCAAACAACTAAGAATTACAAGTTAGATAGGACAGTAACTAATCTAATTTTGAAGTTATTTTGTTTTTTTGTTTTGTTTTGTTTTGTTTTTTTTTGGTGCAAACCTGCAGTCAAGGAGGAACTGTGCACATTTTGTCTTTCAAATCTTTGATGTAAGTCTGCCAGTTGCAGTCAGAAAAATGGCTGTAGATGCAAATTCTTAATACACAAACATCAAAAGCACCTTTCACTTTCCTGCATATGAAACAAAAACTGTTTGGCCTTCATGGAGTCATGGACAGCCTAGTTCACATTTGTAGGATTAAACAGCTCTAAACAGAAGAGGTCACAGAAAGAGGTGCAAGGATTTGAGATAAAAGTTAATGAAACCTCTAAAAAGAGAACGAGGCAGGAGGATCTTCATGAGCATTTTTATTAGCTACAACCTGAATTTTAAGGTAAACAAAAAGGAAGTGCTTAAGTGGAAAAGCTTATGTTCGACAATATGGCGAGACAGCACCAAAAATGGCTAAACAGTTTAATTTGATTAACACCAGCCTACCTTTTACTTCCTCATTAGATGCCTTATAAGTATGTGATAAGCCTGCTTTTGCTTCCTCAGGCCAGAGGAATGTTATTGCTCTTATGCCCTCTTTGACAGACTTGTCTTGTTTTATGTGTGCTCACTGATGAGCCAACAGGTTAAATCATTATCTCAAATTGTAAAATCATGAATGTCTTCACCATGTTTCTGTTGCTTTCAAGACGAATGTGCCTAAATATTTTACCCTATGCAAGAAATTGGAGTTGTAGGTAGATTGGTTGTTGTTGAATCAGTTTACAAAAAAACATTTGGTCCTTCGCTGAGATTCAGATTCTACAAGAATAAAGAAAACATTACAAAAATATGTCTGCTGGTTGTTTTGAGAAAATATGACATACTAGCACCCTCATTATGTCGGCTTTATCGACATCATTGGATTTAAGTTCTTTCAACTCATTTCAAAAGCAGCCTTACACTGATAGTGTCGCAAAAATTCAATTCAAGCTTCAGTGGAATCACATCCCAGCCTGCACTCTCTGGATGTGTCAGCTCCATCATCTAGATCCTCCTAGTTACCATCTTCCTCAAACAAGATGTGCTCAGTCTGACTGAGATAAGGACTGTTTTCAGGCTCTGCATTAGGACATCAGGTGTGCTCAGTCGGATGATCATGTGTACAACTTTAGTCACACGTATTTCACTTGTGTCTGTTTTGGAGAGGAAAGTGCTGCATGCAGACGTGGTGGGTATTAATGCCAGAGTGGGAGGTCAAACATGTTCCACTTGGCAACACTATCATACCGGATTAATCACATTAAGTTATCATGAAGTTTTAGTGTTGCTGTTAGAAAACTCTATGCTGACAGAAAAAGTTATTATAAGCTTCTTTGTGGTTTTCAGAGTGTGTTCTAGTATAGGTATAGAAAACAAACAAAACCCTGTTCACAATACTATAGTACAGGGCTGTTTTCCACTGGGGAAACTTTTTTTTTTTTTTTTTTTTACTCCTGTACCTGTGATGATTTTAGTAAACCAACAAAGTGTGTTTGAAGTGTGACTAAAGAAAAAGAAACTCTAATTTGAGGCATTTTCATCAAGTAATTACAGATCTTTCTAGTTTATGCTGTAAACTTGTCGTGAAACAAAAATGTTTTTTAACATCGTAGGGTAAAAAAATGATCTTTTTTTTGTGAGTTTTGTTTCAGGTCATGTGAATGTATGAAATACACTTCTACAACAATATAATGGAATTTATTGTATACACATTCATGCTAGTAATTTTCCTCGCTGATGTCCTCAAATCAGTTAAGAGTTGTAAATGAAAGTTAAGTGTTTGTACTTTCCTGTCATTAATACAACAAACTCTTTTTTTTTAAACCTAAGCGTAAGGTTGTTTCCTAACAATTATGTTTTCACCTTAAGTTTAAGTGTAAGTTTATTTTCAACATGAATATAAAAATAAAATAATAATAATAAAAAAAGCAAGCATACAAAAGTAAGACATACAAAACATAGAATACATACAAATAAATATTCTAAAGGGAGTGAGAAAAAGTATAACTTATAAACTCCCACCCCTTCTCCTTAAAGAATAAATAACAATAATAAGCTTCCTGGTTTCAACCTGTCTAGAAGCTAAGATCTGATGTTAGTAGTTAAGAATTTATATGTGTAAATATTATGCATGTGTATGTTAAGTAACATACACATACATACACACCCCTACATACACGTAGTCATATAACCACATATCTCACATAGCTTCAGTATTTATATTGGGGTAATCCATTAAAAAGATGTTAAAAGAGTATCATATAATAGTAACACAAGAGGGTTATTCATCTATGTGCTAGCTCTGTAGTTTCCCATGGTAAATAATGGATAATCTGATTTTAGTAATTGATAAGTTTATTAAAGAATTTGCCATACATTTGAAATTCATTGCTTCTGTTTAGCAGTTTCTACATTGCTCTCAGTCTCCTATTCACTGAAAACCAGTGTGTGAGAGCAAAACCAGCACACAAGTGCAAATAAATCTGACAGCTTACATCTGAGACCTTTTTTTTTCCACATCCAAATTTGACAATCATTATAAACATCCCTTTTTGTCTTTTAGCTCTTTTTATTCTAAAACGCCACCCATGCGACAGAAGTAGATGAATGACTGAGTCTTTTTTTTTTCTGTTCTTCTGTATATTATGACTTCACTATCTCTTCCAACAGACACAAGCTGTGTGTGAAGATTTTTCTGAAGAGCTCAGAGTGGTATGTGGATACAGATTCAGCTCTTTGTGACAAGACAAACTAAGCAGAAAATTGAACATCTTGTTCAGTATTTGCAACTACCAATCTCCTAAAGTGAAAGATATATCGATCCACTGGTTTCTTCATCATATGTGGCTGTTCTCAAGCTCTAGGAAATGTGTGCTGTTTAAGTAGGAAATTGGTGAAGACAATGTGATGTCAGTGAGAGTAAAAGTAAGCAGTAAAAACAATGCATTCCAATCAAATCATCCCACTGTATGTTAAAGAACACACAGATGGTCTCTACTACCTGTTTTTAGGATCCCTGCCAATCACTTTTCCTTTCAAATCCTCCCACAAATCCCGATAAGAACTTTAATTGAGACTAGACTCCTGGAGGATAAAGGCGGTGAGTCTGCATGGATGACAGCAAATGAGATCTGAATATGAAGTGCCGACCAAGAAGGATTTAGATATAAATTATGAATACAGCAGAAATTCCGAGTGCTCTAAAAATTCTCCCTCTCACTTCAATAATGGATATGGCTGAGCGCTCTGCCAATCCATATGGATTCCCAATTTACACACTGGTGTTTGCAGGAGTCATGCCAAATAATCTTTGTTCTTTTGTGCATGAGATGAGCACAGTTCTGACTTGAATTAAAGGTCTAAAATTAAACTGGGACTTCATTTGATTTTGAAGCTCAGGCCTTTACATAAAAGTTGATACCTAAAAAATCATAGTGTTCACTTCAAGCTTCCCATCTACTTCATTTTCTTAGAAGGTGAGACATCTTGAAAAGCATAGCTCCTGGAATTTCATATAGAAAATATACCTGCTGAGTGCTAATTATTCCCATTGCATCACATTAAAATTGTTCTGTTTGTATGTTTTTAGTTGTCTTTCTACTGCTGTTCTTTCCCTGCTTCTTCTTGTACTGCTGAGATGTCTGATGACCTGCAAGCCTCTCTGGGATACTTTACAATTACTGTTGAAGGCAGAGTGTGCTGCTGGAAAGTCAGTAACAGAAATCTTTAAAAATTAATGCATGGATACAGGTGGATAGGAACTCTGCTCATCTCATTCCCCTCAGTCAGATAGTACTCTCAGCGTTTTGGATGCTGGGTTGGTAGCTATGCAGGAAAGTTCACAGTTATTCAGCTCCACCTTTCTACACCATATGCTGCTTCCTTATAATTTTGTCACTAGGGCAAAAACATCCTTATCTTAGACTATCTGTTAAATTGAGATAAGCATCAAGATATAAACATAATGTTTTTGTTTTTTTTTTGTTTTTTTGTGTTTGTTTTTTTTGTCTGTTTAAGACAACAGAAAGACAATGAAAGAGCTGAGGGGCCCCCAGTCTGCATTTGTTCCAAAGGTGCATGAAGGAAACAAATACCAGAGAAAAAAACAATAACACACACAGAATAATCTGATAATCTGATAAATAGAAAGATAAGATTGAGAACAAAAACTATGATTAAAGAAGAACACGGCGAGGAACTGCTTATTTTTTCTTCTCTAGATGGAAGGGTGTCTAAATTGGATCTGATCAACAACCAATTTGAGAGATGTCCCGTTGCCACTCTTCAATTACCAGCAGTTCCTTTGCATGGCAGAAAAAGTTGAATTTGTGCATAAGATGAGTTGTTTTTTTTAATTGTCCCAAAGAGTAGTAATTTGTTTTTTCTTTCATTTCAGGAAATTGAAGGTTTGATAAAAGACTTCCAGAAAACACTAAGGGTGTTAAGATGCTTATTGTTCTATCAGCTGAAGCCTAAACATGACAGAAGGAAAACAGTTTAGAAATAAAACATGAATCTGCATCTGTGGCTGTGGCAAGAGAAATAAAATACAACTCACCCAAAGGATATTTGCACTTAAATGCCAAAGAGTATTGGGTCTGTGGTTTTCCACTTGTATATAAAGTGGCAACAGAGATCAGGAGCTGTTCCACTTTTAATGAGGAAGAATACTGAAAACATCTAAGCAAAAGGTTGTCTCCTCCAGTCTGACCGTATAATCATGAAGGCTCGACTAGTTCGGTGCGGCATGGATGGTCGTCCTTTTGTTCCATCTCCACAAAGAAATAAGTTTCATTCACAGATTTAGCTGTTTTACTGGTTACTTGGTTAGCTTTCTAACCATGAATGTTATCATCCTTTTGGACAATAAAAACTACAGAAGCATTTTCTAATTCTTCCCACATCTATGCCTTAAATTAATGCTGTCTCAAAAGTAATAAGACCACTCTCTTGACATATGACTCAGTTTTTACTCTGACATACAAGAAGAACCATTTAACAGTGAGATAAACAGGTCTGTGCTTTTTCTCATTACATCCAATAATGCAGATAAGTTGACTTCAGTCACCCTGAGCCATTGATAGAAGTTAGACACAGCACCATTCAATATGACTGCTTTCTACAACGACAGCACAAACCTTTTAAATGATCACAATAAAAATAAAAGGAAGAGCGGCAAATTATCACATTTAAAATGCAAGTATTTTATATATATATATATATATATATATATATATATATATATATATATATATATATATAGTCCTTTTTAGGTGTTTTTGGCCATACGGCAGCCTAAATACTGTTAAATAAAACAATCCTTGCAGACACAGAAGCTCCCTTCCAACAATGTGCATTTGCTGGTTCATCTTAACCCAAGTTTGCAGATGAAATAAAAGATATTTTTTAAGCCAAAATCTGATATTTCAAAAACGTGTAATTCCTTCTTATTTTCTCTGCTTGATGTGTTCATTTGCAAGATAACTTGATTGAGAAGAGTGAAGAATTTATTCACGTAATATTCTATCCGTGCAGTCACATCGGCCTTTGGGAAAATGAAACAATCAAGAGTTTTGCTTGAAGCAAAATATCACCAAATTAAATATTCTCATCTCTGCCGCACATATGATGCCTGAAGACATGCCAATTAGGATTCATGGCTGTTAATTCACTCCTCGGGTCATAAATGAGACAGTGAGAATGAGACGAGGGGCACTAGCAACAAGTGACATCTAAAGTACCAACCTTATCTATGCTAAACCAAATTTCATGTTTTTAACTTTTAGGTTTTTACTTTACAGATGTAAAGTCCATGTCAATTCAGAATTTAGATTTGGAAAATAATTTTCCTTAAGCAACCACCTATTACACATCTGTTTGCACAAAGAGGCTTATTTTGCTCACTGTCATGATCTTTTTGGGTTTTTTTTTTTTTTTTTCTTTTATCTTTTTTTGTCTCTTCCCAGTTTCCCAGTTCAAGTCTACTCTGTTATAGTCTGGCCCACTGAGAGACAGTTCTCATTTTGTCTGCATTCAGAATAAGTGAGAGTCAAAATAACAGCAAGTATAGCTTCTCTTTCTTTCTGTGCTTTTCACAAGGTGCTGGTCATCCACCATAAAGAACCTGCAATACAATCAAAGAATATAAATCTGAGAGCCACTGAGGGAACATCGAAATCCACTTCATAGCCATCAATAAACGTGTCACATTCAGGCAACAGAAACAGGGATGTAGAACTTTATGCACAGTGATCAATCACTCACAGAAGCAACTCTTTGTCTGTGTCACTGAGGTCCAAATACAACTCAAAATCCATCAGCCATGTGGTTTGTGTAAATCAATGAGCAGTTATGTTCTGAAGCATTGAGAGCCAATAGGTGGCTTAATTTTTAAAAACACTGATGTCTTCTTCTGCAGAGTGCTGAAACTTCAAGATGAAGTAGATTTAAAGCAGCTTCTTTTGTGTATTTAAACCACTGACAGTCAAACATTTACAAAGATAGCAACAAGATTTAAGCAACCCTTCAGGCACCAGAGTTTTTTACTCTGGTGCATATGTGTAAATATATATAAAAATATATATAAAAAAAAATATATATATACCATGGTCTGGGTGCAAACTCGATTCTGATTGGCTGGAAGGTGTCCATTAAAAAGGGATAATGGACACCTATAAAAGAAGTTCCGGTCAAATAGACTTATTGTTGTAAATTATTGCGCTGACTAAACTGTAGCTGGTAACCATGGCAACATATATATACATACATATATATATATATATATATATATATATATATATATATATATATATATATGTAGATATATATGTAAGGGATAATTGAAAAATGATTTTGATATATTAGCTTTTTCTGAAGTTCAGCATTATTTAAAACAAAAATACAGAAGGTGCAACTTGGCAGTCAGAATGGATGCCATTCCAGTGTCATCTCTCAGGATATTTAGCAGCATCAGATGGGATACACATATATATATATATATATATATATATATATATATATATATATATATATATATATATATATAGTTGATGGCGGCGATTGTCTACAATGATTATTCACTTGTTTGCAGTCTAGAGGTGGCAGGTGGAAACAGGTTGGCCTTGTCTCAGTTTAGAAATTTTGGCACCTAGAAGTTTATTAATCTATTTTTGAACTCACAAAATCCAGAAATAACTTATTTAAGTGACAAAAGCTCCAGTCATTGCTGTTTCTTCGTGTTTTGAATAAATGTGCAGTAATTTTCACGTTTGTTGTTGTTTTTTTTTATTTGTTTTTTTTTTAAAGTGTGACAACAGAAATCTGGAGTAGAGGAATCAGAGCAACAATGCTCCTTTTGTCTTATTTTCTCTTCAAAGTTTAACTATTTTGGATTTGACGATTCCTCCCAGAGGTGCAGTCTTTTATTTACCTGCTGGCTGCTGGATCTATGGATGTTGACTTTTCCACAAGGGGAATCTGAAATATTTGCTGCATTCAGGAAACTGCTGAGCACTGTCAAAGCAAACTGTGTGGTAATTAGGAGATTTTGTCAAATATTGAGATTCTCAGCAGACAGCAAAGACGATGGCATTTCTAAACAATGTCCCCTGTTTGTGAAGATACAAAAGAAGGCAAAGCATCAGAGTAGTTTGGATAAAAACAACACAGGCAAAATGTCATGAGCAATTATCTGATGAGGAGACCGGTAACCTGCTGTTCAACGGCCTTTAGCCGCTGTTTGAATGTTTTTTTTTTTTTGTTTGTTTGTTTGTTTTTTTGTGCTCAGTGACACACAAAAAGAGGGAAGAGAGACTAAAATGTGAAAAAATAAAAAACAAACATTGTGGTTGAAGAGGAAGTTAGGAAACAATAAAACATTATAAAGACAAAGTTGAACTTAGATTATTTTTTTAACTGGCATTCTGCTTTCATGTTCAAATATCACAGCACCCGATTAAGAAAGAATTGACATCTTTCTAATTTGTACACAAAATGCCGAGCTTCTGCAGCATCATGCATTTTATTACAATCTTCTTGTTAGTTCAGTGTTTAGTGTTGCATATATTAACTCAAACACTAGGCAGTGTGATAAAAGTGACACAGTTTAATTATATAACTGCATACATAATGTTTGCACAAGTCAGCAGTTTTCATGCCTGTATCCCCCTTGTACTAAGACCACAAAGTCCCTCGCAATGTCACTCAGTTTACCTATCATTCTGATACTAAATTCAGAGCACAAAATTATGGCAATAAAAGAGATTAATTAGTGTAGTTAAATGCTCCTTTAGTATTTATTTATCAGATGAATGGCAAATTAGAAATGAGATCATTTTTAATTAAGATAGGAAGTACAGAGAGTCACATATGTACTGAAAGAAGAAGCAGATTGTCTCACTCTACTGACTTAAAGCAAATTATACTTACATCACTTTTGGGATTTGATGATTACCTAATCATGTGAAACTACAACAAATTCCCAGCATCCTCTGTGTGTGCCCTTCTTTTCTTCACTTCTGACAGAACCATGACATGTCATGACTGGTGAAGTTAAGGATTCCCAATAAAGTGATTAACAAGGACTATTTCTTCAAAATAAAGAGTAAATCCCATTATGATCAACATTGCGGGGTGATGGTAAAGACAGGGTTTAATACAACAACAGGCTCGACTGTGCTGCTTTGCAGAACATTGTCAAGGTTACTTATTCTCCGTGGTTTATAACAACTTAAAAGGCAAAAATTATTTGGAAACCTTGGGACAGATTTCTCTGCTGGAAACATGCGTTTTTCCCAGAGCACAGCTGGAAGTTTAACAGCAGCAGTATGAAAGGTTATCTTTTCTAAGGTCAGACTTTGACTACTTGTCTTATGTAATATCTGTTAAACATAAATAAACTTGGATTTTAATAAAATTGAAAAATGATTTGGATATATTAGCTTTTTCTGAAGTTCAGCATTATTTAAAACAAAAATACAGAAGGTGCAGCTTGGCAGTCAGAATGGATGCTATTCCAGTGTCATGTCTCAGGATATTTTGCAGCATCAGGTGGGATATATAGCAGAAAATTTGTGTTAATGTCCATTATTGTGCAAAAGTTCTTCAGGCTTTTAGTTTTTCTTTGGTTACTTTTTCCCCCACTTTTGGTCCAACCTTTGTACCTAACTATCTTTCATTAAATGTGTTTTGTTTGTTCAGCCTCTTCAACACTGAAACATAAATCATTCAATCTTAAAAGATTTACTTAACTCAAGATGACCGAATATTCTGTCTACACATTACAGACAACTTAGCCAAGAACCAATTTTAGGCAATTTATTACCAACAACATGACTATTCTCGGGTTCTGCTCCTCAGTCAATCCATTCACTGTTTGACCAAGCAGAAATCCTCTCCTGGAAGGGAGACTTTTGAGAAGCCATTCTTAAGGGAAAGAGGGAGAAAAGGTTGAAACTTGCCAAACGACACAGGAACTGGACTGAAAATCAGTGGCAACAGCTCTTACAGAGTGTATCCTCTCCAGAGCCTGGACCTTAACATAATTGAAGCAGTGTGGGATCAATAAGAAACAAAAGGTAGCAACATCCAAAGAATAGCTTTGAAATGTCCTTCAAGAAGCGTGGAGAGCTATTCCTGAAGACTACTTTAAGAAATTACAGGAACACTTGTCTAAGAGGGCTCACGCTGTTGATGAATAACGGTGGTTATTCTAAATATTGACTTTTAAACTTGTGAAAATTGAATCCTCTCTGTTTTTGCCTTAGATAATATATTCCATAGATGGTTGCACATTTGTGTTTTTTTTCTTTTTTATTAATAATTGGCTGCGTTGTTCCCATTTTCTGGCAACATATTGAGAAATGAGGGATGGCTCAATAATGAAGTTTAGTAGTTTTGCACCACTGTCTTGCAATTCTCTTTCAATTTCCAGCCACTTTTTATGAAAAATGAAAACAAAGCAATAAATTTATCTGAAACGCAGTCAATGACATATTAGCTATGATGGATGCCAGTGAGATATTTTTCTATGTTGTCCATCAGTGTCCAAACTCAGACTGATGAAACAGACATTTAACCCCTACCAAACGTTATTTTAAGGACAATCAAATTATGGCTGGATGGATTAAATGCTGGCTGTAAACCACCATGCTCTACAGGTTGCAGACAAAGATATGTGTGCAAGGATCCCATACACACAAGTCCCTCCAGTGGAGTTGGGTGCAACCTCCAGATTTTCTTACACATCACCAGGAAACACCAGCATTTGCAGGCTGTATTGGTTGTTGTCTAATATTTTTTTTTTTTTTTTTTTTTTTTTTTTTGTCTTTTTCTTTCTTTATTTTAAACTTAAAGAAGAAAAACAATACTTCTTTAAGTTGTCCACTCCTGCCAGCTAAAGGAGTGTGCAAGAATGTTCCATTTCTAAACATCATCACAGGGACTTGACAGATGATTTGGATAGAAATGAATAACTTATGATTTAAAAAGAAAAATAAAACAACTTTATTTTCAGGGAGAGCATCATCTTCCAAAGGAGGATGTTCGAGGAGCTGACTCTGTCTAATCAGTTCTAAAACTCAGACATTGCCTTTATATGTGAAAACTTACAAAGTACCTTTTAATAATCGAATGATGAAAGGAGTTACTCGTTTAAATGCAAACATCTGATGTTCCTCTTAATATTTAGCACACGCAGTACCGCCGTCAATCATTCAATCAGTTTTATGTTTTTTTTTTATTGATGTAGAAAAATTGCTTCTGTTTTAAGGTCACTATTAGAAGTAATTACACACCTAAACTCCCCCTCACCTCTAAACCTATGTACCTCTATCAGTATAATCCTTTATAAGAAAAAGCACTTTTTTTTATTTTCTTTGTGCTTTGCTCGTTTGTCTAAATTCTTTGCTTTGAAGCAAACAGAGTTTACTGAATTTACAGAGTTTACATAGAAATCTGCTCTAAATTCCTCACTTTTAATTGCTTCGCTTCATTCTTGTACCTTCAGATTAAATTCATACAAAACACAAATGCTTCAGAAGGATACTAAACTAGATTTAAAAAAGAAAAAAAAAAAAGAAAAAAGCATTTGAGACAGAGAAGAAAGCTGACTACATCATCCAGTACAGCATAGAAATATATTACACTGATGTTTTTACATTTAAAAGTGTGGAAATATAAATGCTGGCAGCTGCTGTTTAAAATAAAATATTACTGCTGCCTCCCCAATTAAAATTTTAAACATGATGCTTTGTAGTCCAATCTGTACCTATACTTACACAGTAACACATAGGATCACATGTTAACGTGACTATCTGAGACTGCTAATGTCCATGTGTGTGAAGAAAATACTCAGCATGCGGAGAACACCACCGAGCCTTGATGAATCATTCTGTTTCAAGTGGAAGGCAAACACGCAACAAGCTACACATCAGAAAATTGATGACAAGACTGTTCATAGATGCTCTTAGAAATGAGGTGTTTTGGTTTCTTCTTGGCTGTCTGAACTAATTATGGGGACCATGGTTACTCGACACATTTAATGTAAGAAAACAGATGGAAAAAAGACTCATATAGCAGCAGGAAATTCATCCTACAATGGAAATAATAAAAAACTGAAAAATAACATCTCAATGGCACTATGAAATAGATTAGAATAACACAATTTAGCATATTGTCCAACTTACTTGTTTCAGTAACTCTCTGAGTGACCATGACAGCAACAAGTGTTATAGGGTTCATCTAGCCTGACTGCTTATGACCCACCTTTATATAATCTGTTTTCTGTGGGGTTATTTTTTCTCACTTTTTACCTTCAGAGTCCTGCGCTTCTTAAAAATCATGTCTCTAAGTTAATGAGCTCTCTGGGTCGCATTGGTCAAGAAACACACCATAAAAGGTCCAACATGTTTTGCAAAAGTTACCTTTGATATATGACGAGTATTGTCATCAAAGCTGAAATGATCACACTGCAGGGGAGGCAAGCGATTGTGTTTTAAAATCACCAAATGAAATGGTCGAGATGTCCCTTTAAATAATAATCGCACATAGAATTATGATCATGATCCTGACGTCAGACGGTTGATTAAATATTTATACCTGCTCGTCTAAGTGCATATATCTTTATAACTTCATTATGAGGGGAAGAGGTGGGCTGAGCGCTGAAATCCCACCCTGAGGAGAGCAGAACGATAGCGCTGGTGAGTTGTAAGGACACCGTGGACGCGCTGGACTTCTCTCTGTTTTTTCCTGCATTACCAACTGAACAAAGAAGAGGAAGATGAGGATGAGCGTAAAACACCTCTTGTATGCGTCTCAAGACAGAATCAAGTAACCCAGATGAGTTGCCTCAAACTATTTAGAAATAGCTCATATTCATAGGGCGCCTGTTCCAAAATTTCTCCCCTGTAATCATTTCCACCTCTAAGTTTTCTCGCAGTTCAGCAGCTGACCTGTCTCACTTTGGAATCTGTACAATTCTTACCAGGCACCGAGCGCAGACCAACAGGGGAGGAAGACTCCGATGGAAAACCATGCAGCACTTTGAACCCATGGAGACATGGCACATAGGCTCCTCTCCTCTGCGAACAGAGTCAGCGCCAGATTCGCCTTCATATTCACCTTGTCATTGTCTTGCATGTACTTAGTTTATAATATCATTTTCTATCGCGGCACAATCATGACAAGCCATGGTTACGAGGGAAAACGATGTCCGCCGAGCAAGAACGCAGGAGGGAAGAAACTTCTTGGAAAATTGGGCCATTGCGCTTCGCTGGAAGTCAAGTCCGCTGTGGATGCGTCTGCTGCCCAGCGAGATCCAGGTGATTTCCGAGACCAAAGTAAACCTCCGGCCTCGTCTGGTGGTCACTGGTCTGATATGAATTTGAGGAACATGAGCGTGGCACAAAAATATGGGAACAAGAAGCTGCCTAATGCGTTAATAGTCGGTGTAAAGAAAGGGGGAACCAGGGCGGTGCTGGAGTTCATCCGGATACATCCAGATGTGCGCGCACTCGGGACAGAGCCACACTTTTTCGACAGAAACTATGACAGAGGGCTGGACTGGTACAGGTGAGGAAAAAGAAACAAACACTGAAATGTGAATTTGTTCTGTGAATATATCAGAATTATTTTATCTGTCTGCTCAGGCTGCATCTGACTGGTTTGGCTTCAGGCTTTTTAAAGTCCAAATGTTGATTGAAGTTGATCTGAGCAGCTGCAATGCATGTTTAAAGTACTTCTAAGACAAATAAATAGTTTCCCATTTTCTAAAACTCTTTCTGAAGGTGTAAGCGCATTGCATAATGTACAAACACATGCACACACAGACTTCATATTTGTTAAATTCCAACTCAAATACATGCCTAAAATTATCATGTCACTAGTGAGTTCACAGTTTTGATCTAATTTTCAGAATGTTTTCTCTCAGAGCTTTACATGTCAGCAGAGCTCCATGGTGCTATGCAGACAGCTCCATGGGGTTGATGCAGGCTGCTGCAGTTAGCATAAAAAAATCACAGCCAACAGAGATGACACAAGAAGCGCCCAGCCTACCAGGTGCCTAAAAACAAGCTATACGCAGACACAAATATGACTGCACTGATTTGTGCAGGAAAAAGGACCTCACAAGACACAACCAGCCCCTGGTCTCACGTGCATGCTTCTCATTGTTTGCTTTCTGTGCAGATGGATCTGCTGAATCTGCAGACAAGTTTAAAATTATTTGCTTGCTTCTAAAACTTCTTCACTGTTCAGATAGCCATGTAAGCATGAAGTACAAGGGAAAATTATCAATGATAAACTGAGTGTACAGCCACTAACATGTTCACTCAAGTCTGCTAATGTTCTCCTAACAGCCTTAATGTTGGAGCCTTACACACAATACTCATAATGGCACTGGTGTATAGTAAGTGGTGCTGCCTAAAAAGGAGAAATACGTTCTTACGTTGCTTTGTGTGAATAAACAGCAGAGGCTGCAGCAAATTGATATGTATACAAGTAATTGTCCATCACGGCTCAGCTGATGGTTTGCTAAGATTTCATCAGACATAAAAGGTTTTATTTACCTTGGATTTTAGCAACTTGGGTTAGCAGTTCTTTCCACATCAGTAAGAGTAATGCCATGATTTTCATGCTGATATTTTGGACATGCAAAATATGTGTTTGCTTTTGATGTGCATTCTAGTAATCAACCAGAATGCACGGACTATTTGGGAAATGTTTGAACCCAGTGATGAACAATTCTTGGAATAAACATGCTTTATTTGAACACTTCACATACGATTTTTTGATACATTTCATAATTATAACCTCCTTTTCAGAAAGCATATTTGAAATACACTCACTTATAAGCTCAGTTTTTTTTTTTTTTTTTTTTTTTGCCTTCTGTTTGAGGTCATGTTAAGTAACTAAACCTTAAAGTGACAGTTTTGCATAGAGCTAATAACAATATACAGTCCAAAAGCAGTGTGTCTCTTTTTTTTTTTACTTTAATTTTTCTTAGCCATCGAAATGAATAGTGTCCAAATGAATGTGAAAATTCAAATAAATACAGGTAGTTGCTATAGCCATAGTATTGATACATAAAAAAGATTACATCACATATACTGGTTAAATGAAAAGTTTTCAGAAAAGCCTATTCTAATTTCTGTAAAAAGAATTCTTCTTTTTCATCATAAAACTAATGAACCACAGTTTATAAACCGTGACTGGTGAAAATACATTTACTTGCTCAGTGACAGTTTGTTTTGTTTGGGTGTTCTTCATGCACTTTGTCATTGTATACATTTTTCAGTCATTATGCTTGGTTATTAAAAATATACTGATTTCTTTTTGTTTGTTTGTTGATTTTTATATTAACATGCAACAACATTTTGGTTTTTGTTTTTTTGTGAATCCCCAATGTATCCTCTTTTTGGGTATTTAGTATTTATTTTAGCTTAATTGCAATATTTATTAATTTTTTCTCAAATCCCTCAGTGCATGTTTGGTATGTGATGAAAGGTTTGGTTGAAACACATGGACACAAGGGATGATTGTAAACACAGTGTAAGTGGGTCAGTTTTACACAGTGTTCTTCCAGGCCTACTTAATGAAAGGCTGTCAACACAACAGCACTGAAAAAATCCATAAAACACACAAATGGAACATTTAATAATAACCAATTACCACAAACTTGGGCACAAATACTGATATTCAAATCAAAAGTGATGCCCATCTTGACTGGTGTTTCAACACAAATATGTGAATAATTTGTGTTTATTCTAACAAGCCAGGCTACATTTGACATGGTCATTTATGTGCATTGGCTAAGAGAATGCAAATATAAACACTGAGTGAAGAGTTAGTTGATCATTTATGGGTAAAAACAAAATTGTAAGAAGATTAAAAGTTGAAAAGTGGACTAATGATGGGATGAAAGTGTACAAAGGAATCACTACGAAGCAGCATTTTAGTTTAGCAGTAAAGAAAACATTCTCTAATAAACTGCAAGGGGATTTACATTACAAAAGGCAAGTATTGGTTTGGTAGTATTTGGGTCTTAGCCCATCTTTTTTTTTTTTTTTGTAAGCTATAGGTATCTCACATTGCTATAAATGCCTTTTTTAACTGAAACTTGGCTAGCAACTTTTCCAAATAGCTCCTCTAAAATGCTGGAGTGCTGTGGTCACCAACCAATGTAGAACTGGTAGTAGGAATGTGTCCAAAGTATGCGGAAGGAAACATTAGGGTTGCCTCTGTACCAGACCAGATTAACAGCCATTCTATACTTTACAGGATTTCCATAACCTAAAATTACTGATTTAATACAGCTTATTTGACAAATAAGCTTTGATTTAACCATTTTTCTGTCACGCACTGAAGCCCCACGTTCACAAGATACTACATCATAAAAATGTTAAAACCAGAAATTTGTGGAATAATTTAACAGTTAATATTTTCAATCTGTCATCATTTCTTCCTTAAAGTATTGTTATAGACAGAGCTCAGTTTTAGTGTGCTAAGAGCCTCTGCTGAGTGATAATATCAATACTACAGGCATGGGTGTGTCTCTACAACCCTCCTGCTCATGTGGGCATGCTCAGTGCTGCCTGTAACATTTATCAAGCTCATAACACTGCTCCATGGAGTATATAGGTTGAAATATACAGCAGAGTTTTTATAGTATATACTGAATTCAAGACAAAACTTAAAGAAAGATAAGCTAGTTGTTCTCCCTTTTCAGCACCATGGACAGTGCCATTAATTTATCAGTACACAGCAGTCAGGCTACTAATACTGTATTTCACAGCCACGGTCACGGACATAGACTGTCACAAATCTCAGTGGGATGAAAGAACTTTGAGTCAGGCACAATAAAACATATTCAACAAAACAAACTCTTTTGCCCTTGCGATCATTTTGCTAAAAGATGGACATATAAAGAAATGTACAATTTCTTGTCATGATAGCATGTTCCCTTAAATCAACTACTGTCATGTGAAAATTACATATTGATTTTTTTTTATATAACTATGATGATAGAATGAAGTGATAGAATGATGACAAAAGCTTTGATAATCCATTAATAATTTAACAAATGTTAGCTAAGATTCCATAAACTATGAAATAGATATTCATGTTAGTGAGAGCACACTTAGAAAAACTTTTGACTTTATGACATTTTCAGTAAAAGTATAAAAGTGAAACAATAATTCTGATAATATACTTTAAGTTCAAAAAGGAAAATGGCCATTGATTAAGTTTGGGTTAATTGACTATAATACATGAGCAGATAAAATGATTGTTGTCAAGCTGAAAAGCAAGAAAAAATGTTTTCTTTTAGTAGTCAACCACATCTCCGTCTCACACAACAAATGCAAGTATTCTCTGTTATCACATTACATATGTAAACAATATAATTAATTAACATAAAGTCATAATTGTATTTTTAGCATACTCAGCAACTGTTAGCATATTGTTAGCATGTATTTGTGCTAAACTCAACACCTGAAGACAATAAAAGATTACTTTGTGATAAATTAAAAAAAAATATACTTGCTTATAATTTTTTTAAACAATTCTTAGTAGTTTCTATCTGTTGAACATTTAGAAACACACAATATGTGACATCAAATTAACTCAAGTTTTAGTGCGCTGACCAGTTGTTCCACAGTCTGTCGTGTTACATTAAGCGTGTGACAGACCATTTAGGCTCAGAAGAAAAATGGTGCAGTGTTCATTACTGTGCCTCCTGAAGAGAACGCACGCATGGCCTCATTTATTTTGTATGCGGGTATTCACATAACCATGCAACACCTGATGAAACAGACTTTCTTTTGCCACCAATTTCCTTCCCCCTTTCTCTACACTTTTTCCATTCTCTGCAGAATAATAAAGATCAAACAAAAACACATTGCTATACACCATCAAGACTTAAAAGAGCATTTCAGTTCAATTGATTGCACAGCAGTCAAAAGCACTTACAGTTGATCTCTGAAAAGTGTTGTAATTGTACGGAGGCTGCAGCTACAAATATTCTCCAAGTCCACATTAATTGGCTTGTGGGGCCAGGGAGCTCTGCAACAGCAGCATGGGAAAGGGTGATGAGGACTAAAAGTCATTTAACACAGAAAACTTCACATTATAGAATGAGGAATGGTGAGTCACAACTTTGCATTATTAATAAGCTGTCTTCGTTCCAGTGCGGCTCTAAGACATGTAGTGGTTAACATTAATTACAAAACAACTTTTTTTCTTCTTTTTTCCAAATGATACCAGTCTGAAAAGGAGAGATTGTGCTGTTATTGAATAGTTCAGGAAATGCTTGTACTGTTTAGGCAATTAAACAGTCTGCACTGCCAATTTAATCTTGAAACTTGGAGGGTAATTCAGGATGTGGCTTAACCCTTTAAAGCCCAACCCAAGAAAAAATGATGAGGAAAAATACATATATTTTTTAATCTAAAGTCTTTATTTGGCCCTTTAACATATTTATATATATATATATATATGTATATATATTTTTTTTTTTTTTTGTATATTTACCATTTATAACCATGTGATGTGTCAAAATCGTTGCAGTATAGTCTTCTGATTCCTGGTATCCACCAGATGGCAGAGGACAAGTATCAGATTGTGTACAACAGGGTTTTGAACACTGTTTACCATAAAGTGATGCAAAGGGTCTAAGAAACTCTATGTATGAAATATGATGCATGCGGCATTATAAAGGTTAATGAGCATCCAGATTCTGAACCCACTGCCTGTATGCCAATAAGTAAGTCTCCAAAAACAAGCAATTGTTAACAGTGTGTTTTTGCAAAAATATATTTTTATGCCACTGAGAAAACTTTTTTTCATGATTGCAATGTGAGGGAAACAAAAAAATGTTTTGAACATAAAAGATGGCATTGCCATTAACTCAAGACTCTTCAGGATTTACAATAAACTCCACACAAGAAAGGCGTAAATGACCTTTTCACTATTCAACCATGAGTAACCTGAACAACACACATAACTCATGAGGTGAAGGCTTGTCTTCTGTGATCTGCATTCTTCATTCAACTTAAACACTTTTATCCCACGTGACTGTATAAAATGTTGTCAGTGAAACTCATGGAGGCATATTTTATTTTATTTGTGTCCACTTAACAAAATGATACAGGTTCAAGGAAATTAACTAGAGTGTGCTGGCTCACAAATTTGTCTACAATTGGCATATAACTGTTAACACCTATGTGACTTATTTTATGTAAATCAATGTCATTGTAGGCATTGTCATTGTGTGAGCATGCAGTCGATAGCTGTCCTCAGCTCACTTTTAAATATCACCAGCTTATTAACTTTGTCCTGTTGGTGAAGCTAGTGTGTCTGTTCTGACCAGGGATCAAATCCGATCTGAGCATCCACACCGCTGTCTCTCCTTTTTGTCTCCATTTGTGCTTCCCTGCCATCAAAAAGTAGAAACTTCTAAAGTTGTGCCCTTCATCTTCTCTTCATTTATAAATATCCTTCACTGTCACATTGCCGCAGGCTATACCTTAAACCCAAAAAGAACTGCTAAGGACTCCAGTACTGATGGAAATCTCAACATTCATGTCAGTCCAGATTTTCCTTCTACGTTGAAAAAGCAAAATTTAAAAATGAGAACGAATAATCCCTCCATCATTATTGTTGACTTCGACAGTATTACACTGATATACTTTTAATAAGAATCAAAGATTTTTATTCTATTTTCCATATGTATGATGTTTTTCGCTTAAAAGCCTCATTGTATATCTATTAGTTGTAATGTCAGTTTCCCTTCAATGAGCATGAATTAATTAAATTTGTTTTTATTTACAAAAACATACAAATAATGTGCACTAATTCACATTTGGGAATGTTAAGTTAACATTTTAGCAGCTTTCTTGTCTGTCTAAGTGACTTTATTTTAATTTTTGTGTGTCCTTTGCCTTGCCACATGTTAATGTGACAGCTCGGAGCTCAGTTCAATTGAGCATCTTATTGCTCAAGGAGAGCAAGTGTCAGTCATTTCCCTCTGCAGGCCAAACCATGAATAATTGTTATTTCAAGGAAAACAAGAGCCTCTAGTTGAAATGACAGCAGTTAAATAGGATTTTGCTTAAAGCTGAATATTTAATGCAACTTTTTGTCATAGTGCAGGACTGCATTGTCTGTCTGCATAAATGTTTTGTCTCCTCTGGCTATGGAGATGCCTGAAGTCAAAATACCCCCTCTTGCAACATGCCAGGCTCCCTGAGTCTTCTATTTTCAGCCAATTTGTCTCCAATTAAATTAGAGAAATAGATGCTTGACTCTCAGGATGCTGAATTGTTATTCACCGCTGTTCCATGCTAAGCTGATATGGCCATAGGATTGCTGTAATCACCTGGACTACTGGACTGTTAACTCTTAATAGACTGCAGAGGTGGCAGGCTTCTGTTGCTGGTGATTAATGATCAGATGTCATCACAGCTGTAATCTAAGTGAGTGATAGTTTAATAATGGAGCAGCCTTACCAGTGAAGATCTATGCTGTCATATTAGGAAAGTGGAAGATGCCATTTTTAGGAAGTGCAGTGGCACAGACATTATGAGAACCAGGCCGCACAAGAATATTTTCTCTGCTCTGTCTACTTGTGTAATACAAACTGTTAATGGGCTGTGTGACAGGTTGCAGGTCTGTGCAAGATGTTAGGTTTTCAGGACATTTCAGGAAGATGTGAAGATTTTTCTCAAGGAATGAAAAGCATAAAAGTCGACCGACAGAAATAATTAAGTGAAATGTAAAACCCTGAATCGGAAAATATTTGTGTGGTTACAATTACTGTCCCCTTCATTTTATTACAGAAATTTTGTTTATATTCTGTTTAATCAACTTCATTAATTTTCATGTGCAGTATTTTGGGGGATCACTGCCTGGATCCAGAATTTGTTTTATAGGATTAGTTACTATGGGTAGATAGGGATAGCTTTGGCATTGGAGTTTCTAACTAAAAAATAATAGCAAAAAATAAAATATAAATAAAAATTTACAATGGCTTGGTAGCCGTCTGAGTGTTTCTAGTTTTAGTTTATTCATTGTTTCAGCTGTTTTGAAATTCTACATATATTCTCTAGTTTGTCTGGTCATGCTAAAATCTTTAAATTTCTATGTTCATAAACATGCACACATCACATAGGTGTAATCAGTGTGCTTTTGGACAAAAGCATTGATAAAACCTCATCACAAAATGTATCTTTTAGATTTGACCTAAAAAACAGTCTAGTTGATCCTTTTTTCTCTGCTCCAAATGACATAGTGTTCATTTCTCCTAATTGGTCCAACCATATTCCATGTTCCACTGCCTGATGGCCCAAATGCCTCCAAGCCCAGAGAAGTCAGTCTCCTCTGGATGAAGTTAACATAAGGTTTTTCACAGTAAAGCTTTAAATAGAATTTCTGACTGCGACTTCAGATTTTAGTGCTTGAAAAGGTTTGTCTCAGTAATCTTTTCCCTAAATGGTCCAAATGTCATTATGTACTATAGAAATATAAAAATGTAAATCTTATGGACAGATCAGATTCTCTTAAGGAACATTGTTCTTCAACATGTTAACCCCTTTACACCCGACCTAAGAGATAATGACATGTATATATGTATATATATATAGCTGCACCTGGGGTCCTGCCTGGTGTGGTAGATCTGGGCCTTGATTGCCCTGGTACTCAAGTCTTGCTCCTGTGCTGCCTTGATCAGCGCCTCTGTGATGTCCTTCAGTGCAGACCCCTCTATCCATCAGTAAGAGTTTTCATATCTGCCACTTCAGCTATTTGTTGGTGGTTTAATACTCCTCCAAGTTCCACTGTAATACAGTAAACTCAAGCTCTAGTAATATCTGGAAAAAGGCATTTAATTGCATTTCAATTGAAAACAGTACAAAAAGAAATAGAAAATATCTTCTTCATTCCCACCTAATTTTGTATTTATTTCCATCTATTGACATTACAAAGTTTTACAGCTTATGACACAAGAATTACAGGGTCAAATTTATTCACTGACACCTCATTTGGGAATAAGGTCTAGTTTCATAAAATAATCTCTTTTAAACACAGTTTCACGTCATACTCCAAAAGTCTCCAATAACACCAGAAAAAGTCTCTAGATTTGTCACTAGTCACTTCTTTTTCCTTTCTATACTGTTTCTGCACTTTTTCTGATTAAGGGGTTGTACTAGCTACAAACTGCATTCCTCATGGAAAGTCTTGTTTTTACAGCTGAGCTTTTTGTGTGGTACCAAGGATTGTGGCCATCATTACTCTGCTTGCTGCGAACACATTGGCAATGAGGGCTCATGAGACCTTTTCTTAGAATTTACTGTGCGACTGTTTTGGTGCTAAATTACATCAGACACCAGACAAACACAGAACTGAATGGATATTTTGATTCAACCTCTCTGTATTCAGCCTGTGAGAGTGTGTATTGTTTCATGGCCTAGGTTCATTATCAGCCCTTTAAATGACAAACATTTTTTGTCCAGTGGGAGGTTAACTAAAGCTCTCTGCCCTTCCCATGGAAAAACTGTTCAGGTGGTTCTTAATGCTTTCTATGTTTTACCCTGAACAGATCAGTGTTTGCCTGGCATTCTCCTCCTAATTAGAAAGGTTTATTAGTGTATTGCCACAATACTTTGATGGATTTAAGTTACAGGTGCAACGGCATGCATAAAACAGTGGTAGATCCAGTCAAAAATCACTGAATCAAATATGCTTTAATGCATATAAGGAATAATGTTGGCTACAAAGACTCATTATCAAAAGATAATTTAAATTGTTCAATCAGAATCATAGATGTACACATTAACTTTACAACCTTAGTATGATGCAAACCGCATTATGTGTGGGTATAACCCTTAAAAGTTAAAGAAAAAAAGAAAAGTTAAATATTTTTTCATATCACAATAATGCTGCAGCGAAGCAAACATATATTCCACTCACCCTTTGTTTTATTTATAAGGAAACAAAACATACATTCAGATTTTAGTCTATAAAACCTGGTAGATATTTGAAAAATTAGATAAACAAATGAATAAAAATGTACAGCTCCAGGGTGGACTTGCTATAAGATGCAACAAAGCCGAATCTGCTCAAAGAGAAGTGGTCGTCCTTCCATTCCCCAAAATAGAATTAAGAATGAGACTAAAAATGTTGTTTATCTTTGTGTGTACATTGTAGTCGTGATTGAAGCACAAAATGATGCCTTGGAGACATCTATAAAAATCACACCTGAGGTCCTGTGATATTTTAATTGTGTCAGAACTTTGAAAAGGATCATTTCCATGATAAATTCAGACTTAGATTAAGGTGAAAATGGCATTGTTGTACAGAATACGCTTTTTATACTGCTAAAATGCACTAATGTCTTTCTTTATCATGTCTATTTACACGCGACAGGTTAACGTCCATTTTATGTATTTATTTGGGAAACAACAGATCAAGTTTTTCACTGAAACATTCCCTAGCTCTTGTTTGTGCTTTCTGTGTGCACCATGAAGATCTTGCAATTTGTGCTGAAAAAATGTAAAGAACTTGTCTTGAACTGACAACATCCACCAGCCTTAAGTTCAAACCAAAGTGTCAGGACAGTAATAAATGCTGAGTTCATTGATTGTGTGCAAGGAGATGATTCAAAGCTGACCTTTACTTCATCTGATGGTGTGCATTCCTGATCAACCTACGCTGCTCTTTAGAAGTTGAAGTCCAACAAGCCAAACCTATCTGGAGCAGACTTCGCACCCTAATTTCTCAGTTTCTAGACAAAATGCAGCACCTCGTATGTTCACAACCATGACATGACATTATTATTGCATTGCCTGTCTATCATCGAAATGCTGATTAACAGCAGCAGTACTGCAGACAAGTTTTTAATCAACAAAAAATATAAGTCCTAAAGATGAAATACCATGTTTTGTTCATTTTTTTTTATTTATCTTTTTCAGTAGATCTCTTCTAGATTTGTGTATAGTTAGTCCCACTGGCTTAAAACTGTTAGGGAATTTACAGATAGTAGTTGTTTTGTTTTTGTTTTTTTTTTGCAAAGGTCAGAAAATGCAACATAGATTTTAAGACAAATACATTTGCTTTAGCTGTTCAGGCACCTAAAATGTCACATTAATTTTCCATTTCCATTGTTAATTTTCAGGTAAATATCTGTGTTCTGAGGTTATATGATTAACATCCGTGTTGCTAATCTGCATCAACAACTTTGTGGTTTATTCTGTAATGATACAGCAGCATCCAGATGGACCTAAGAGCACCCAGTCCTCCTGATGCAACAGTGCCAAAAGATGATAATTATTCTGGCACCCAGCAGGTTTTTACAATTTACAAGCAAAATCACTTTGATTTATATACTTAATGGAAAAGACGCTTGTTTTTGTGGTTTTGCTTGTTCTGTTATGATGTGTGCGTGAGATCAGAATAAAACATTTCATTACAATAGATGCTGTATTTTAAAAGCCCAAAAAGTTGTGTCAAATTTAGTAACAGAATCTAAATCAACCACTTTATTTCAGTTTTTCATCAAGGATTACTTAAAGTCCAACATACATGGCAGTTCCTGTCTTCATAGATCAAAAAAAGACATACAAAGAAAAAACAAAGTTTATCCAATAATGGCCATAGATTATTTACAGTGACTGGTTAGGATGTTCCCTGAGGTAAAACTGACTGAAACTTTCTATTAGATGTTTTTGCTTCCAAAAAAAAATAAATAAATAAATTAGCTATTACAGCTTCAAATGCAACAAGCATTCTCAACAAATTAGCTTTCAATCAGATCAGGTTCCCCATGAGAAGGTTTCATTTACAGTATCAAGCAGCTCTTCCACACCTGAGTTGATTTTCCCAGAGTGATTAAAATGTCACAGCTCAGCATCTAATGCATTCTGACTCAAAGTTTGACCAAGAATTGTCAAGAAGATTGTAAATTACCACGAAGAATTTGCTGTTGAATTTGAGTGAAAATGGGGTAATCAATCATGGTACCTTCACTCACATGTCAGTTAAGCAAGGTTTGTCTCTGGTCGCGCGCGTGTGTGTGTGTGTGTGTGTTTGTGTGAGTGAACAGCATAAGATATTTACATTAGGATGCATTTTGAGGTTTGCTTCCAAGTTAAAGAAAAAAAAAATGGTGGTAACCCTCAGGGCAGTGCTACTGGAATAACTAACATGTTAAATTTTTTAATGCTAATAAATTATTATCTATTAAGAGGTTAACAACTTAAAGTGAAAACACACCGGAACTCAGAGCCTCAATTTTATCTTTTCATTTCATATGCTGTGTCGAGTGGTAGTTTCTCAGGGGCATGGTGAGATTTCTAATGGTTGGTTCAGACACCTGCTGCAGGTATTACATGCTGTCCCACTGGCTTGACTCTGACTATCTCAATAACGAACAGGCACATGAATGCGGTTGCTGCTTCTGCCATGTGTTAGAGAGATTTATTTTAATAATATTCTCGTTCAGCTGTTTTTCTTTTTGTGTATGTGTGTGTGTGTGTGTGTTTTTTTTTTTTTTTTTTTTTTTTTTATCATTTAAAGGGGGGTCATATTAATGGTTCATAGTACACAGAAAGCCTTCTCACATCTGGACACTAATTTTGTGATAACAAGACAGGCACCTCTTAGTCTCCCTCATTCTCCAAAACAGAGAACATGGAGCTTATTGGTCCACTCTGCTCCCACTGACATTAAAAGCATTTCAATTTGAAAAAAAATAATAATAATAAATAAATAAATCAAATACAGACTGATGTTCTTTGATAATTGGGTTGCACCTTGTTTTTCTTGCCTGCAGATGCAGAGCGTCTTTTTCTAACTAATGACAGGTGAAACATTAGAACCTAGATGTTCCTTTACCTTAGCTATTGCTTTAAAAAGCCAGCAGTAGACTCAAAGCACAACTGCCTTCTGTTCATGTTTCCATTTCTACCTAATCTTTTATGAACAGACAAAAAGAAATACCTGATTTAAACTCGTAGGTGGTAACAACTTGCTCTCTGCTTAGTTCTTTACTTTGAAAAAGCTTTAAAAATGATTTATCAATCAATGGATGAAAAATATTCTAAAAGATGTACTCCTGTTTGGATCAACATTTTCCTCAATCCATAACATAAGAACATAAGAATGCAATAAGATCTGGTAATCCACAATATCCTATGGCGGTACACTTGTTATGAGTGTCACTTATTACGAACAGCTGGGGCTTGTTCTACATGCAAATCCCTGGCCCTGACGTCCATTCAGAGTGGCTGGAGCAAATGCACCCCAGGTCTCCTCTCCGGTGATTAGCTCCAGGCTCGGCCAATCAAACTGCAGCTTGGTGGAAAGCTGAAATAAAGGGTTGCTACAGTGTTTAGTTGAGAAGGAGAAGCAGACAGCACAGGCTGCTTCCCCACACCTTAGATGAGAGAGGCTGATTAGAGCAGGTGGCCTCTTCTCTTAGTTTGGCAGAAGTATGGTGGCATGGCTTTTCTGGGTGTTTGTTTACTGTGCTATATGGTGGTCCTTTTGGTGCAAGGCTATTTTGTATTTACAGCTGGGCTGCACCTGGCTGTTCGTGTCCCTTCAGGGGACTTAGTTATAGTCTTGTTTAGTTTGGACTCACCTTCATTATACACACAGTTTCGGTTTAAGCTTTGCTGCACTTTAGTTTGTGTTCTGCCATTTTGTTATCTTTCGTATTATAGGTTTGTGTTGGGCTAGGTTAAGCTTTTGTGACGGAGGTCACTTAGTTTATGGGAACTGCTGTTCTTTTTGTTTTAGTTTGGACACTCCGTTTTACTCGGTGGTTTTTGTATTTGGTTTTGGGTTAAACCTTCTGTATTTCTTTTCAGCAGTTTCACTAACCCCAACACTTGTTTACCTTTGTTCCAGGTTTTATTCAGTGTTTGTGTTTATGTCAATAAAATGTGTTGTGTTTAACTTTTACATCTGTGTAACTTTTGTGTTTAACTTTTACATCTCTCCCGACGTACTTTTGTGTTTTTTATATCGCCTAGAAAGATCCCTGGGTTATTGTTACGTTGTGGCTGTGTCTGTTATTTTGAAGGGCTTCCTTTCAGCTGCTTCCTGTTGAAACCGTCAGGCAGGTCTCATGCTGAGTGGGGAGTTCACTCTCCGTGTTTTGGAGGTTGGCACCCGGATGCTGAGTTGGCTCCGTTGGAGGCCCCTGTAACATAATGGGGGCTCGTCCAGGAGGCTAATCATGGTAATTGTGAATCATTAAAGATATCAGGAACAGAGCATATAGAAAATTCAATTAGAGGCAGAGACAGACTTAAAAGATTTCTACAATGAGAATAATTCTGGATTTATATACTAAAAGCTACACAGTACCCAGGCTTGAATGGGGAACTAGATTTCTCTCTTTTTTTTAAAAGTTCTCCTTTTATATAAAGGTCTTGTTTTTTATAATGGCCTTGTGTTTTAATGACTACCCTGTGGTTTTTTTAAGCATTAAGGAACAATACCTATCTACATGTATGTATGATTAGATATATTAGGCTATATGTATATTTGTTTTAAATATGGTTATATTATGCAGTGTTAGTCTATTTGTATAGAAGGCTTAACTCTGTTTGTCATTGGCAGGTCAATCATACCATTTGACCCTCGACCTGCCCACACAGATCAGCTGCAGCTGATTTTCTATATATATGAATCAAACTGTTTGATAAACATTTTGTCATTTGCCCTGATGAAGGCCCTGTTGGCCAAAACGCATAGGCATATATATGTTTTTTTTAATTAGATTAGGCTTTTTATTCCCTATCTTCTTGAGTGCCTCAGTTATCTCTTTAGAGTATAATGGTTCTAACTATTTGAATATTATTAAAAGTGACTTGTTCCACTAAGAAACACAAAATACAGAATACCAGACAGAAAATAATACAGAGTCATCAGGCTCTGAATCCAGCTTCTGTAGAAGGCTTCCAACAGCTTCCAGTCCAGGTTGTTCTTCCTGAGAACTCACAGGGAGGGCACAGTCTCTGCAGGGGCTTCTTGATAACTGCCAAGGTCATTGCAGGGCAGGAGATGTCCGCAGGGATGATGGTCCAAGGTACTTGAAGTATAGCATTCTCACACTTAAGAACAGTTTTGTTCTGTAATATTTAGTAGACTTGTTGGACTAAAGCCTTGCGTTGGACTGGCAACCTGTCCAGTGTGTACTCTCGTTCATATGATAGCATCTGGGATATTTTCCAGCCCCTCTGCAACCCTGCATTAGAATAAACAGGAATAAAAATAGATGGATGTTCAACAAATAACATGGCTACATATCCTGGAAAGAGTAAACCAGTAAACCAGTACTAGCATGAAAGCTTTCTAGTCTTTCTATCCAAGCTTTGTCTCCTCTATAATTTAATTGATGCTTAACAGTTTTCTCGAGCTTTTGGACTAGAGAGTTAACTCCTTTTAGAGCCTTTCTAGCTGCTAAGAAGCTGCTTGCTTACTGACTTCACGTCATCCCCCTGCACACATTAATGGGACAAAACTATCTCATTTAGAAATGTCTATGAGTTTTGAGATGTTACTGGGTATTAAGTATTTTTTCTGGTGATATGGATGCTACCTATGTTTGTGTTCTTCCTCTAAAGAACTTGCAGGGACTGAGCTTCACACCTCCCTGTAACATTGAAACAGACCACCTTCAGATGCATTCCAGATGCATTTTCAGTCTTAATGTGTTTTGCACGCATTAACACCTTTCAAAAATGTGTTTTACCAGATCACATAGCCAACACAAGTGGGATTTTATGTGGGAACAACTAATGTGCTTTCTAAAAGTTACTTAGTTTAAAATCTAATTTAAACAATAAGGTTTAAACTAATGAAAACTGAGCATTAACAAGTTTAGTCAACAACATGTTTGTTGATGGGAAGGCATACTATGATGTTTCATTAACACACTCCTGGCTTTTTAGGTGTGGTATTGTAAGAAAGCCAAGCAGAAGGCGCTGCCACACTATTCTATGCTGAATCCTGCAAGCCCACGAAGACAAACAGGACCGGACAACCTAAAGACAAGTCCACACCGGTTCTGCTGACACTCAGTGGTAAGCCACCACCAACCACTCCACCTAGGGCTAATGCTAAGCCCAAGCCCTACTGCCCACACTGTAACAACACAGACCATTATCTCAACTCCTGCAATGAGTTCAAGAAACTCAGCACAAACCAGATAATAGCCTGGATACAGAGTGGGAAAAGATGTTGGAGATGCGGACGTGATCATGCAGCAGCCACCTGCAACTTGAAGCGCACATGTAAGGTCTGCAAGGAGACACACCTCACTGTTCTTCACGACTCAGTCCAGGCCACATCCGGAGCTGTTCTCATGGTCAACATCCCCTCAACACAGGTCTATTTCGATCGCCCAAACAGATCCCAGAGAATTATGTTGAAAGTGGTCCGTGTCCTAATACACAACGGTGACCAGTCAATGGAAGCGTACGCTGTTCTCGACGATGGTTCCCTCCCCCCAGTGGTACAACACCTGGAGATTAAAGGTAGCTCAGAGAATTTAGCCCTACGCACAGTGCACCAAAGCGTGAAGCACCTCGCCGGCTCATCTGTTTCCTTTGACATCTCAACCACAGAGAAGCCATCAGAGAGGTACCGCATTAGTAACGCTTTCACTGCTAAGGAGCTCAGCCTCTCCGAAGTTACATACCCCGTCCAAGCTCTGCAGCAGCGTTATCAGCACCTTAAAGGGCTCCCTCTACACCCGCTGAGTCATGTGCAGCCGTTGCTTCTGATCGGATCAGATGCACCTCACTTATTAACCCCTATTCAGCCAATACGTCAAGGACCAAACGGTGGACCAATCGCTGTATGCACATTGCTCGGATGGACCCTGCAGGGCCCAATGAGTCCTTTTCAAGGCCCTCAGCGTGAACAACAGTGTTTGCACCTCGCCACTGTGGAGGATCGCCATGAGCTCGTTCGTCATGTAGAGCGCTTATGGCAACTAGACAGCCTGCCCCAGAGCGAGAAAGTGTACACCAGGTCCAAGCAAGACCAACAAGCCTACGACCTGTTGCAGTCCGCTACTACAAGAGTCAAGGTACAGGGGGTACAACGCTACGCTACACCATTACTACGTCGCACTCCCGTAGTTAAGCTTCATGCCCAAAAGGAGGCAGTGCTGCCTAACCTGCGTAACACAGAGCGCAGACTCATTAGAGACCCCAAGAGAGCCGAGTCCTACTGTAACGAGATCCGCAAGCTTGAGAAGGCAGGCTATGTGGCTCGAATCACTGCAGAACAAGCTGACATGTCTGAAGAATCGTGGTTTATTCCACACCATATGGTACACCATAACGGTAAAGACAGGATAGTCTTTAACTGTTCATTTCAGCACCAAGGACAGTCCCTAAATGATCAGTTGCTGCCAGGGCCTACACTCGGGCCATCCCTCCTAGGTGTCCTGCTAAGATTTCGCCAGCACACTGTAGCAGTGAGTGGGGACATTAAAGGAATGTTTCACCAAGTGCGCCTCTTGCCATCTGACCAACCACTGCTACGTTTCTTGTGGAGAGATATGCACAAAGAGGAAGAACCATCCATCTTTCAGTGGCAGGTCCTGCCCTTCGGAACTACATGCAGTCCGTGCTGTGCTGTCTACGCGCTTCAGCGCCAAATCAAAGAGAGCATTAGCAAAGGTCACCCAGTGTCCGAGACTATAGAACAGTCCTTCTACGTGGACAACTGTCTCCACAGCACCTCTACTCCAGACGAGGCAAAAACCTTAGTGGACAGCCTTTGCCGAATGCTTGCAGAAGGAGGATTTGAGTTAAGGCAGTGGGCATGCAATCTCCCAGCTGTTATTGAGCATCTTCCTCCTGAAGCCAGGTCAACAGCCAGCGAGCTCTGGTTGTCAAAGAGCAGTTCTGACCTTCAAGAGCTGACACTCGGCATGCAGTGGAACTGTCTCACAGATACTTTGGGATTCAAACACCGCTCCACTGAACCTATGCCCCCCACGCTTCGCACTCTGTACAGGAAGTTAGCCAGCCAATACGACCCGCTGGGCTTCATGATCCCATTTACAACCCGTGCTAAGGTCCTCATTCAAGATCTTTGGAAACAGGACATTGGCTGGGATGATCCAATCGAACCTGAACATCTGCGTGAGGAATGGCTGTCGTGGGAAGAGGAACTGTCTAATCTCCCAAACCTGTACTTTCCACGACCCTACTCCCCTGCCTGCGCCGATACGCCATCTTCCACTAGGGAACTACACATCTTCAGTGATGCATCGGAGAGGGCGTACGGGGCAGTGGCCTACATTCGCACCATTGATGAGACAGGAAAGATCTACGTTGCCTTTGTTTGGGCCAGGTCCCGGGTGGCACCACGCAAGAAGCTGTCAGTACCCCGCTTAGAATTAAGCGCAGCCCTCACTGGCGCTCAGATGGCCAAAGCGATCCAAACAGAGTTAACCATACTCTTCAGTAAGGTCTTCCTGTGGTCAGACTCCACAACTGTACTGCACTGGCTACTATCTGAATCTTGCCGTTACAAGGTTTTTTGTCGGAACTAGAGTAGCAGAGATTCAGAGCCTGCCGAATGTGACCGACTGGAGGTACGTGGACACTAATCAAAACCCAGCTGACGACCTTACTCGGGGTCTGAACCTAGCAGCCCTGACACAACCACATCGATGGAGCTCTGGTCCGACCTTTCTATATCAGCAACCTGATGAATGGCCAGTACCTGTGGTCCCATTAGGAGAGCCTGATACCTGTGAGCTGAAGAAATCAGCATTCATTGGAGTTACTACAGTCAATGCCAACGCTCAGCTCCCAGACGCCTCTCAATTCCAGTCCTGGCAAGACCTCGTCACCGCCACTATCAGGGGCCTTAATGGGGCGGCCGACGCAAGTACCGACAGTCCCTATGATGCAGCAGATGTTATAGCTGCAGAGAAGTCAGTTCTAGCCCAGTCACAGCTAGAATCGTTTCCAGCCGAGACCAAAGCACTCAAAGCAGGCAAGCGCATTCCTGCTGACAGTCGCTTAGCATCCCTTGCCCCAGAGTTTGATGAGGTCACAGGTCTGGTAAGAGTTGGTGGCAGACTACGACGAGCAGAAAATCTTGAGCCTGAGGCCATTTACCCCATTGTTCTGGACCCGGGTCATCCAGCTACACGTCTACTCATTCAGAAATTTGACCAACAGCTTCTCCACCCAGGTCCTGAACGTGTTCTGGCCGAGATGCGACGCCAGTACTGGGTGCTTCGCGGACGAGAGGCTATCAAGAAGCTCCAGCACAACTGCCGAGACTGCCAACTTTGGCGGGCCAAGCCCAATATTCCCAAGATGGCCGACCTACCGCCCAGCCGATTACGCCTTTACAAGCCTCCATTCTATTCTACTGGCGTAGACTGTTTCGGCCCATTCCTGGTCAAGGTTGGACGCAGACAGGAGAAAAGATGGGGGATATTGTACAAGTGTATGACCACCAGGTGCGTGCATTTAGATCTTCTGGAAAGCCTAGATTCGGATGCCTTCTTATTATCTGTCCGACGCTTCATCTCAAGACGAGGCAAACCATACGAGCTGCTTTGTGACAACGGCACTAATTTTGTCGGAGCCGATCGGGAGTTGCAAGAAGCCTTTTCCGACATGGGCCCGCAGTTACAGGAGCAGTTGGCTAGCCAAAGGATCCACTTCCGATTCAATCCACCTAGCGCCCCTCACTTCGGAGGAACGTGGGAGCGAGAGGTGAAATCCGTGAAGACAGCCCTAAAAGTAATTCTGAAAGAGCGGTCTGTGCCAGAACCTGTCCTTCACACCCTCCTTGTGGAAACTGAAGGGATACTGAATGCTAAGCCACTTGGTTATGTTTCTTCGGACATCGCCGACCCTGACCCCATAACACCGAATCTCCTTCTTATGGGACGTAGGGACTCTTCACTACCCCAGGTGTATTACGACTCGCATAACCTGCTGGGAAGGAGGAGATGGAGACATAGTCAGATCTTAGCCGACAACTTTTGGACCACCTTTATCCGACAGTACCTGCCCAGTCTCCAGGAGTGCCAAAAGTGGCGGACTGATGGCAAGGAACTCGACACAGAGCAAGTCGTGCTCATTGTGGACCCTCAGCTGCCACGGGCCCTCTGGCCTGTGGGCACTGTTATGGAGACCTTTAAAGGACCAGACGGACGTGTTCGCACTGCGGCCATAAAGGTCAAAGGTAAGACCTACATCCGTCCTGTTGCCCGGCTGATCCCGCTCCCCAAGTGCACTGAAGAGGATCAGGACTCTTCTGCTGGCCTTTCTAACTGATTACAAATGTCACATCTGACATTCGGGGGCGGCTGTGTAAGAAAGCCAAGCAGAAGGCGCCCGCCAGCGACCGGCTTTCTGTTGCTCCATACCGCCAGCTCCTTTTTCCTTTCTCCCCCACGTGAACACGCGGTGCGTGCATGACAGCTCGGTGCTTCAGCGGAGCGGAGCATTAAAGCCGAATGAACATGTTTTCCGTGCGTAAAGGACGATAAAGTGAGTGATATGTTCCCGAGTGTGCTCTACTTATATTATGCTGTTGTATTTGCTAATTATAATGTGTTTATTGCTACGTTTTTGCACGTGTTTCGGTCGCCGCATAGTAGACCTCATATACTTGCCGAGCCAATTTATATTTGTGCTCTTTATTGTTTTGTGCTCTTGATACGCTTTATGTAGCCGAACAGCAGTATTGTTGCATATACCATATGTCTGTGTGTTTACATATGACTGCTAAATACTTACCTGTTTATTGTAATTGTTTACAACAACTATGTACACATATTCATTATTGTTTACTCTGTCATTACAGCCACGGAAACATCACACGAACACACACGACCACATGAACCCACACAACACATATTCAGCTATAAACCCCAGCATGTTCAATAAAGAATCTTAAAGGCCTCCTTCTCCAGTCCTAATTCTCTAACCGGAATTAAGCCATACTGTACCGCCTCAAACCAGTGAAATACAGTAGCGGGCACTACAAATAAAGTGCCACCGCTTCAGGTATTCTTTTCTTTTATACATTTTTGCACATAGCAAGACTCAGTGGAAGTTAATATAATGATGTACAAATCAGTAACTCAAGACAATTTTACAGATGCTGTGACTTTATCTAATAGGTAGACATGATTTGATAGTCTGTGTGCAATCAAAAGCTCTAACGAAGAATTCCAGGGTAAATTATCCTCTTAATTCAACATTTTCTTCCAAAATGTCCCAGCATCCTGTCACGGTTTCTGGGTTTTGGTGGGTGTTTTGATTGTTTAGGATTTTGGTTTTTGTCATGATTAGTTTGGTCATGTTCTTGGTTTGTAGTTCTTATGTTCATGCTTTAGTTTTCAGTTTTGTCATGCTTGGTTTTCCCTCTTGTGTTCCTGTGGTTTTCTGTTCCTGCCTCGTTAGTTCACCTGGTCTGATTAGTCATCCACTTCACCTGTGTCTTGTTACTCCCTCTGTGTATAAGTACTCCCGGTTTTCAGTCATTCATTGTCAGATCCTCATTTTGTCATGTTTGGTTTTTGTTCTCTGGAGTTTATCCCCGTCGTCTGTGGTTCCCTGTCGTGAGTTCCTGGGTAATAAACCTTTTTACCTGCACCAGTTCTGCCTCCTGCCTGCATTTGGGTCCTCACCTTCACCTCCATTCGTGACAGTAGGATCTGACCACAACTGGACCCAGCAGGTTTGATGGCTTGGTATCAGTTTTACGGTTCTGAGGTTGCTGACTGGTTCCCAACGGTGGAGGAGCCAGACCTGTGGTTTCCTGATCCTCCTCCCACAAGGTCCAGGAGGAGGAGGACGTCCAGGCACCAGGGGCGGCAGCCCATCGAGTACATGACGTCAAATGAACTGGTGGGAATGCTCCTTGGACTGGACACGGAGCCTGAGCCGCTGGAATATCCAGAGTGGTCGCCGTTCTGGGGAACCAGATTGGCGATTAGCCCAAAACCACTGGGGCAGGCCAGGTCTCGGAGGTCGACGCCGGCTCATCGCTTCACGTCTCGAGTGACGCCATCAGCTCCACGGTCACGGGTGTCGTCACGGGCTCCCAGGCCCACGCCTCCAGTTTCGCCTCCAGTTCCAGTGCCCCAGGTCTCCACGCCTGCTCCTAGGTCTGCTCCAGCGCCCCAGCTCTCCACACCTGGTCCGAGGTCCTGCCCTGCTCTGCAGCGTCCGACGCCAGCTCCGAGGTCCTGCCCTGCTCTGCAGCGTCCGACGCCAGCTCCGAGGTCCTGCCCTGCTCTGCAGCGTCCCATGCCGGTGCCCAGGTCCTGCCCGTCTCTTCTGGTTCCTGTCCCTGAGGGGGTCTCTGGTTGTGACGCTCCTCTTCTGGTTCCTGTCCCTGAGGGGGTCTCTGGTTGTGACGCCTCTCTTCTGGTCCCAGTTCCTGAGGAGGTCAACGATTGTGACGCTCCTCTTCTGGTCCCTGTCCCTGAGGGGGTCTCCAGTGGTGCCGCCTCTCTTCTGATTCCTGTTTCCGAGGGGGTCTCGGGTCGAGACGCCCCTTACCCGCAACTGGTGCCCGACACAGAGCTCCTGTCTGCCCGTCCGCCGCCAGAGCTCCTGTCTGCCCGTCCGCCGCCAGAGATCCTGTCTGCCCGTCCGCCGCCAGAGATCCTGTCTGCCCGTCTTCCAGAGCGACGGTCCAAGCCTGCTCGGCCTCTGGTGATCCAGCCTGCTTGTCCTCCAGAGCGCTGGCCCAAGCCTGCCCGTCCGCCTGAGATTCGGCTGTCTTCACAGCCTCCGGGTCGTCCGCCGGAGGTTCTGCCCCGGTCTGTCCGGCCCCCTGGCCGGCCTCCTGACCTAATCCTGCCGTCTGTTCAGCCTCCAGGTGGCCCCCCCTGAACTTTGTCCTGGGGCCTGTCTTGTTTTGGTCGGTCCCTCCACCGGGCCCCCTCCGCCCACCCTGGGTGGCCTGCTTGGGGTTTTTCTCTTTTGTGGACTTTGTTGGGCCGTCTGGTATCCGGCCCTTGAGGGGGGGGTTCTGTCACGGTTTCTGGGTTTTGGTGGGTGTTTTGATTGTTTAGGATTTTGGTTTTTGTCATGATTAGTTTGGTCATGTTCTTGGTTTGTAGTTCTTATGTTCATGCTTTAGTTTTCAGTTTTGTCATGCTTGGTTTTCCCTCTTGTGTTCCTGTGGTTTTCTGTTCCTGCCTCGTTAGTTCACCTGGTCTGATTAGTCATCCACTTCACCTGTGTCTTGTTACTCCCTCTGTGCATAAGTACTCCCGGTTTTCAGTCATTCATTGTCAGATCCTCATTTTGTCATGTTTGGTTTTTGTTCTCTGGAGTTTATCCCCGTCGTCTGTGGTTCCCTGTCGTGAGTTCCTGGGTAATAAACCTTTTTACCTGCACCAGTTCTGCCTCCTGCCTGCATTTGGGTCCTCACCTTCACCTCCATTCGTGACAGCATCCTCCTGCTGTGCTGCATGTGTGTTCTACACACGAGTGTTGTAAACAGTTTTGTGGTCGACACCAGGTGGCTATACTATTCTGAGCAGCTCCATCTGTGACCTTTCACTGGAAGTGATGGTGTTGTCACTTAGTTTTGTAAATTGACAAGTTGCAGTTTTAAAGCAGCACACACAAGACCTTCTTCTCTGAGGATAGTAAAAATGCATGGACCTGACATGTCAGGTATCAAAGACACTTCCTACAGCACACACAAGGTCTCTTTTAGATTCTGCTAGCTGCATTTTTTTCTTGTGTGTGTGTATGTGTGTGTCTATGTGTGTTTGTAGCAAAGCTGTTTTGTTGAAAAGGTGCTGTTCTCATAAAAGATTAATGGTCTCCTGGTGGCCCTGAGGCACCCAAGTCAACAACTCGGGAATCATAAATAAAACTAAATGGATCAATATTTCCAAGACTTTAGCTGTAACCTATGGCTACCCCTACCTTGAGAAAGAAAGCTATAAGAAAGGTTAGGTTTTAATCGAAGCCTTCCTCCTTTAATAATATAGAAAGTGTGCTATTTATCATCAAAACCTTGTGGTATTATAGATGAAATCCAGAAACTGCTCCACATGCTGTGATTAAACACAGAAAATTAGGCACTATATCTTCCATAATCATGCACGTAAAATAAAATAATAATAATTAAAAAAAAAAAGTGCAATGGAGTTATTACCCCCAAACTGCTGAGTTACAGAGCTGATATTACAGCTGAGTAACTTTTTTTATCTAGAGAAAACAGAGAGCTGTGGATGTACGGCTGATATCTGAATTGTAAATTATGCATTTATTTGCTAAACTCCCAACCTCACATAGTTATTAATCAGCTTTTATTGAACCAAAGTGCCAAAGCAGAATGACATATTACACTTGGACGGAAGCCTCTCATGACAAATGCAGTAATTTGCCTGTGGTTTGCAAGCCCATTATCTTGGCAGCATGATGATGATAATTATAATATATATTTTGGTTGTACAACCTGTCCTGTCAACAATTTGTATCTAATAATATACTGACATTGTGTATTTTTGGGTGTTGTCTCATTGCACCAGTGCATTGTTAATGACAATGATTTGACACGCCTGTCATGCCAAAGCTAAGACCCATGGTTCTGACTTCTACACTGACTGTTAATGAAAGATTTGTCTCCCTTTTATTAGTCTGATGTTGGGAAAGGAAGACACATTCTGGAAATTGCCAATTTGCATAATGATTAAATTTGATGCTTCGAATATATTTAGATGGTAAAATTTAATTAAAATTTCTACATCATATTACTACCCTTACAGCTAAATATCTCTTTACAGCTACTGTTTTTTTTTTCTCTCTCTCTCTCTTTGTATAATACAAGTGATAAGTACTGATGTTTCTCTTGACACTTCCCTCTGAAATAGATGTTCAGAAAAGGATGTGAAAATGTTCCTGGACAGGGAAATAACACTTCTGATTGATTCATTCGTGTGTTTTCTTCTCTTCTGTTTTTCACAAGGGGATTAATGCCACGAACACTAGACAGCCAGATCACATTAGAGAAGACTCCCAGCTACTTTGTCACCAGAGAGGCACCACGACGCATTGCCAGCATGTCCCATGAGACCAAGCTGATTGTTGTGGTACGAAACCCTGTCACAAGAGCCATCTCCGACTACACACAGACTCTTTCCAAAAAGCCTGACATCCCTACGTTTGAAGAACTAGCCTTTAAGAATAGAAGCCAAGGTCTTGTAGACACATCTTGGAATGCCATTCGGATTGGGATGTATATTCTGCACCTGGAGAACTGGCTGCAGTACTTTCGCCTCTCACAGATGCACTTTGTGAGCGGTGAGCGGCTGATAACGGATCCAGCAGGGGAAATGGGCCGTGTACAAGATTTTTTGGGTCTCAAGCGAATAATCACGGACAAACACTTCTACTTCAATCGAACCAAAGGTTTCCCCTGTCTGAAGAAGCCAGAGAGCAGCAGCCAGCCACGGTGTCTTGGCAAATCAAAGGGCAGGACTCATGTACAGATCGACGAGGAGGTCATAGAGCAGCTGCAGGAGTTTTATAGGCCATTTAATATCAAATTCTATGAAACTGTGGGACATGACTTTAAATGGGATTGAATGTACCATAAGGAGAGAGTGGTGTTTTTAAAATGGCTACCTCTGGAAACACACACACACACACATATATATATATAAGGTTTTAGTTGAGCTACGTATAGATTTTGGATTGATGCAATAGAATATAACATTTCATTATTCAAAATTCAATTCTATAATAAGAAGTAAGAAGTATAATTCATTCAATAGTACAAAACATACAAATGCAATCTTTGCTACTGATGTGTAAAATGAATTCATCATCAGATGACCAATTTTATTTCATCAACACATTCATTAAGCAATCCCAAAGCCTTCCTGGCATTTTGTCACAGCAGATATTCAATGACGACTGTTTGAATATTCATTATCTAGATTGTTTACAGTTTCCTCTGAAAATGAAATGTAATCTTTACTATTAAAATGGGCACTTATTGTGAAGTCGCCTTAAAATGTCAAACAAATGATAGAATCAGCCAGTTGGGTATTCTGCATTTCTGCATTTGATTTTTTTTTTTCATCATTGCTGAGAAACTCTACAGACAACAGTATCAAATGTATTAAACAAATTTAGTGTAAATGAGAAAAAGAAAATATTTACTTTACTAAGAAAAGATGCTATAACAACGATAAAGTTTTGACGTTTTTTTGAACTTCAGCTCTTGCTGTGTTGGTATTTTTGTTGTGATCATCAGAATAAAAACAAAAGTCTTTAATTCTAGTATTTATTGGGCAAATTTTCTTTCTTTCTTTCTTCTTTCTTTATTTCTTTCTTTTTTACTTTATTTCTTCCTTCCTTCCTTCATTCCTTCCTTACCTCTGACCTTCATTCTCTACTGAAATGACTACAAGAAAGTTGTTTGTACTCATTGTGTTCATTAATATGCAAGAAATGCACATTAGGATGCAACACATACTTACTCTGTACTACTCTGCATTGTCTTTAAGACCCTGTGGGTATTAAATACACACAAAGGGAACCCTTTAACATGAGTTCAACACGGTGGGTAAAGATGGTAGAAACATGTTTTTCCTTTAAATCTGACCACAATGTTTTTATCAAGTTGTTTTAATAATCAAACTTAATCTGGAATTGTGTTACCTAAACCTAACCAAAGGTTATGATGCCTAAACTTAGTAAAAATAACGAGGGACTGTAAACAAGAAAGTGAAACCTTATGTGTATATTTTTGTATGCTGCGTGTATGCGTCTTTATGTTAAGCTTAAAAATTCCACCTGCTGTGAACCAGTGATGACCACAATTTGTCCTACAATGGGATTCAGTAACTCACCTCAAGCTGTACATATGAGCAAACTAGTCATCTCCTTCTACTGATGACATTCTATGGAAAATACAAGATGTCAGCTGAATACTGTTGTAAGATAAGATGTTTCTTACTAAAGTCTTCTATGCATGTCATTGATCTCATTAACTTTCACAATCTCTTTTTAGATTGATTTTATAGTGTCTCTGCTCTGAATAGCTCTTCATGCAAAACAGCTACATTAACCTCATGAATTTTCACCCCAAAGCTAATCAGAGTTGTCATTAATGATTTCCACAGATCTCTCCAAAATCCTTGACAGCAAATAGATGAAAAAATTATGAAGAAAAAAAAAAAGAAGTCAGTCTTTGCAAATGGTTATGATGATAAAATAGTGATAAAACTCAAACTCTATGTATGCCCATTTACGCTATGATAAAGCGGTTATGTGAAACATTGCAGTGAAATTACAAAATAGTACAATAAAAGAGGTGCAGTCTTGTTGAAGATTTAAGGCATCATATGTCAAGTCAGCATGCCAAACCAATTTACAATATTGCTATACCTCCATGTCAGTTGAAACTGGCGGCACTACCTGATGCTGCTCTGCATTAGTTTTGGGAATTAAATTTGTCTTTGTCATAAGACTGAATTTAAACATCTATAAAAATGACACACAACCTTATAAAGTCACCAGACTTAGAAACAGTCCATTCAGGTTTTAAAGGGGGAATTAGAGTATCATTTAGCAGAAATTTTAAATAAACTAGTTTCTGCCTTCTTGAAGTATGAACGATTTCTATTCCTTTTTCTATTAATGTTTTACATTCATTGTTTAACATCCTGCTACTAGAATGTGAATTCACAAGCCTTATCCAGTCACAGTCAGACTAATGTGACAATGTGACTTTCCACATTAAGGAAATTAGAGATTCACTTGCATTTCTATTGTGCTCCCCCGGTACATGTCCGTTGGCTAACAGCAATCTTTAAACTGTCATTTGTGATATTCCCTATTAATATTTGATTAACCTCCCAGAACTGTCTGAGGCTATCTGCTACTTGGTGAGCCATCAGCAGATATGCCAGTTTAGCAATAAGCTCAACTTTATCTCAGCACAGTTAATTTGAACTTTTCCTCCAGAATATGTAGCCCTTGATGACATTGCATTGAGGAAAATCCCACCACTGCAGCAAACATAAAACCTAATATTAAATGTGTTAAAAATCATATAGGCATTGTGCAGAAAGTGTGAAATGTGCACATTGAGCAAGTCTTCTAAATGTTAAAATTGACTGACTTTCATCCATGCAAAAATCCCCCAATGGGTAAAAAATTTAGCAGTCCGAGGCAAATAGAGTGGACTTTTTTGACATTGGAATATTTAGATTATCCATTCCAAGAAATTCATGAAATGACCAATAATTTTAGATTATGCAGTTTCCCTCACCTGATATTTGAATAAGCAAAAAACACATTGCACACTATCCCTGCTTGTATTGGTTCTATCTATGTTTGGTTTGATAGCTAATCACCCTATGTTAGGGTTCTGCAGTTATTAACATGGTGTCCTAAAATACTAATATGTTCTTTGAAAACCTGGATTTTCCCACTTGGATAGCAAAAGAATCTGAACTTACTTTTTGCACAATGTGGGACAGAAAGCACACATGATTATAAACAAGAGCATCACTGTCAGGAATATTCCATATTCTGCTGGTTTGTCTTTTGACATTGTATAATGTTGAGTAAATGTATGAAATGTAAAAAAATGTCAGAGTATTTCATACTTGGAGGTCCCATTTTTGGCATTCTATGGAATGCAAGATTTTACACACTGACAGTAACATAACATAGCAACCTACACCTGTAATGTCCCAAGTGCATTTGTTGAAATCAAAACAAATGCTTCATTGATGTGTATATATTGTATTAACTCCTCATTATAAAGAACCAAAGGCTCACTGGCTAACTAATGGCTGTCTGACTGACCGTTCTAACCTTCAAAGTAAATACCAAAGATGTTGAAAATGTCATGAACTTTGAAAGAGTCTGAGGTAAAATAAACCTCTGCCACTCATCAGAAAAATATAAAAGTTCACACTAAATTCCATTACCTAAGAGTCAATTTATTTTCCATTTTATTAAATAAAAAGAAACAATGACCAAAGCACTTTTAAAGCTACTGCTATTGAAAACTATTGAAGTTCTACTGAAACTTGCTTTAGTGTGGAAGAGGATATCTAAAGAATAATGCTGTGAATATGAGGTGTCCTAGAAACCACAGTAAATAAAGGCTGCTACAAAACACAATTGCACATTAAGAGGAAAAATATATGATAACTTTTGAAAATCATTTTCTTGCAGTGATTGAAATTTTCAAGACGTAGCAGATATCTTCCTTGTTTCTTGCCTGGATGCACTTTTTCCAATATGATTTTGGGGAACAGATTTGAAGTATTTATATCGAGACATCTCCTTGTCCCTCTTAATGAGCCAAAGCGATGAAAGATAATGAGGATGTTGCCTTTCTCCAATGGACAATGAGAAGAACAGACTTTCAGATGATTTGAAACTTGGCAGCTAGAAACCCCTCCAGAAGAAATCTCATTAAATACTAAAATGGCATGCAAGCTAACCTCTATCTGCATCAATGCACCTTTTGAATATGTCATTGGTCCCCAGGGTTTTTCCCGGTACTGTCAATGTGCATCTTCAGGTACTTCAAGCTGTTTCTCTAAATTAAAATATGTAAAGAAAAAAAAAGAAAAAGAAGAAGAAGAAGAAAAAAGGAAATGATTTATTTCCACTGCAGATGCATTTGGTGTGTTTTCTGGATATATCAATGTGTCTGCAATTTCCTCATGCTTGATGTAATACAAATGGCAAGCTCTGTGCCATACTAATGAAAAGTGTCCCATTAAAAAAGCCATGCATACTTGGTTAAAACCATCCACAATGTATGTAGACACACACACACCACTAACCCATGTAAAAACCTTTCCCCTCACCTCATTTCCTCTGGTCTGTTGAACATGCCTTACCTTCAGAAAGGTCAAATGCAGAACGGGTCTCCAGGCACACAGCCTGCTAATTAAGCAGTTGTGGTGGAAGATACATACCAGGTTCTGGGATACAGCCAAGGTTGGTTGTTACCCTCTGGGATGACAAATGTATTGTTTTACATGTAAGCAAAGTGCAGATTAGCATTGCATTGTTGTCTTGCAAAACAAACAAAAAAAAAAAAATCTATATTCAGTGTTGGGATGTTTAAAAATCACAATCCAATCAAAAGCTATTTCATAGAATTAATTTAAACATGCATTTTTATACAATGTTTAAAAAAAATTACATATTGCATATGTAGGGAATTTAAAGAATTTAAGCCTTTTCATTTGGATAAAAGACTTATTCACAATTGAAAAAATAATTTCAGGCCATTTTGTCAGCTGCTTTTTTATCTTTATTTAACCTTTTCTCCAAGTAACTACATTTCTGTGCAATCATATTAGAGAAATGTAAAATTAAAATCACATTAATCTTGAGCTGTATATTCTGATAAAATGATGGCAAAACATACACACATCATCCTACTGACTGCAAGGAAATATGTTCTCTTGTAACTTTTTCTAGTTGTTTCTGTTTCATCCTACATGAAAGTCCCATGTTGTGTAGTAAGTGCACTTAAACATAGCTGGGAAAAAAAGTTAATTGCGGAGAAATATAATTTCTGAGAGACAGGGTTGCGCCGATGCTGCTGTTAATCTGCAGAACTGCTGTATTATTTTTTTTTTTTATCCAGTACCAGTTGCCAAGCAACTAGAGGAGAGTCCAAGATGTTGTTGGTCCAGTCCATGAGAGATTTGGGCATTCACCCCCTCTGTAAAAGGTAAACTTAGATTTTTATGTTTTGGCTTTTGATTATTATGATACAACATTTTAATTCACAAGCTTCAGTGATGATTGTTATATCAGTTTTGTATAAAGCTTTGAGTTAAATCAGTTTCTCAGTTGCCTATAGCTTAAATTCAACCCAAAAAGTAAGAATACAGTCTATTTTCTCAGCTAGTTCCTAGTCAGATCACAAATTAAAATGTTTCCTAAAATCTTCAACCAGTCCTTTTAACCAAACCGGAAAAGGTTATCTTGGTATTGAATTCTAATTTATGTCAGTAGATGGGTTTTGTAACTCTTGCAGCCTCCCACTGCTGCAATACTTATTCATGTAAATCAATTTGGAAGGCAAAACATAACACACAAACTGTTATGGAGGCTTCCGTTTTGCAAGTCAAACATTTGTTAGGTGTGGGCAGAGAACTGTGCTCTGCCCACTGCCTTCTCTTTAAATGTGAGATCATAGATAAAGTCAACTCACTGTGCAAGACTGCTCCCAAGGGACCCCCAAAGGAAAAGAAGGATATGTAAAGATAACAGACACCCTTGCCAAGACGCCTGATAAATGTGGCCAGTCTGAGTTTGTAACCCAGATAATTAAGCGCTTACTCGACTGAGCAATTGTGCCTGGCAGCATGTTCAGGAGTGCAGAGCACAATAAGGGGCTTTGCAAAATGAGCAACTCTCACCCAAACTTTCACCATTGATTCATTTCTTGCTAAATCCCATAAACTTTAGCGTTAAATAGCCAAAGCCCCCAGACAAGTTGCATCTCAGCAGGTGTTAAAAATGAATAGAACTGACCACATTCCCTTGACTTCTAAAGGGTAAAAGCTAAACTAGCTATGACAGTGCTAATTCTATAAGTCAATCAGGCACTTTTTAATAGTTTATTTCATACATTATATATAAGCAATATCGCTATAATAAATTACCTCTAGCTGTCTTATGTGTATTAGCCGCTTTATGTCTTAAGATACAAGTTTTCATTCTCAAACTGTAAAAAAATATAAATAACAGTCCAGTTCTAGTCCCACTGGCCACAAATAAAGATATGAAAATATGCTTATTTAGGTGTCATTATTGCTCTAAAGTTTATAAAGGCGCCTCTAACCAAATGGAATCATAATGCTATCCCGGTTGCCTGCAGAGTGTGAGTAAATGCTGTCAGAACCATCGATGCAGGATGCATTCTGTTGATATATTGCCTCATTGGGCTTTAATGTGCAAGACATTTTTAAAAGAAAAAAATCTATAGCATTCTACAATTGTGTAACTAATGACCATACTCTGAAGAACAGTGGACAATAATCAGAGCAAATGCAAAGCCGCTGAGATTGCCTTTGCCTGCCTGGGAGACATTCGCAGAGGAAAATTATCATAGATTGTAGCAAAGCTCTTTGCAATTACACCTGCTCAGTTCTAGTATAATGTGACTTATTAAAGCATTTCCATTGTGTCATTACTTTCAAGCTTTCAGTGGAAATGGACTCATTCAGTCAGTATCAGCTCATCTCACTCTCTTATCTTTTACCATCTCCCCTTTCAGCGACCCTCAACCCCCGCCTTACACATTAAATATTTTAAGATATTTGCAGCTCACACCAGCAGCACTCTGATTACTCTTCTTTATGGAGTTTCACAGTCTGAGTCTCCAGTATAGCTCTTTGTTTTTATTTGAAGAGAGGGAATATGCATGCAGGGTTCTATGTCCCACTGGTTTTGAGAATAAAAAGAAAAAGAGAAGTTCTCAACTCTGAAAAATCAGCATCTGTTGCTAATTTTAATCCAGCTCTGATTCTGATGATAATGGTAAATGTTTGTTTCCCTGCTGCTGCATAACTGAATCAAATCAATGGGTCACTGACAGGCTTGTGTAGAACTAAACAATATGTATACACACATAAATATAAATATAAATATATATATATATATATATATATATATATATATATATGTGTGTGTGTGTGTGTGTGTGTGTGTGTGTGTGTGTGTGTGATAGCAGACATTTAAACTTTGGTAACTGCAAAAGACTCTGCTTCAAGGAAATTATAACTAACCCAGGAAAAGAAAAGATGATCTGTAATTATGGTCATAAGCGTCACTTTGCCACCCTTTAGAATTATGTGCTCAGAGCTGAAAGTGGTATTTTAATGCATCTTCAATGATGTATTAAATTTTCTTTTTAAAGACTTCTAAAAAAATCACCCTTTAAATTTTAGATTGTTTCAGTTTGGAAGTACAGTGACTTCAGCCTGAATGGCTTCATACAAACACCTGAAATCAGAGAAAAAGGTAGACAGCGTAGCAAAGCTCTGTTCTCTCAGTCTGTGAAATGGGTATGGCTTAATCGTTTATGGTTGGCAGAGACATTTTATAGATATATGCAGGCAACAAAGAATCCATCTGAAATGCATGACAAGTTGCAGTACAAGGGTGCAAATTGTAAGAGGATTAGTAATGTTTGCTGACATAACTGGGACTTACAGTGAGCTCCACTGGAATAGTCAGCCTTTGTGTGCCACAACTTCAAAGATGTTTGAATACTGAATTATTAAAAGTACACTATCAACAATTCTCACTCTGAAGCATTTCAGTTAAAAACATTGCTCATACATGAAAAATAAGAACACCAAATGAAGTATGTTATTACCTGTTTTGACACTTATTTTAATATTAAAAGACAATGATAAAATATCTCAGAGATTAGCCCTTAATAATTCAGTTGAGAATGTTGCTTACTAGAATAGCAAGGATTATACAGAGACATATCTGAACCCCTCAGTAATAATAACACTGTCTGTCAAAGGAAAAAAAGCATTGAGCTACGTTCTTTCTAAACTGAAGATTTTTAGTTTGTTTGGTTTAGATTTTACCACTTCAGTTTTGTGGATTTTGAATAACCAGCATCTGTGGTTAACCAGTGGTTGTAAGTCAGGTGATGTCTTACAGAAAAGTGTCAAGACCAAGTATGTGCTGTTGCGGAAGCTTTGACACGACTTACAATCACTGCTTGACTTTAAAGTGAATGTCTTCATCTTTTAAACACGCCAACACTTTCTCAAGAAGCCAAAGCAGAAGGTTTCTCTCTGACTCAGAATAAATGGCTTGTGTGCTGAATCCAGCAGCAGGAATCAGAACAAAAGAATTCTCTGAAGGCGCTTCAGAATTCAAGCACTGCACAAGGCTTTTTCTTTTTGAGGTCACAAATCACATGATGATCACCGCTGTTAACTATATCTGTTCTAAAAATTTCATGATGTGTAACAAACCACTGCTTGTTAGTTTGGTGTGAAAATACAACGCAAGACACAAATCTGGATGTTAAAGGTTTCTGTTGTGTATTTTTGGAGTATGTTCTTATTATTTAATAAGTTTGCATTTATACAAATAATCAGGAAAAATAAAACAATGAGAGGAAAATAGGTATGACGAGGTCTGTTGTTACAAGTGAGCTTTAGTAGTACTGGTAGGTTGAGTAACATTATCTGTAGCCAGGGTAACTAGTATCCCCTGTTCAAAGTCATGGTGCTAAACTAAGTCTATTGGCTTTAAAACAGAGAAACTGGAGTTGCATCAGCTTTTGTGTCACATTCACAGCCTCAGTGATTTTTGGTCTAGACTACTGAACCTCATATACCTGCCTAAATGTGCTGCAGCTGCACGTCTACAGACAGCACCTGCAGCATGACAACTCTTGCAGATACCACATCACTTTAATACTGACTAAACTGCACTGGTTGCCCTATCGCTTGAAATCCTTTTAATATTTCATTGGTTACTTTAAAATGAAAGCATCCACCTTACAACACTTGACCCTGCATTTTGCATTAAGATCCCTCAGATCAGAGCTGTTGGAGGTTTCTCAGTCCAGGTTTAAAAATAAACTGGGCTCCATCATCCTGTTTGCACCCAAGTGCAGTTACTACAGAAATGATCTAGTTTATAAAGCAAAACTCTCATGCACTGTTGAACTTTATAGCATGTGCTACAATAACCTTAGTAGTGTTGTTTTAGTAAACGCAAGATTCAAGTAACTTTTCTACAGATCACATAAAGTGGTGATCAGTAGTTTTTAAATTCAGGAAAGATGCAGGAACTTACACCAAACACCAGGTAAACACCGATGTCTGAGAATGAAGCAGGTGGCAACACATTTAATCTGAACTTCATTTATTGTTCAGCAGATTGTAACAATCTAAGTTCTGAATTAGTGTTTCGACTCTTCACCTTTCTTGTAGTGAGGATGGTTCTTTTCACCTTGTTTCAGACGTCTTTAACACAGTTTACTAGTGAGAAACCTGAAAGTGTCAATGAAAGCAGCAGCCAAGTAACCAGCACCCAAAATGACAGACAAGGCCGCAGGGACACCACATGCACATTTTGTAGGTGGAAGTGGAAAAAGTACATTTCATTATATTGTGCAGCCCTAATTCACAGCTGAAGTTTGTTTCTGCACAGAACTGATTCAGATCTGCCATGTATTTCCATAAATAACTCTTCTTTATGTAACCTTTGTGGCTAATGTTTGCTCAGAAGGGTTGCTTTTTCCACAAAAAACAATCCAGAAGGAGTTTTAGCTTGAGCTTTTAAAGATGCATTTAACAAGATTCTGAATAAAGGATGAGGAAGAGATGCAAAATCCGGCTCACTGCTGTTGTTTTTCTACCTTCCAGACCTCATAAATTCTCTCGCCCAACTCTGTACATACTTGATCAGCTGCCCCTAGTGTGATTTTTCACTGAGTAGATATATAGTGTCATGTTTCACAGTGCAGAACGGTGATTTGAATTAGAAACCTGCTGTCTGAGAATGTAAAAAAAAGAAAGAAACAACAACAGCAAGCACTTTAAACAGTACTGTATGAAAGGAAAAAAACAACTTGGCTAAAAATTTTTCCTTCCACAACAGGCCACTTCTTTATGTTTAAGTATGCTGCAGTGACGAGCACCGTAGCACTCACATCTAGAGAAAATCTATCACATTGTGTTTCTCAATGTCTGTATTCAGACTTTGGAGAAAAGAATTCTTTGGATTTCATCAGAATACTCTGCACGTTGACAATTATAGCATGCACTGAAACGTTACACCGAGGATCCTGACCAAGCATCGATATGTGAGTTGGGAGTGAGAACATGTTGCTAGAACTGATGAAGCTGCAGAGATGCCTCTTAAATAGGCTGCCTAGTAAAAGCAGGATGGGCTCACTGGGACTGTGGCACAGTCTTTAAAGCACCTGTTTCAGAACTTCCTTTTTTTGTACATAAATCCGACACATCACCACAATAAAGTCCCAGACATTGAACTATGTATCATCTGAACCCTTTGATCCAACACCATAGTTTTGGTCAGTTATACAGGGCTCTCATCCACAGTCTCTAATATACAGTCGTGCAACATGCAGCAACAGTCATGCTATGAAGAAACATATGTCCATGGTCCTCTGACAGAACTTGGAGCAGTCATGCAGGAAAAAGACAACAAACAAAATAAATTAGAGGCAAACACAGAGACAACTCTGTATTGTGACAACTGTCTTTTCTCCCTGCCCTTGAGCTAAGAAGACATTAAAGCAAATAAAGGGGAATGATGTGGGTGAGCAGATATGATTCATGAGGCCAAACAAACAGTGTCTTCTATACTTGCTTGTTAAATGTTCTGAAAATGGATAGTGGCCTTTCAAAACTCCCAGAACTCTGTTGTGCATTGTTGCACTGCAGAGAGTTGAGCCTCTTTGCCAAAGACTCCCAAGACAAAACGATGTGTCAGAACTGTAGCCCCTCATGGTTCATCATGTAAAGGTCACACATATTGCTGCGCAGAGGACCTGATGAGCACCCAAAGAGAAAGACAATTTTAAGTCGACAGGAGCTGAATTTTAACTCAGAGCTGCAGTTTGGTAAAGATTATTCTAAAATAGCTTAGTTTTGGATTCCTAGAAAGTGATATTTCACACTATAAAACACGGTCTGATTCCACTTTTAAAGTCACTGCCGGACTAAATTCCCCATTTAGTGACCTTCAGCTGGCCTGCCACCCCAGTTATAGATGACACACCAGGCTTAAACGCGGCATGATGAGGTGTTATACACTGAAATGCTGACATTGTTGTTCTGAAGCCAGAATCTAACAAGCCAAAGAAAAAACATTGTTTCAGAGCCTTCTCACCAAAAGCATCATTTGTATCGCTCCATGCAGTTCTAAGGTTATGCTAAAAAAAAAAGATTAAGTAAAATAAAATGACTTGTTAACAAAGCATTTCCATGAAAGGTCTACACTTTGATAAAGGGTGCTAAATTAAATTCATTACTTTTTTTTCTTGCATGTTTTCTTGTATTCCCAACCTCACGTCAATACTAGCTCATAAGGCAGGAAAAATAAGTATGAATTCTTTTTGTCAATTTGTAAACACATACAACTCTTTCTCACTCGTATTTCTAAATAAACAGTTTATCCACACATATCAACATTCATCATTTAAAATTTGGGACAAGACGTGATTATAAAACTGAAAATAAAAACCAAATATAGATTTCTTTTTGAACCACTGGTGTCACATGCCTGGTGTGTTTAAAAATGGACATGGCACTGTTTGTGAGATGCTAAACTTGTTCTATTCAAAAGAGATTAGAGCATGATATTGCTCTGCAAAGGTTACGAAATGTCACTGAATCAGCAATGTTTGAAATCAGAAGCTTTCAGCAGCTCTGCCTTTAACTTCAAAGGGAATCATTGCAGCACTGTAGTTTTTGATCATTGGAGACAATTGATCTTATGTGTTCAAAGAGTTTTTTACGCTTCAGGCTTCCCTAAGAAACTTTTCAAACAACTTGTCATGAAATGTGTGATTGTAATACTAATGTTACGAAAATTCTAGTTACTCCCTGATTGTACAGTGTAGTACAAACTGCTGGGATTTGTCTGTGTTTTTTTAGCTTTCTTCTACAGTTATTATTAATCCAGTTCTTTTACAGAAACCTTCAGCTCCTGAAGGTTTAAGGAATAAATCTTAGGAATTTATGCTTGCTAAGTTGTGGCTACAGTTGGTCATTAAAGATGCCAGTTTTGTTTAAAAAGTTTATACATCTGGGACACTGAAATTTGTACTTTCAGAAGATAAACATTTTGCACTTTAAAAATTATAAGCATGCTGATGTTAGAGAACTGTGTATAACCTCAAATCATAGCGTGTAAAAAACTTTACCAAAGATATTTCATGTTTTTATATCTGCATGTTTTCTTTTCAATGCCATTTCATTTCTTGTCATTTCTTTTCAAACACCTTCAAGGCATCTCTCCAACATTCTCTGATGGGGACATATCAGGACTGCAGGCCAGTTCAGTACCCTCTTCTGTGCAGAATCTAGTTTTTCTTTCTTACTGAAGTACAGTTTTCACACAAACTTAACAATATGGAATCAGTATCACTAAATTTTAGGAATATCAACAACTTAATTCTATGATAAATAAGAAATACAGCTTCAGTCAATTTGATTTAGAAGTTTCTGTCGAGGTAGCAGAATTTCTACAGCTCTGTACCTCAAAACCCTTCTTCTTCTTCTTCTTCTTCTTCTTCTTCTTCTTCTTCTTATTATTATTATTATTATTATTATTATTATTATTATTATTATTATTATTATTATTATTATTATTTGCCCCCAGGGTGTGGGGTGGTGAAGCCCAGGTCATCATGCCTTCTGGGGGTTCCAGGGATCAGGGGTGCCTCTAGTGGAAGTTCTCTTCTTTCTGAACATACCTATCGTTCACTATTTCAAGCTCAGAGCTTGTGCTCAGTGGGCCACTGTCCCTGATCTCCTGGTGCCAGTACTCTATGGCTCTGACTGCAGGCATCCTGTTGCTTGGTTGTGTTCTCTGTGGTGGCTGCTGGTTGCCTGGTGCTTGGGGGCCTGTCTGTCTGCTTCTCATCTTTAGAGAAGGCACGGGTCCATTTGCACAATCACTTAACACAACTCATTCCTCATATCTTGCAGTCACATGTGCACACACACACACATACACACACACACACACCATGCATACAAACATATACTTATTGTTTTGGTTGTTTATATGTTGTTCATGATTTCCACAGCTTGTCTTCCTGCTGGTGCTCGTGCTGGTTGCACTCTCTTTTCTCTTCTATTTACTGTCTTCTTTCTTTTGTTCCTCCTGTTAGGTCCATAATTAATATGTAAATTCAGCAAAATAAAAAACAGATTTAAAAAGGAAGAATTATACGGAATTATCAAGAGAAGCATCACATCCATAAAGCTCCTCTTGGCAAAGCATGTTTGTTCAGCAGCCAGACCAACACATGCTATGATGCTGGACAGGAAGTACATTATGCATGAACATCCCAGGAAAAGATGTCATCTTGAAGGTAGCGTTTGTTGCTCTAAATTCTTGATGAATTAGTCTGCATTAATGTTGCCATCACAGAAGCATAATGAGCTCTAACACAACCTCATACCAGCCTGACTTTTGGACTTATTGCTGATAAAAGCCTGGATGGTCTTTGGTCTCGAGCACATGACATTCATCTCCCCTGTGATGTCCATCCCAGAGTCCTCCAACACTACCCTACACTACACTAGAGACTTTAATTGTAATTTAGTAAAATCAAAAGAGAAAAAAACACACATTCTACTGGGTAACGCATGCATATAAACAAGGTGTTGCATTACTCAAAGGACAATGTAAGCTTTCATTAAGTTTCAGACAATGCAAGAAAGATGCCACTGGGTTCTGGCTGGTCCAATCATAATTGGACAGTGCTAACTATAGATGCTAACACGCTCATTAAAACTGTTTTGAGAATATGTCACCTTTTTGTACGCAAGTTCCATTCTACACAGCTCTCCACAGCAATTACATCTTCTTCTGTTAGAAAGGGAGGAAGAGGAGGTTTAGCTGAATCCCACCAAACATTGTGACAGTGATTTAATTTGATGTTGGCTTGTGAATTATTTGATTATTCTGTCTGTGTTCTGTATAGAGACTCTTTCACTAGTGCATGTTTTCAAATGTAGTTTAAGTTTAGTGCTTTGTTATAAATTGCATCAATAACATGATAAAATATTCTTTTGATCCCAATAAATGTTAATCACTGACAATATACAGAAACTAGAATATATCTCCAGAGCTGCTCAAACAAATTGACCGTATTTTAAAGCAGTAATAAACATCAATAATGTCTGACAATATAGTAAGGGTGTAAATGGTTTAAATTTTATGCAGTAAAATATCTACTTTTCCTTGTAATGTGACCTACTTCATGCTTTTTTTAATATCCCTTAGGCTTCAACATCACGAGCAATGTGTAATCATTAACAAAGCATGTATGTATGTTTTTGTATGGAAGTGTAATTGTTAATGAAGATGGCTTCGGGGCATATGCAAAACTATAAGACACCTGGCAAAAATGAGCAAAACATGAAATAAATAAATAGACATTTTAAAGGCAAACACAATAAACATCACATTTAAGAAAAAAAAAACATTTTATAACATTTTAGTCAACATTTCATTAGTTTATTGAGATTTTTTCTTTTAAGAAAAATGCATAACATTTAATAGTGTCTGTATTTTAAATATTTTAAACAGGGAGAGTCAAAAAATGTGCTTCATTATTATGCATTCTGAGGTAATATTATCTAGTAGCTGCTGTAGTAACTCAGACTGGACTGAATGAGTGAATGAGTTTTAACATCTTCACAGACAGCTCTGTTAGGAAGCTCCACAGCCACTGACATCAGCTCTGACTGAACATTTCACCCCCAACATGTGTATGGTTTGGTATGAGTTGGATTTCTTCTGCAGGCTCAAGAAACCTGGCTGTTTTTTGTTATGCAAGAGCTTTTAGTGCTTTCATTTTCAGAAACAAAAAGGCTCTGGCAAACTCTGACAGTTGCATCATCACTACCAAACATGTTGTGAAAGGAGAACAGCCAGGAGTTGTAAATCCACTCCACAGTCTGTCCACCAAATGTCAATGTGGTTGCTGTGAATGAAAACGCCTTGAAACAACTGAGTTAACGTCAAACCGTGACAAAAGCAACTGCTTTACCATTTAAATCAACTATGATTACAATTTTTAATTGGTCTTGGTTTAAAGTAAATATCTGCTAGATGCAAATACATTGAAAGTAACGCTGAATATTTATATGTCACAGCACAAATTGGCTTGGAAAGAGAGAAGCTTCTGCTGTAGGAATTGGACAGCAGCTCTTTGAACACCAGCCACACACAGGCTGCTCATTTGCTCTGGCTTCACACTGATTGCACAAGTGGTATGTCTTACACAATCATTTATTTTTGTGTATGTGTTGTTTCATTTTTCCTCTTTAAAGAAAAAAACAAGTGTATCTTATCTCAGCTCAGTTGCATCCTTACAGCTGAGCTACACATGGAAAGGAATTCAGAGAGGAGGACAGAGTGTGCTGCAAGAGTTTGAATGAAGTGCACAAAACCACTTTGTCATGCACCATGTAGCTGCTGTCGGGTCAGAGAGCATGAAAAGTGGCCTTGATCCTGACTGAAAATTCCTAATACTTAGCCTTCAGTCACTTCATTAATCTCCATACTGGGAATGTTGGGCATGCATTTAACATGCTTGTAAGCTCTTGTGCAACCAGTAAAGTGTGTGTGTGTGTGTGTGTGTGTGTGTGTTTATTGTTTCTTTATTTTTTGTTTTGTTTTTTTTAAGAAATCCACATCAAACATCCGTCTAAGTAGATTGTTAGTGTCATGAACTCAGCAACAGAGGTCAGTGTTATCACACAGGAGTTTGATGTAATCTTGTTTTTCACCCACAGAAAAAAACAAGCTGGAATTAATAATAAATGATGTAGCCTATCACTTTAAACTAAATTCATCCTTATTTCAATCTCCGGAGGCAAATGGACATTATTGAGCTTAATTAACCCGGAAAACAAGCAGCACTGACGCATTTCTGGTTTCATATCATTGCACATTATTTAAGTGATATATTAAGTTGTGCAATTAACTTCCCATTTGTTTAGTCCTTTGCAAATTACTACACCACAAATGAGCCGTGACACTCTTATGATCATTAGCACATGTAAAATGGATTGAAATACTAGAAGCCTAAGCTTGTGAATAAGCACTACAACATAGTTTTATAGAGGATGAAAAATATGATAAATACATGTTAGTAAGTAACATATATTTCCAATATGGATTGTAGTTCTTACAACTGCATGTATGTAAGCGTCTTATAAATGATTTTTCTACATTTGAGTCACTGAATTGCTTTAAAGAATTGCCCCGCTTTGAAAAGCATTTACAGTCTATATCCGTTTGCAATTATAACATTTTAATGTTTCTTTAAAAAGTGGAGAAATTCTCTCTATTTTTGCGTCCAAATGATGAAGACAGTGCCACAATATGTGATGCATTTAACTCAAAATAAGCACATATTCCTTAAAAAAAAATCTAACTTCTCAGTTGATTTATTGGATACATTGAGTTTTATTTATACTCAATTCATGAAATGTTTGAATAATTTGTAGTGCATTGCATTATTTACACTTTTGGGAAATGGGTTGTGGTGAAAACACAACATATACCATAAATGTGTCAATTACAGATATTAGTAAAGATAAATCTGCATGACTGCAGACAGTACCAATGGTTTTATGCTAAAAACTTATATAGAATCACATAATGCTACAGGAACAAGACAAAAGGTGTTAATTCTCTACTGTTTGCAAATGCTTGACAGGTTAGCCATCGCTGTTACATCTCTTTTGGGGCACTGGATGGTGAGAAAAATCTTCCATCTATGTGTTCGTCTGTCTTGCTGTTGTGTTAAAAAAAAAAAAAAAAAGAAAGAAACAGTGACAGTCTTGTAAATAACACGTCCAAGTGAGAGGTTTTCTCTGGCAGGATGTGGAGTGAGGGCAGACAGGTAAATGCCCTGAGAAACATTCAAGGTTATGAGGTTTCTTAGATTGAAACTGAAAACAAAGAAACACAAAACTGGGACAAAGAGGAAGTGTTATATGAAAGTATTCAGTACATTTCTGTTACCTGATCACTAATGTCTCATCAAGAGTGTGCATTTCTACAGAGGAGTGATTCCAGGGTATAGTGTGGGACATTCTTTTGAAATCATATAGTCCAAGAAAAGCTGCATCGTGTCACATTTTAGTTATAATAAGTATAAAGAGGCTTGTTAAATGTTTAGACTATCCTTCAGAATGACATTACATGTTCCTTTAAAGCACTACAGGACTGATAAATTTTCAAATTATCATAGATTGTGATAGATTAATTAATCATTATTATCTTTAATGATTCTCATTTTTGCAAAACATAAGACCAAGGGGATGACCAGGGGAGACTAGGGCCACCCCTGAAATCTGACTGCCCCCCTCTGGTGCCACCCCAAAAATAGACAATCAAATTCTAACAAATATTCAGTGCAAACTGACCTTTACCATTGCTTGACATTCCCTTGCTTTTACATTATTTTTTTTTTTTTTTTTTGTTTGTTTTGTTTTGTTTTGTTTTTTTACTGATTTTTATTGTTTATTATTCTACTGTGTAGTGTTTTATGTTGTACTTGTTTTATTGTTCAGCAGCTGGGGTTGCAGTAAATATCCTATATAAAAAGACTTTACCTGAGTAAACCTCAGATGTCTGAGTGCAAGTGAATGCATCATGTAAAAGTCTTCTGTTTTTCTTCATCAACAGTACCATGCTCTTGATCATAATGCAACATTTATACAACATAATCTTGCCATCTGCCTAACTAGGTATATTGTATGTTCAAGCTGTAAAAACAGTATATTTTATCAAGAGGATGTAAAACTCAAAACCACCACATGTGATGGTTGTGCAAAGTTAAATAGCCAATAATACTAAAGAAACACTTTTGCAACTGAACTCAGACAAGTTTCTCTCATTATCAATGAAGTATTGATAAATACAATGAAGTATTTAAGCTGCAGTGATTAAAGCCATACAATGCAGGGTCATTCTAAGCAAACATCTGCTGATACAAAAAAAAGAAGAAAATATATATATATATATATATATATATATATATATATATATATATATATATATATATATATACATACATATGTTTATACGCACACACATACTCCCACCCAACGCCCCAACACCAATGGGTAGGCTGGGTGGCTCTTCATCTCAAGCTCAGGTCCTCTAACAGAGTCCTGGAAGCTTGAGGTTCTTAGGCAGTATCTTAGTTGTTCCTATACACGGCTTGATAGTTCAGTTGGCTATATGCCACAGGGGACATATTACAATGGTGCAAATATTAACACCTTCCAGTTGGGTCCTTAAACAAGACCCTCAACGCTACTGCCTAACCACCTCATCATGGGTGAACTTAAACAGAGAGATATACTGCTTCAGATGCCACCAGGTCAAATAAGGTCTGCATCAGGTAATGAGGAACCAGGGTGTATAAATATGTATATATATATATATATATATATATATATATATATATATATATATATATATATATATAAATTCTTTTGATAAACAAGCAGCAACGTAAACTGTCATCTATTGCTGCATTTACTCCATTAAAGATCTTGAGATCAGATGAGACTTTTTCTTTTATCATTTTCAGGTCTAGACCAAAGTTTACGTGCTTCTACCTTTTAAGCCTAAAGCAAAATGAATTTGATTTATCTGATTCAATTATTTTAGAGACACATCATTAGCCTCAAAGCAAAAGTCATATTTTAAGGTTTTTGGAAATAAATTTGCAGAGTGAATCAGCAGCTAGGAGAGTAGAATTTGGCAGATATAACAAAATGGCATGATCTCATGCTATGAAGCTAACGATATGACTAATTATTTTGCTAACAAGGCCAATAATTTACAATGAAAGTAAAATCAAACAAAAAGTTTTTTATTTCATGCCTCTTTCAGTTTCACAGAGGGAGAAATAAAGGTTTCAGAGATCATTAACAATATTGTGTTTTTAGGTAAAGCCTCAAATTTAAGGAGGTTGTTTAGGATTTAGAATGATTTTAGAGGGTTCCAGGTCTCAAGTGGTTGAATCAGAGAGCAAATTATTGCTCACACAAAACTAGTCAAACATCTTCAGCTGAGCTAGAACTGTCAGAGGATAGAAGCTGCTTCCCTTCAAAATAATAAAAATACAGCTAAACCTCTGCTCACACAATTGATAGTAAATCAATAACAACCAAGAGTCTGATTAAACCAAAGGGTTTATATTCAGTGGATCATCATACATCCAGACTTTATTGGTATTCAGCCCTGTGGCAGTGTATGGACAAATAAGATAAGACACTATAACTGTATCTGCAAAGAAAATGGCATATTTCTGCTTTTCTGCCACACAGAGAAAAAAAGGTCTCTCATCCAAAACTGGACATTCATACAGTAAATGACTGTTTCCTGTTTCCAGTAGATATGCCTTTTACTCATTGAAGTGTCAGTCATGGATAGCATGTTGATAAAACTGAAGGTATGTCGCATGCTCAGCTGTCATCTTGCAGCAGAGAGTGAGGATCAGTTCATCCATAGGTGCTGAGCAAAGAATACTCTCAGTGATCCAGAGCGTCTTTAAAGATGGCTGCAGATCAACTGAAAGCCACAGATGAGAGATAAAAGGAGGGAGAGTTAGATAGGGAGGATCGGAGGGGAGACAGAACAAGATAGACTGAGGTGAGAAGTTAATATCTCCCCTACGATATATCCTGCATATCATTCAAATGAAATAACAGCAAGTCCATCATTGCAAAGATGTGCAATTACTGCAAATTTTGAGCTACCTAATATTTTCAGCACATCATAAAGATTTTCAGCTTGAACCTGGGACTGTACTGGAAATCCAAGTAAAAGGATCAGGCTTAATAATTACTGTAGTAAACAAAAACATGTTCATGGGTAATCCTATTGCACATTTTGTTCAAATAAATTGCAATATAAACATGTTGGATTTACCTCTCTAAGCTCCAAGTCATATTTCATACTTCATGCATGTATATGGCTCCTGTGTGAACAGAAAATGGACAGTATATTTATATGAGAAGCCATAGTTAGCACACATGTCAGATCTTAGCAACAGACAAATACATATTTAAAGTAAACTACCAATATTAAGAAAACATCTAATTAAGTGATGATGGCATTTCCTATTCCTGTTACAATACATGCTCTTTCTTGTGTTTGTTGTTGTGATAATATATATATATATACATTCTTTCTTTGGGGAAACAATAAAACATTTTGATTTATGAAACTGTAAACTCTTCTGAAAAAGATGAAATATGGCTTTTCTGTCTTTGTCTGTGGATTGAGATAACCTATTGGAACCCTGAGCAAGCCATGTCTGAAACTAACTTGTCACTTTTCTACCCACCCAGATCCAGACAGAGATTGTAAGTCATTCCTACAGTCTCTTCAGTCTTCCTGGTTGGCAATCATTTGTGTTCCAGTCATCCATTTCTCTTTTATTAAAAGAGCACAGCAATGTCCAACCTGACAGCAGACCAATCTCTGAAGCTGTTATAACACCCTTCCCTGCTGCTTCATGCCCCTAAATTAAGATTAATTACACAAGAGGCCAATATGCTGAAATAGGAAATTATATGCCCCCAGGAACAGGGCTCTGTAGATGCTTTGTCTCAGTTAGAGGAACCACTTTTAGATTGCAATCACATATCCTTATGCTGAGCAAAGCAGGTAGGGGATTGACGGTCTTGCTTTCTGTGGGCTTGATAATACCTGGCATAGAGGGGGCTTGGGTATGATGACACTGATTAAAGCCACTGCTATTCGATGTCAGGGGGGTGTTTAAGTCATCTTAGTCTTAAAATAAGATTTTATTCACTGAGAGACAATGCACTACACAACTGTGTGCAATTTCACAGCTGGTGTTCCAAGACTCATCGTGCAATAATATAGAGATATGAATGATGTCGTGGGAGTCTATGCAAGTGGTTGAATATTATGGATATATTGTCACCTCTCAAAATGGTAAACTTAATTCAAATCTCTTGCTCACACATTCTGCACTTAAGGGACTACATTATTATTCAAATGTAGGTCTAGTCAATAGTAAACTTTGTTTAGCTTTGTCTTTGGTCTCTGCTAACTCCTGAAGGAAACATCTCTTTGTTTTGCTGCTGGACACATCACCTTCTAAGCTGTCTGTTCATATGTTAGTGTTCAGTGATAAGACGTGAGAGTGGTACATGATTAAATGTATTTGGTTATCTTCTTTTATTTATTTAAAGCAATCTGTTTTTGTGGAGTCTTGTAAACCAGAAGCATCTTGTTGGAAAAACAAAAATTCTTGTGGAAACAATGTTACTTTGTACTGCTATGTTTTCTGAAATCTTGCATTACACTGCATTTGATTAACATATTTTGTGTTCTTAAAGTTTCCTTTTTTATTGCTTTTAGTTGTTTTCTTCACACTGTTAAAAGAGAGGAATGATTGTCTTTCTACAACACTGCCTTTTGGTAACAAGCCTGCCCCACTGCTCTAACAGGATACTAAATCTTCATCCTTAAGTAGGAGAAAAATCTAATATCTGTTATTTTTGTAACCTCATAGCACACAATTTGTGTGCAACACATAAGTAACAATTCCTTGTTGCAGAGGTTTTTGTTCTTTTTTTTATTGCAACCATTCCAGTGCTGCCATCAAAGATCCTAGGTGCATAAGAGAAAACTCTTTGACCAACTTGAACCAATTAAGCAAACAAATTCTTCACAATGAACATTACCAGAGAAAAAAAAAACCTACTGAGAGCTGTAGGGGTGCAGCTGGGATGTTATGTAATGCAAGTGCCTCTTTGTTCGCCATGCAGCTCTGTGTGTTGTGAATTGCAATCTGTGATACGTTATGTGCTGGACTATTCGATCCTCTCACCAAGGATAGAAGAAGAGGGCAGCTGGTGGCTGCAACATGCTGCTAAGCTATTTCATACACGTAAGAATCAGACTAAAATTTAATAAATTCAGTTCGAGCAGGTACTGTGCACTTCTAAACAGAGCAAAATAAGTAAAGACTCTTCAAATTTTTTATCAAGGTGATATAACAAAAGGGAAACAAAATTCTTAAGATGGGTCCCAAAGTTCCTCTGCACTGTGTTTCTAGTGCACAATACAGGGTGTGCAGAATTATTAGGCAAGTTGTATTTTTGAGGATTAATTTTATTATAGAACAACAACTATGTTCGCAATGAACACAAAAGACTCATAAATATCAAAGCTGAATATTTTTGGAAGTTGGAGAGGGGTTTTTTTAGTTTTAGTATCTTAGGAGGATATCTGTGTGTGCAGGTGACTATTACTGTGCATAATTATTAGGCAACCTAACAAAAACCAAATATAAACCCATTTCACTTATTTATTTTCACCAGGGAAACCAATATAACAACTCAAAATTTACAATTATACATTTCTGGCATTCAAAAACAAAACAAAAACAAATCAGTGACAAATATAACCACCTTTCTTTGCGAGGACACTCAAAAGCCTGCCATCCATAGATTCTGTCAGTGTCTTGATCTGTTCACGATCAACATTGCGTGCAGCAGCAACCACAGCCTCCCAGACACTGTTCAGAGAGGTGTACGGTTTTCCCTCCCTGTAGATCTCACATTTGATGAGGGACCACAGGTTCTCTATGGGGTTAAGATCAGGTGAACAAGGAGGCCATGTCATTATTTTTTCTTCTTTTAGACCTTTTCTGGCCAGCCACGCAGTGGAGTACTTGGTTGCGTGTGATGGAGCACTGTCCTGCATGAAAATCATGTTTTTCTTGAACGATGCTGACTTCTTCCTGTACCACTGCTTGAAGAAGGTGTCTTCCAGAAACTGGCAGTAGGACTGGGAGTTGAGCTTGACTCCATCCTCAACCCGAAAAGGTTCCACAAGCTCATCTTTGATGATACCAGCCCATACCAGTATCCCACCTCCACCTTGCTGGCGTCTGAGTCAGAGTGGAGCTCTCTGCCCTGTGCTGATCCAGCCACGGGCCCATCCATCTGGTCCATCAAGACTCACTCTCATTTCATCAGTCCATAAAACCTTAGAAAAATCAGTCTTATGATATTTCTTGGCCCAGTCTTGACATTTTATCTTGTGTGTCTTGTTCAGTGGTGGTCGTTTTTCAGCCTTCCTTACCTTGGCCATGTCCCTGAGGATTGCACACCTTGTGCTTCTTGGCACTCCAGTGATGTTGCAGCTCTGAAATATGGCAAAACTGGTGGCCAATGGCATCTTGGCAGCTTCAACCTTGATTTTCCTCAGTTCATGGGCAGTTATTTTGAGCCTTGTTTTTTCAACACGCTTCTTGCGACCCTGTTGACTATTTTGAATGAAACGCTTGATTGTTCGATGATCACGCCTCAAAAGCTTGGCAATTTTAAGAGTGCTGCATCCCTCTGCAAGACATCTCACTATTTTTGACTTTTCAGAGTCCGTCAAATCTCTCTTCTGACCCATTTTGCCAAAGGAATGGAAGTTGCCTAATAATTATGCACACCTGATATAGGGTGTTGATGTCATTAGACCACACCCCTTCTCATTACAGAGATGCACATCACCTGATATGCTTAATTGGTAGTAGGCTTCCAAGCCTGTACCGGTTGGAGTAGAACAACATGCATAAAGAGGATGATGTGATCAAAATACTCATTTGCCTAATAATTCTGCACACACTGTAGAGTTATTTTTCAAAATCATTTGTGGTAAGCTTCATTTTCCATGTAGACCATAATACTGTAGTATTGTGTTCAATCTAGTACTATCAAACATACTGACTGAAACTTTTACAATTTCAATCGATTTTTTTTTCTTTTTTTTTTTTTGCCTCTTGAATAATGTAATCTTGGTTCACTTGATCTGTAGCCGTGGATATTTGTAGTTTCTGTGACAGACTGTGCTTGGTATTGATGTGTGTGAGGTGTTCAGTAAACCTTTTATGCTGTCTCAAAAAAGCTGAAAGATTTTCCATTTATTGTACCCATCCTTATCTGAATACTCTAGTGGCACACAGGGTTTTTTTTCTACTGCAGAAAAGCCTGGCTCTATTCTTTATTTTCTCCATTGTTGTTATATATAAGAGTTAGTGCTTGTAAATCTGTGCCCTTGTTGATTTTTCTTCTTTTTTTTTTTTTTTTCATTTATTGACTTGAACAAGGTTAGAACACTGAGCAATGGTCTTGAGTTATCTTTGAGGCTCCATTATCATCTTTTAAATATTTTTATACCATTTCCATTTAGTTATCTTGAAAATAAAAATGAAATGTAATTAAATACCAAGAGTGAATTAGCACGACATTTTATAGAAACCCTTGGAAAGTTGGGGTCAAAGGCAAGTGTAACCTTTGCTAAGTGGTTAAATTTCCCTCAGCAAGGCAGTTTATTTGTATAGCACATTTCATGTACAGGACAATTCAAAGTGCTTTACATAAAACAAAGACATTACAGATATATTCTATGTTCTATGTCAAACTCCCAGCCCAGAGTAGATATGTCCAGATTTTTCATCTTTATCTGCATCCAGTTTTAACTTAGAATCTGACTGTGATCCCTGTGTGCTAATTTTTTTGATTTATGTTTTGCTTTTAGCAGCAAACCTTTATGAGGAATTGTAGATAGTTCACTTAATGTGAGAAAAAATAGCTAATGTTGCCCCACCAAGTTTTTGTACAGTGCTTCATATCTTAATGAGTAAATCAGCAGTGTTACTCCTAAGGCCTTTTACTGTTTGCTGTTTACTGTTCATAATAATGTGATGCACGGATTAGTACAACCAGTATTTCCACTATATATACATATATATATATATATATATATATATGATGTGACTGTGGACAGAATGTCCCTTAGTATTTTCTAGATGAGAATCAGCTCTTGCCCAAGGATGACCTCGCACACTGTATGAAAATCTGAAGACCTTTTAAAAAAACAAAGACTGTGACTTGTTAGCAGTCAGATCAGCTGTAGGAGAGAACATGAAGGTCATGGTCTTAATACATTCTCTACATCCATTTTTCATACAGTGGAGTATTTAGAACAGAACAAATTGCCTTGAAGTCTTTAATAATCTAAGGCTATTTTGAAGACATTTGCCAACCTACATTTGAACAGGAGTGGCCAAAGTGGTTTAAGAATACATCGCAACAGTGAACAAGATTTGATTATTTGTACATTTTTAGCTTATTTTGTACAAATGTTTGTTATTCTTTGTGCAAGTTTAAGTTTTAGTCACAGGGCTGTTCGGTGGTGTGGTGGTTAGCACTGCTGCCCCATAGCAAGAAGGTCACTGGTTCGAACGAAGGGAGTTTGCATGTTCTCCCCGTGCATGCGTGAGTTTTCTCTGGGTACTCCAGCTTCCTTCTACAGTCCAAAGACATGCATGTTAATTAGTCACTCTAAATTCTTCCTAGGAGAGTAAGCATGATGGTTGTTTGTCTCTCTGTGTTGCCCCTGCGATGGCGACCTGTCCAGGGTGTACCCTGCCTTTCGTCTGCTAATTGGTGGGATAGGCTCCAGCTTTCCTGTGATCCTTAATTGGAATATGAGGTATAGAAAAAGAATGACTTAATAGTTTTAGTCAGTTTGTGAGATATGAGTATATCCATAGAATAGTATTTAATCTGAATGAAATAATCATGTGCAGACAAGTTTCAGTTTGTTTGCAAACTCCCAGTTTTACCTAAAAAAAAGTATTTAAGATTGATAGAAAACAATATTTTAGGTTAGACTTAGAAAAAAGATTTTGAAACGTAGCCAATTGATGGTCGTCATGGGAGTTGTGGAGTTGCAAATTTACATTTTCTGTTTTTCTAAAAGTGAGAAGCCAATATCTTTGACCTTCAGTGTCAATACCACAGGAGCTCATGGGGACTGCCAATATTGCAAAAATCACCGATACTGGTGTTGTATGGAGTTGCTCCATTCTGACTCATTTCTCTGGTAATAATGACAGATGTTTGAAAGAATTCAGAAGAATGGTGTCATGCCAGCAGCATAAATGATGTGCCAGAGGAGAGTAAAAGTGTTCTGGTTTTGTATAAGTCCTGATAACTCTGCCCAAACGCATCTTGTCCTTCACCAGAATGTCAGAGTTAACCTGTTTCAAAGACAAAAGAAGGCAATGATTAAATTCTTCCCTTCAGCCACAAAGAACTTCAACACTCAAGAGGATAGCATAAGACAAGGTCAGTGCATTCACATTCCAAAGCATGACTCCTTGTTGTTTTTTTGTTTTCTCCCTCCGAGCGCACTGTGAAGAAATATGAAGAGTGAATGGTGGATGGGAGGGAATGCCAGAGTAGGATTGCTCTGAGAACTATCAACATGGTGGACTGTAATCTATTACAATGACGTTCCCAAAGATCAAAAGCAATGAGCTGCTGACTGTTTAATAAACTGCAAGCTTACACTGCACTATGGTCTTAACTATGATTCATTACTGTCACTGAATCTTCTATGAAAATGAAAGAGGCGCCTGAGGAGGCTGCTGGATTCCAGCCACACTAAATTGCTGTAAATTGCTTCTGCATTACATGGAAAGACTTTTTGTGGAGTTCATTTCGGTCTGTTTTCTTTCCCTCTCCCTTTATTTTACTACCAATTAAAAATGCATGAAAGTGAGAGTTTTAAGATCCTCATGAGTCGCCATGGGGTTTTCAAGTTTACATACTCGAGGCACAGTTTGATATTTTATTCATTAATGGGTTTTCTCACATCATAATTATAGAGGTAGACTTAGAGAGCGTGCCTCAAAGTCAAGGCTGACATTTCTTACTTCATGAGGTGCTGGCTGCAGTGAATGCTCTCCAGCTCTCTCATCCCTTACAGCAACAGTTATATAAACTCTTCAGGACACTTTGGCTCTTTAAAGGTGATAAAAGTTGTCATATTAAGGTCAGGAATAGACAGAATGAGAAAAAATACAACGTCCAGATTTCCAATAAATGGACCTAAATGTCGAAAACGATATTCTGTTTCATGCCATCCGTTGAGAATCTAAAAATGTTTGTTTTTAAGCAGAGCCATGGATTGCTTGATATTGCAATATTCAACTTGGGATGTAAATCTTAGGAATCTGCAGACAAGCCAAACGTGTTGTGTGATTTGTTTATTTGCATTTTAAGTATTAGCAATTTTTTTAAAAAGGCAGTGCTATTACTCTCAAAAGGCTGTTTGGATGCTTTAAATGCAACTCAGATGCAACAAGAGCAGAGTGCTGCTTTAGGGTCCTGATATCTTTAAAAAAAACAGTGCTGGGTTGACTCATTACAGCACTGTAAATGCACTCATTAGTCAGACTCTTTGGGCATTCAAAACAGCTCAAAAGTACCTTAAATGGTCACCAAAATTTACTGTGTACTGAGGCATTAGGATCATTCTTCAGAGGAGGACAGTCTATAATTCATTCTTTGAGGTTCATTGTTATTCTCATTGGTGAAGGGGACACTGTGGGGAATGTGATAGGGTCTTTTCTTACTATTAATTAGGAGAGCAGAGAGGTTGGTTTTTATTTTAACTTGTCATGAATGTGACACAAGACCATTAGGCGACTGGGAAATTTGAGTTATTGCAATATTGTAGAAACGCAATCCAGTTCTTGTCTCTTTTACAATGAGAGTGAATGCTTCAAAGCTCCCTCTGGATTTGTCCACTGCCTCATTGTGTGGTAATGATTGTGTTTAATTGTCAGGTTTCAGGGACACATGGAAACCTAAATATGACATGAATAAACATGTATCAGTGTGCGAGAGGCACTTTTTTTCTGTTCTTTGGCATTAAACCAACTAACAGAATACACCAGAGATTTTTTATGTGAAGCCATTATTATTTTATCTCTCTGTCAACCACTCTGATCCTTTCCAAATGTGCAAAATGGAGCCATAAGAATGCAATGACAAGTCCCTGTCAAACTCTATTAAAGCAGCAATTCACTTATCTTCAGTACACAAGGTTCTGTTTTTTTATGTAAATATAGGAATTGAGAAAGCTCTTTTACGCCCGAGTCATTAGAAATGCAGAATTTTTTTTCCTGTTTTAGAGCTGCAACGTTAAGAAGCATTAGGTTTTAGACTGATTTACAGACATGTACAATGAATTACATTTGTGTGTTACGTGTATCCTCAAATGTTTATTTCCGTTTGTTTAATGCAACTCTTTGTGCTCAGCCTGACAGAGCACTGTCAGGTTGCACAGATACTATTGTAAATAGTGAAAAGAAACAGGAATAAAACCACATGACAAAGTGCTACTTATAGAGATTTGACAGGCAATAAAGGATCCTGGACCAAGCTTAACAAATATATTACACCATTCCCCAAAGCTCAGGGACACATTAGTGCAGTTGGAGAATATTCATTCATAAATAAATAATGGTGAAGCAGCTTATGGGGGTTTGTGGCTTTATATTCATATTAGTTTCTGTGCTCAAGAAATCATGTATCATGATAAAGAGGATTCATGAATGCTGTGCTTCTTTTGAATTTGTTCTTTAAAGCCTTTTGTTCCAATGGAAAGGCATAACATAAGAAGTCATGTTACATTTATCTCTCAAATCCAGTAATCTGTACTTTTCAGAGCAAAATCGAGAATACATCTTTAAAAAGGAAAAATCTTAAATCAGATTTTTTTAAAAAAGGAAAACAGCATATTTGTGTTTGAGAAGGTTCAATTAAATTATAAGACACTGCAAACCTTTACAGATTCTGCTTTACTGTCCTCTAATCCAGCAGGAGACCATATAACTATAATGGTTTTAATAGTAACACACAGGACAGTATACTGGGTGCAGGATCATGATCCAGTCTCACCAGACCTTTTTCCCCATGTCCTCTTAACTCTTCTGTGGCTTCTGTGTTGATTTCAAATAGCTAATTTCTATTTAGTTTAGTAGAGAACTAATGATTTATTTTTTATTTTTTCATAGACATGTTGCTATTTTATTCAACAGTGTGCTATAGAAGTCTTTTTTTTTCCCAACATGTGAAAATTGCCATCTTCCAAAATGCTACAAAAATCTTCAATGTTGTAAATTATCATGGTTTCTCATACATACCACTTTGTCCTCTAGAAAGCAGTAAACCTGCAATTGCTGCTGTTAGGAAATCGGAATGGCTTTATGCTCTTTATGTTTTTTTAGTACATGTGAATGCACCTTTCCACAAAAATAGGTACTCAGGTATTGGTTTGCACACTTGCAGGTTCAGCCATGTTTTATGTTTTATCCCATGTTGAAAGGAAAAAAGAAATTTACCACTGGCGTAATTATTAAACACATTAAAATGCTGTCAGTAGAGGGGTTATTGCAACCATGAAAATTATTTATTGTATGAGATGCATGTCAGGTTTTTTAGTTTGGCCATGAGCATTTAAAGACTGTAACAGCATTCATACATTCACCTCCCCACTAAATATATACACACATCCTGAAGTGGAGCTTGACCCCTACCTGCACATGAACTTTTAAAATCTCTATTGTGACACTGAGCAAATAATTTCTTTAACCGTGCTGTTTTCATAAGAGAAGAACAATAAGTAAGGGCAACGCCGCAGCGACATTGTGATTGCATGTTCGTGTGTGCTCACATCTATATTAAAATCAACTCACCGTTTGGGTGGCTTTGATCAAAATCTGGAAGAGTGACAATTTATCTCACTGCTATCTTTGCGTGTTTGCTTTGTCTGGAAATACTAGATAAGGAAGGAGAGGAAATGACAGGACGGAATGATAAAAAAAAAAGAAAAAAATTCAATAAAGAAAACAAGGGACAAAACAGAGAAAAATAGCTTCCCATTTTCGTTGGATTTGACTCATCTTAAACAATGATGGGTCCCTTGGTGGTGCTTAAATCTAAGTCTTGAGGTGGTGAGTACCATTCAGCTGGCTTGATGACAGGGAGGACACATGCTTTCAGCAATAAGACCACACACACAAACATACACATCATTGCGGGATTTACCACATCTGCAGCTGCTCCACCTCTGCCCCACTCTGCTGTTGCCTTGGATCACTGGTCATGCCGTGCAATGCTGTTCCGCCTGGGAAAGATCTCAACTATCAATCTCCAAACTGTCAGGCCTGCTGACCCACCGGACCTCAGACGAATCCTGCAACAGAAATCAAACAACTCTCCCTCTCTGTTCTCAAAGTCTGTTGCTGTCTTGTTCTCCTTTGAACATTTTCCTGGGGGGTTGACTGAGAGGTCTTCGAGGAAAAAAAGGAATAACAAACACACAAAAGTGAAAATAGACGACAAAAAAGGAAACTATGTGGCTATTATGGGGGAATGGCACATATTAATACTCATTATGCGGCAACACATATCACATCATATTTTATACACTATTTTCCACGAGAAGAGAACATGTAGAAAGCCTTTTGTTTCACTTGCTATATGAAAGTACTTTTAATAAATAAAATTCCTGATGAGAGATGGAGCCACATTCGCAGTAACCATTATTCTTCTTTTATGTAAGACCTCAGTAACCATGAGGCCAAGACACCTTATAATGTGCTGTTACACAGAAGTTCATGTTGGTGACCTTTATCTCCAGCACATGCGTATATAGCTTAGTGTCTTTCACCTCTTTGCTGGTTCCTCTCTGTCTCTGTCTTCCTCCGGTCCTTCCCCTGAATTCTAACCTCCTTTCCTTGCCTTGTAAAATCAATTATTATTGATTTCTTTGCACTCTCTAGGGTGGAGTCAAAAGAGGGGACAAAGAAGATAAAACCACAGGCACTTTGCCAAAGTAACTTCACTGTGCCACGGGGGACTGAGCCGATCATCAGAAAGAAATCGGGTGCTTGTTTGACTCAACTTAAAAACACTGGAGAATAAGAATAAATGGCATCCGCTGCTCACCAGGAAATGTAAACTGATGCATGATGTGGATCTCAGCCAAGCTGACCGAGTGTCCTGTTTTATAGTAATACACATACACATACACACAAACCCCACACAGACTGACAGCTAAATATACACACAGAGATACTAAATGACTGGCAGCCATGATGAGCGATGCTTTCTTTCTCAGGTTATCTGGTTTAACCACCTACATCATTAACTTCTTTATCAGACCAAACTATAAAAGCTATACCACTCCAATTAAAAGATAAGCTGCCATCTGAAAGTTAACAGGGAATTATTTAATGATTATAAATATTTAAACAAATTGTCCATCATAAGAGAAATTATTGATCTTTTCTTTACAAACTGTGATAAAGAATATATCATGATCGTCCACTGTTGCAAATACTTTATTCACACATTTAAATATTAAGTTGTAAAAACTTGTTTAAGAATAATTGTGTTGATGCAAGGGATATCTGGGATACTCCTACTTCAAAATGTTTCTCTGTTCATGTTTAACTTTTTTCCCGCTAACTCTTTTGAAGAACACTGATCTTTGCGATGCACATCGACTGGCTTGAAACTACCCTGGAGTGCCTGGGGTCTGAGATGGAACAGCTTATAACTTTGTTTTCCATCCCGGCACAACACCATTTTGCTTTACAGTTCCACATGACATGCCAACAACTACACAATGACAAACTTTTCCCATTATAAATGAATAAATAAATAAATAAAGAAAGGTTTTAAAAATAAAAATAGTGTGGCAAATGAATCAAACAGACCCACGGCAATGAAGAAAAAGAGGAAATTGAGGAAAAAGAAATAAACTGTGCCAGTAATACACAGGACAAGAAGAAACATCAACTTGGATTTTACTACTAGAGAGATCTCAGAGAAAAAAAAATCAGGATGACAGAGCTAAAAAAGAGCTAGCTTTGTTGTTGCTATCAGTGGTTAGCTCTCTTCTTTTGGGTTATGTTTGCTTTGTTTGGTTCTGTCTGTGAAGTTGACGTTTGGTTTCATGGACGCCATCCAAGCAGCTGCTATATGAGAGACACAGCACACCCCGGACAGGTCGCCAGCCCATCGCAGGACCTTTTTGCCATAAATGATGAATGAATACATTGCATATGTACAATTAAATATTTCTAATATATATATATAGATAGATAGATAGATAGATAGATAGATAGATAGATAGATAGATAGATAGATAGATAGATAGATAGATAGATAGATAGATAGATAGATAGATAGATAGATAGATAGATAGATACATACAAAAAAATAGATTTTTTTTTGTCAGAGATGTCACATAATAAAATATGCAGTTTTATTATTGTTAAATCCTACATTACCATCATTACCATATAAAGCCTTTCTTCTTATTGTTTCTTTTTTGTTTTGTTTTGTGTTGTTTTTTTTTGTCACCATGGTCATCATGGGCTGACTGATTTCATGACAGTGGTGTCCCATCCTACAACTGTAGGAGGCACCAAAGATCAAAAACAAACTCTGTAGTGGGAAGTAAATACTGTACATAACAAATTTCCACTTAGGAAATGTATGGAAAATATAAAAAAGGTCCAAATAAAGCAGTCTGTCTGATGTGATATCACATATATGCTTATTGACATGCATATATTTATTTTCCAACTAACAGTGATCAGCGAAATTCATTCAATTAAAGAAAGAGTCAACCAAAAACGGCTCAAAGCTTGTGGTTAGAGTTTTCAGTGTTGAGCCTCGTCATAGGAGCATGATCCACAATTCAAATTCTCAGTTAAGCCAAAACTAATCTTTACATCACTGTCCAGCTAAGCTATGATTTTATCTTACTGACATAGGAGTTAAAGGTGTTATATTAGGATTCTCCTCATCATGAAAAGCTAAGCTCAGACATGCTTGCATCTGCACATCCCTGCTCTTGCACCTCTATATCGTGTGACCAGGAAAGCCTGCAATAATAAACCTACTAAGAAATTTAGGGCCACTGGTGTATTGCACAGCCTTGCAATCTCAGATAACGCAGTCTCTGCAGTAGGAAGCAGTGGATTTGTGCACTTTGGAGCAAACACAAAACCAGCTGATCATGAACTGGTTGGAAGGAAAATCTATTTTAACTTTAAAATACTGCTGATGTAGAACAATTTGTGACAAGTGAAATAAAATAAATGCTTTGTGGCAACAAAAATAATGGGGCTAAACTGCAAAACTGAAAACACAAATGAGTATTTACATTCACTTCAGCCCCAAGAAGAGACAGGAGGCTTCTGTAGAAATAATAATCTAAATACGTATACAAGCAAGTTTTAATGCTGCATCAGAGAATCTTTTCAAAGTGATGAAATCAAAGATCTGCGTGTTGCATAGCATCAAGCTGCAGACCGATTCATTTGAAGAGGGCTCCCTCTAGTGTAGAAATAACTATGAACACATCACACTAAAGCAACCAGTCTAAGAGTGTCAATAGTTTTAATCAGATTTTTCATTTTGTACTTGCATGGATAGAACAACACAGTATATACACATTTGTCCTTTTGGAGGAGAAAATAAAAAAGAAAAGTGCAGATATGATAGTAAAGATAATAAAAAAATAATAAATTAACATAGAAGTTTGACAGTCTAATGAATATACAGCTAAAGAATGTCAAAACTAAAAAAGACTGAAAATAAACAGGCATTGGCCGAAAGAAAGGTCCTAATGTTAAATAAAAAAATACAACTTTGACAGTTGAGATAATGCAGTTGTGATTAATAATGACCCTGATAAGACAAATAACGAATTACAAAAAACTTAAAAATGAAAACAAATCTCAATAAATGCAAAAGATTGCATTTTACAAAATCATTTGTGAATATATAAAACGTAAAGGGCATAAAAGTTAAAAAAAAATAATAAAGGACACGGAGGCATGCCGTGCATTTAGTACAATAGTATTCTTTAAAACGGCTTAAAAATAACATTTCACACAAGACATTCATTCATTACACAGCTCCCTAATTTCTGTCATCCAACAATACAAACTAACCGTTACAGTTTGTTTTGCTTAAGGCTTGTAAAAAGTTTCTATATGCTCCATTTGTAATGCTTACATTGGAAAAATACCCCCGGAGGCTTCTCAGAGCATCCCTCGTCCTAATAGCAAGGAGTCCACTCAGGAGTCAAAGGGGGTGTATGACTGGAGCGCTACAGAATCTGCTCGACCTCAGGATGCTGGAAGTTTAGCATGGGGGTTACTGCAGCTATAATTTTACAAAACAGCTGCAACAGAACAATAACTCCATACAGGATTGTCTAATCTTAATTAGCTTCTGCAGTGAAGCCTCTATTTACTTTCCCAGTTTACATTACCAGTCATCAGAATAAGAAAAATAATAGCAAACCTTTAAAAAAAAAAAAAAAACAGGTTTGTTGATGAACTGCTTCAGAATTAAACATATGTCGACTGAAATGTAAGTCGCTTTGGATAAAAGCGTCTGCTAAATGACTGTAGAATAGAATAGAATAGAATAGAAATGATTGATGTCATGGACACTGAAACCAGCATTAACTGAATATTTGAATGTTATTTTTGATAATTATAAAACTATAGATTTACTACTTCTCCTTATTGCATTTAGCTACATATACATAGAGCTTTTATACTAGAGGATAACCGCATCTTTGAGGCAGTCGAGACCATGGCAACAGCGATTTACAAACTGTTATCACTGAAGTAAACTAACGAAATGCTTTCCACAACACATACATACATTATGAGACTATTTAGTAACCACATAGATTATCGCAGCCATAGTGTTGTCTCTGCTGGTGTACAACAGTATTGAGGGGAGAAAAAAAAAGTAATTATAACCCACCAATTTGGTAGGAGCACCCATAGAGCACAGATCAGCAGAATTAGAAAAATAAAGTGAGAAAAAAATCTATAAATTATATAATACCTAAAGCAATTATGCTATTGTGTTTTTTTTCCAGACAAGATTTTACCGTTTAATCTTTTTACATAGAGATGAAATATTCTGTTTTACAGTTTCTAAATATTGCAATGCTGTGCAAATTAAGCGATGGGATATACGAGCCATGCATTGCTCTCTATTTTAAACTGCAGATTATTGCATAGTTGATAAAATACATGCATTAGCATTTTCATGCAATACTGTATTACGTAATCATTCTCAGTTTTGTACATTGACAAGTTTACAACAAAGTAAGAAAAATAAATAAACGCAGACAACTGCTGGAAAGAAAGCTAAAAAAAGGGAAATAATTAATGTAAAATAGTTTTACTCCAAATTTAGCATGTTGCACTAGTTTTTAAACAGTTAAATGAATAAATTCTCTGGATAGATCTTTTCCTGTGAATGCAGAACTCTTCTGGTCATTAGTGGCATTTTTGACCTTTAAAAGTTGACCATGGTACCTTTTCTATGTATCAAATAAGAATTAACTTAAGTAAACAATTGTAAAATAAACTTAGATCCCAAGCATTTTTTTTCATTTTTGTTTTCTTAAAGATGGTAGGCTAATAATTAGCAATTATTACATGGTTGGTAATTTGTCTAATACACTATATACCCTTTAAATATTGATGCTGTACAAAATATCCACGTTTCTGCTTGCCATTAGAATCTTAAACTCTAAACTACATTTTACATATCACTCTGTGTTCTACATCTCACAACATTATATGTTTTATATATAAAACAATGTCAGCAATATGGTTTTCATTTAAAAAAAAAATGTTGGAAACAAGCTGTGGCTTTTAGTGTTTTACATAAAAAAAAAAAAAAAACTTAATGTTTGCTCAAATAAAACTAAATTTACACAATATTGTATGACTCAGATTGCCAAGAGCCACCTCAAGAAAAAATTATTCTAAAAGTGAAGAGGCATCAAATTCTAATGCACTTGTTTTTGGCTATATGAATAAAGTCCATGATATTTATCTTCTTTTTTCAGGCAAGTATATGAATAGACTAAATAATGTAACCGCATGATACTAACAAACAACAGCAACTCATTTAGAGACTTCACAAAAAGGCAAATGAGACGAAGAAAGTCAGTTTCGCATGAAATCGTCCTGCTTTGATCCAAAGTGCTGTGCACATGTTCCTGATAGTAAATCGAGTAAAACTGAAAAGAGCAGCTACAGGAATACCACCAGACTTAAACATTCTGGATGTTATTTCTAGGACATATGAAGGAACTGGTTGTCAGCAAAGTGTTAAGTACAAATCATTATTATAAAAACTTAACCCCCAAGTATTGTATACTATATGTTGTTACCATGTGCAGCATTGCTCTGAGTCTCATGTCCGGTGTCCTATTTCGTAAAGAAATTTCCAAACCAGGTATTTTCCAGGTAAAAATAATTATTATTGTTTGCTGGTATTTGAAGTTATTATTGCTAATAAAAAAGGAGGTTTAAGCAGTTATTAGATCCAAATGTTAACTACTGCTGTTAAATTTAAAAAGCCAACACCCTGTACAGGCCACATAAATAACACAGTAATGTTTAAATTAGGTGGCATTTCCTGGAATTATCTGAGAACCTCTGTAAACCTGACAGATGGTACAAAGACATAAAGAAATACTGTAGAGCTAAAACCTAAACACTATTACTTTAAAGTAAAAATGATTTTGTGATTTGAATTTCAACATTATAACCACATTTATTCTTTGAAAACCAACGATGCTGGTATCTAAAGGATTAGTAGGCAGCTCTACAATGATGAAGCTCATTGTTCACAAACAGGCCAGCAAGCATCATGAAAGCTGCAGTGATCGTATTCTGCCTCTGCTTCTATCATTTTAGTGTAAAACTAATATTTCATGTAGTGTCCTGATAGTTCAGAAAGTCCAGCATACACGTCCACAACTCCCAGACAGCATCAGAGGAATCTTGTTAAATTACCAATATTCTGATTTAGGCAAGTGGAAAAAAAAAAACAACAAAATGGCAAAGTATATCTCCTATGAGGTACCACAGGTTATGATAAACATTGCCAACAGCTTTCAGGCTTAATGAAATGTGTCGTCACAGTTCTGAACATCATCTTTTGAGCGTGTACCCTTAAGAATATTTAGTGCTAGTGAAGCAGTGGCCTGTTGGAGCACCAGGTGTGATAAAGGGATGGTCTCTTTACTAAAGAACGACCCCTGACACATTGAGGTGAATGTACCCTTTTACCATTTCAAGCCTGTTGATTCTACTTTAAAATGTCTTGAACTCATTTCAATAGTTATGAGATTATAATCGCCATACTACATTATCAATACAAAGTGCGAACAAAACATTCCTACCCAGTGGTGCATACAGTAGAAGACTTCTATGTTGCCAAAGGCAATTATTTGTTTCCATCTACAGCATTGAAAGGCGCTTAAGATCATTTTCATCTTGCTCATAAAGAGAGAGAGAGAGAGAGAGAGAGAGGGGGGGGGGGTTAACATACCATATACTTTCTGTCAATATATGTACAGATGCATCTACATTTATTTACATACGTTAAAGGGTTTCATTCCAAAACATACCATCTCTTTTACGGAAAAATGACTGAACTGCAAATAACATTTCATAAAATACATCTCTATCAAAAGTGTACTCTTTTAAAAAACTAAAGTTTGAAAATATTGGAAAACTTTCTGAATTTGTATAATAGTCTTTTCTTTATCATGCTTTTTTTTAATATTCATTTTGGTCCAGAGCCCATTGTCATCTATGCATTATATATTCCTCAAATACTAATGCAACAGTCTCATTCGTTCCTGCTCCTCTTTATCAATCTTAGACGCTTTCAAGACATTTAGGGTCAAATTACCCGACACAGAATTGATTATCTTTTCCTGAAGAGCTTTTGATCAAAAGAAAACTCACTTAAAAAGGACCCTTATTGACCAATAAATAGGAAGTAGATATGTACTTATCGCTTTAAATCCTAAAATAACTCAAACTTAGGACTGTTTAGCCACAGTTATTTCGGAATGAAACTCTTTTGTATCTGCTTGCATGTCTACAAATCCCTTAAGTCAGTTTCAATATGAGAGGCTAATTTTAATGTTATGGTTCTGTTTACTCAGCTGTTCAGTTTCAAATGCTTAGAGTAGTGATTAAACATCAATAACCACCTTAATCCCTCTTAACCTGGAGAATGAGTCTAAATCAATGAGAAATATTATTCCACTACACTAATTCTGCATTACTGGTGTCTAATAGGGAATTACTACTTGGACAAGTAATCTTAATATTTAAGCAGATGCATTTGAGATTGTATTGGATTGGATGTGCCAGTAAGTAAATTAGGTTTTATGATCCTTTAATGCTCACAATAAACTAGGTTGGGTGTCATCATCTAAATCACCCCAGACTTTAAAAAAAAAAAAAAGTAAAATAATTAACAAAACAAACTCTTTATAAATCAATTTTGGCAGCATACCTTTGCATGTGCTTGGCACCCAGGTAGTGCTTTCTTTATCCAAAACAGCTCAAAACTGGTGTGAATATTTATATCTCAGAGCCAAATTACACATCTAAAGCCAGTGTACAAAACCATAACATTAAAAAAATATGTCTTAAATACATCTGTTTCTGACTGAAACGTAGGCACAAAAAATAGCTGCATTTGTTTGTTTAATATCATTACTACAGATGTATCATTGAGGCCTCTGTGCTGTTCGTGCAGGAGATTGCATGCTCGATGACAGCTTTCGGGAAGATGCCATCCTCTCAAGAGGTTTTTTCCCATTTGAAGGAGACTTGCTACTTATGTCAGATGTGGAAGACTTGGACTTGCCTACGTTTAGTAGACTGCGACTGAGAGAGCTGGGGGGTTTGGAAGACTCCTTTGTCACAGACTTTGTCTCACCTCCATGAGTTTCCATGGAAGTCTGCAAAGACGCTGAATCTGCTGTCTTTCCACCGTCACCACTCATCTCCTTGGCTTGTCCATTCTGCTTGCATGTCCTCTCTGAGGCCTTTTTGCTAAGCAAGGTGCTCTTTCCCAAATCGGCCGACCGGCGGCTTTCCCTTTGTCGGAGGGCACTCTTGAAGAAAGACAACCCTTTCTCCTCAGATTTGCTGTTACGCTGCAGGTCTCTGGTGGACACACTAGGTGAGCGCAGGCTAGTAACTGAAGAACTGCTGCTGGAACTTCTCACAGACCTCCTCTCAGGCCTGTTGCCTTCCCCGTTCTTGATAAGTGAAGAGCGAGCCACACAGCTGCCCCGGAGATTGTCGACCAGGGGGCTGGTGTGCATAGAATCTCTGCTGTAGCTCCTTTCGACCACTCGTTTCCGGCTGCTTGTGGAACTTTTCTCAGCGACACTTTGATTCTTCTTTGAAGTCGGTGAGGGTGAAGCTGAAGACTGAGGTGTGGAGCGGACGCATGTCTTATGTTGTGGTGTTGCCTCTTGAGACTGACTTGAGTCTTTTGTTTTGGAGGGAGTTCCGCTGGGTGTTGAGGTGCTTTTCTTTACACTTACACTTTTCTCTTTAGTGTTGTTTAGCTTTTTGCCTTTCACAGGTGTACCGGAAGACGTCTCAGAAGCAGAGGTCTTATAGGTTGAGCACAAACGTTTTTTAGAGGTCTTGCTTTGCTCCACTTTGCTGGAACTCTGTGTGGAACCTGTGCTTTCTGTCTTCAAGCCAAAACCTCCAATACTACTCTTTCTTTTCTGCTCTTTGGAGGGTGTAGCTTGAGTGGGTAATATGTTTTGATCTATAGCTGTAATCTCATTGTTGTTCTCAGTTGCTTCGTTTTTAGTGCTCTTCTTTTCTACTGGAGTGGGAGCTCTGCAATACATCATATCACAGAATCTTTTACTGTTGTCCTGGTCACTTAAGTTGCTTTCCATCATGGACAAAGGGGTCCTGCCACCAAAGTAACGTTCATGTCTACTGTAGCTGCCAAAACAGGATGTAGAAACCTTGTCATCACATGCCTCACCTATTCTCTCCAGGGGAGGGGAACACCGAGAGTCGAGGGAGAAACGTGAGGGTGAGTTGGATCTCATTTGGAGTTTGGCCGAGAGAGACCAAGAAGGTTTTATTCCACTGTCATTAAAGGCTAAAGGGCTGGCAATAGATGACCTGGACGACAAGCTCTGACGCTGTATACTTCTGACAAAAGGACGCACAGAGAATCCGCCTAAAAACAGGGAAACATTTATGAAAGACAATCATTCTTTGTTAAAGTAATAAAACATATTTTAGCTTTAATGTTAATAACATACATGCAAAGAGACAATATTTAAAATTACACAAATTCAACAGACTGGACATATCAGACTAAAAAAGATGCCTAAAGCTTCATAATGGTGTGCAACTTATGTTAATTAGTATATTAACATTATTAACAGTTGCATTTACTCACATTAAAAGCATCAGTGAATCCACAACATAAAACAATTCCCCCGTTGTTTTAAACAAGTTTTGACAACATTTGGCTTAAGACTAGAGCTAAGATGTTACCTAAATTTCAAACAAAATGAAAATAACAGATTTGTATCTTTTGATTCATATATTAATGGGTATGGCACTCCATTCGTACATTAATTAATTAATATTTTCCTTCACTTGAAGAAGTCCGATGTTGTTTGTGTGAATAAAACAAAAAAAACTCTAAGTGACTCCTGTGAATTAAAAGTTATCAACTGTAAATGTAAGGCTATCCTCACCATCATCCTCACTACGTTCTCCTGGAAACTCTACCGACTCGGCAAGTGAAGCCAGAGAGGTGCGTCTGGACGAGGCTCCAGAGGCCAAGCTAGCGGGTCTGCTGCCAGGCAACCTGTTAATCCAGTGGTCACACAGGGATGAACTTGTGGAACCTGTTTATAAGAACACAGTTGAACAAATTTTTCATTTACAAAGCTACAATAAAGCATTATCCCCAAGTAGGGCTGGGCGATTAATTGATAAAATCGATAAATCGAATTTTCCATTTTTGGAGATTTATTTTTATGAAAATCTGGATTTTTTTCTATAGTTAGCAGCAGATTTAGCCCTCTCTCCACACCAGAACGGTGTTTGTCTGACAGATTTTCAGTGAAGTGACCCTTCACTCATTCCTGGGATTTAGCTGTGCGCATAACTGCTGTGAGAAATGCACACACACACACACACATATAGGGAGACAGGTTATTGGCTGATGGTTGGATGGAACTGTTCCTTCTGGATCAGGATTGTCCAGCCTTCAGTTAGCCATTCAGGGGACCAACAACACATTGAAGCTCATGTCAGGCATCATAGCTGCTAAGATAAGTGGGCACATGGATCAATACATGAGCGCAGCACAGAAAGGCACTGGTAAAAATACCAGAGGAGCAAAACACCAGCTGCTGGTAGATAAAACAGTCGCTCGGGACTGCAGAACCAGGAATACCAATCTGTGCACTGCCTGGATTGATTAGAAAGCCTATGACTTAATGCCACACACATGGATCATGGAATGCTTGGAGATGTATAACATCAACAGGACTATAAGAGCCTTCATTGCAAACTAATTGCAAATGTGGCATATACCAAGGAGATGCCCTGTCCCTTGTGTTGTTCTGCATAGGTCTGAACCCCCTCAGCCAAATAATCACCAAGACTGGCTATGGATACCGACTCAGGAATGGGTCCACCATCAGTCACCTCCTCTACACGGATGACATCAAGCTGTACGCCAAGAGTGAGCGAGACATTGACTCACTGATCCACACAACCAGGATCTACAGCAATGACATTGGAATGTCATTTGGACTTGAGAAGTGTGTGCGGATGGTGACAAAGAGAGGGAAGGTAGTCCTTACAGAAGGGGTCTCACTCCCAGACGGCAGAATAGCAGACATTGAGGACAGCTACAAGTACCTTGGAATCCCACAAGCAAATGGCAACCTCGAACAGGCCACAAGAAAAGCAGCCACAGCCAAATACCTCCAACGAGTAAGGCAAGTCCTAAGGACTAAGCGCAAGGAAGGAGGTAGAGGACTAGTGAGTGTCAGAACCACTATCCAGGATGAATTGAATACATCAGGAAGATGGCCTTAATGGAAGAAGTGCTCGGTGAATGTCTCAGGCAGTGGAAAACAGATCATGTGTTGATGGAGGAACCATCATGGGAGGAAAAGCCCCATCATGGGATGTACCACCAACAGATAACTGAAGTGGCTGATATCAAGAAATCCTACTAATGGCTAGAAAGGGCTGGACTGAAAGACAGCACAGAGGCACTGATCATAGCTGCACAGGAGCAGACCTTGAGCACCAGAGTAATAGAGGCCCAGATCTACCATACAAGACAAGACCCCAGGTGTAGACTGTGCAAAGAGGCCCCTGAGACAATCAAGCACATAACTGCAGGGTGTAAGATGCTGGCAGGGAAAGCTTACAAGGAGCGTCATAACCAAGTGGCTGGTATAGTGTACAGGAACATCTGTGCGGAGTACAGACTGGAAGCCCCGAGGTCAAGGTGAGAAACACCTCCGAAGGTGGTAGAGAATGACCGAGCTAAGATCCTGCGGGACTTCCGGATCCAGACCGACAAAATGGTAATGGCAAACCAGCCGGACATTGTGGTGATGGACAAACAGCAGAGGAAAGCCGTTGTGGTTGACATCGCAATACCAAGCGATTGCAACATCAGGAAAAAGGAACATGAGAAACTGAAGAAATACCAAGGCCTGAAAGAAGAACTTGAGAAGGCCTGGAAAGTGAAGGCAACAGTGGTGCCCGTGGTCATCGGAGCACTCGGGTCAGTAACCCCCAAACTGGAAGAGTGGCTACAGCAGATCCCAGGACAAACCTCAGACATCTCGGTCCAGAAGAGTGCAGTCCTAGGAACAGCAAAGATACTGCGCAGAATCCTCAAGCTCCCAGGCCTCTGGTAGAGGGTCCGAGCTTGGATGGATGAGACCGCCCACGGAGGGCAAGGGGACTATTTATATATATATATATATATATATATATATATATATATATATATATATATATCATTATTTTATTTTTTTTTTTTCTCATCAAAGAAGAAATAGACTATGGCCAGTCTGTGAAGAATCACGAAGTACATGGAAAATGTTTCACCACCTGCAGGATGGTTAAACGACCCTAATGTTTATCTAACATAACATTGAAATTAAATATTATGTCATTTGTTATTTTACTATCATGTATGACTTGGTCTTACAACGTAATGTGACGCGTTCACTGAACGTTACGTTATACAGACGAGAAGAAAAAACTAAATACATCTTTTGTGACAGAAAGTTTTGCTGTTTAAACACAGTCAACCCAGCATGAGATGCATGGCTTTTATTCGTTGGTGTGCAATAGTCACAGTCTGTAGAAGAAAGCGTATTTAGTTCAGATTTGTGGTCTTTCTGTATTTTTACTGTCCCAGTATTATTTATGTGTCAAACAGCAGCTATTCTACTAAAGGAAAGCTGGAAGTCAAAGCTAGCTAGATGTTTTTCCTGGGTTTCTAAAGTAATGTTTAAAACAGTAATGTTAAAATTTTTATAATGCCGTTTCCAGAAAGAAGCCTCCCATGTTGAGGTAGCGGTCCTGTAGCATTTAACATATGTCTTCTCTGAGAGAAATCCAGAGTTAATATGCAGAATTTATTTATTCTTTAGGAAATTTAGTTGGAATGAGACTTTATTATATTGCTATGTTGGCATCAAAAGAAATAAATAAATAGAACTTAAAGACTTTTAAGCAGTTTTATGTAGTTTTACATATTTTTAGTGTTGGGAAATTAATCAACACAGAATAATTGTTCTAATCGTAAAATCATGATTATTTCTTTGACAATAATCGTACCAAGAAGCATGACATCCCTACTAATAATGTGAAATAGATACTGACCAGCAACAGAGCTGTTGGCAGACCAGGAGGGGATAGCAGTTCTCCTCTGATAGAACAGTATGTAAGCCGTCTGCTGACACACGTCATCATCAGCGATTGGTGAAACCTCGCTGTCATCAAAGCAGTACCACTGCCCATCGATGGAATTTTTGCAGTAAGCTGCAAACACAAACGAATGAGAAAATGTTGAAATGGACAATAACAATATAGCTCAACAATATTCACACAGTAGCAACAACAGATTACCAGTGTAGTGGCCTCCATGCATATTGCCATGATGGTTGCACACAGCATACAGGTCATACAGGTAGTCGTCAGGGTTTCTACCCAGCCCATAGGACCGTCTCCATGGTGACCAATGGGAGGGTAAACTCCAGCTACTCTGGCTTCTCTTGACCACATGTGGAGCCATGTCCATCCCCATTAGAGGAAACCTCACCATGTTCTGCATCTTCACCCTCCGGTCCCCCTCCTGGAGCCCAGACACAGGCTTTGATTAATAAACAATACTTTTCTTCTCCTAAAACAGAGCTCATGTAAAATTGCCTCTAGCATGTGTGAACATGCACTGAAGATACTGAAGATATATGAGTATATCGCAGGAAACTGTTGTATATTAGATTGTATTGAAGTCCAAGTTGCATAAAGGGGCTATATGAAAACAAAATTCAGATACTTTTCTCTCCAAATTAGTCTACCAACCATAATTGGATATGGTCTGAGTGGGTGTCCTTAATCTTTGAAAAATATAAACTTTAAAAACATGAAACTAAAATTCTGGTAACCAAAAAAAGCATCTAAGTTAAAATTCTAGTCCCACAAACCAAAGAAAAAGCTCATGATACGGTGCAAATAATGCATATTATGTCTGTTTTTGCACTTAATAACCAACGCATACATTATTTTTTTTATTTAAAGTGACAAGATGAGCTGGACTACCTGTCTAAACCTCTTGAGATGCAGTATGAGCACATCCGGCAGCGTCCACAGGCTGAGCTTTATACGACCCTGCTGCAGCTGCTTGCAGTGGGGACAGCGCCAAGCATCGTCTGGGGCCAGCTAAAACACACACACACACACACACACACACACACATTAAGCCCAAGAAGCAGCGATGAAAAACAAGTTCCAACCACACAGCTTGTAAAATAAGCTTCACACAGGATGAGGCCTGCATTTTCCTCCAGTTTGAATCTATTCTCCTCCAAAGCAGCTGAAAGCAAGTTAAACCACAATGTAAACGTTGGTCTCCGCTCAGAATCTCAACTTTATTTCAGACACAGCATCAGGAATAAATACCCAGTAAAACCATGGTGACTTAAAAGCTGTTTTGAAGAGAGCAATAACACCTTTGAGGAGAAAGCACATATGACACCACAATTCTTATATCAAACTACTGACAGGAAGAAGTTTAGGTTCTTAAATGCACCACACACCACAGTGACCGGTATGTTTGTGGTTAATATTGTTACCTGCTCTTCTTTTGTGTAGAGATGAAAGCACTGAGCAAGGGTGCAGGCCTGCGGCTGATGATGTTGTTCTCTGTGCAGATAGACACTCTCGGCATCTGGAATATACTCCTCCTCAGTGTGTCCAAACAAACTGGGAATGTAAAAAAAAAGCGAATTTAACTATAATGTTTTGCAAGGTTCCTCAGATGCGCAGTAAAACTTTGTGTTTTTTCATGTCTGTCATTTTAACAGTTGATGTAATTGTTAAACATGTTACTAGATGACAGCATAACATCTGCTAAATGAGAATCTACAATAATTCATGCAAAGCCAACATCTACAACCAAGTGCCAACATAAGAAAACTGATCAAGGAAAATTCTTAAGGAGCAGTGACTTCAATTTTACTAGAGGGGCCGCGTGTTAACGACACAACTGAGCCCTTAGCAACAGAAAGACAGCAGACATCTGACTGTGTGGGCAGAACTTCATATTGTGGTGTTTGGTTTAAAACCACTACGGTTTCAAACAAAGCACATCTGCTTGTAGATTGTGCAAGTTTATTTTTTCAAATCTGATAGTGTGGAAGACACCGAGGGACCCAGAAAAGGCTGAGAACTGTAAAATAACCTTCAGCTTTGGGGCACGTGACTTCTCAGAAACATATAACAGTTTAATTAATTTAATTTAGTATGTTTTCTGATCCTTTTTCAACAAATATTGTTTTATTAACTCAATTTCAAACAACAACAAAGTAAATAAATCAGACAGAGGTACATATTGCATATTAATCTTGTTAACTCACTAGTCCTTAGTCTCTTTATCCCACTCAACCACAATCTTCACATGAGGTGGTCCTCCTTGTCCACAGGACTTGTATGCTCTGTAGTGAAAACAATATCAGTGGTATTATTTATTTATTAAGTCTTTTAGAATGGTGCAATTTATAAAATCAGTATCAGTCCATTCATATATTTCATGCAGGCAAGTATTAAGAATGTTTCTAGCCAAAGTAAGAGGAAGAACTTTGATTTTACTGTGATTTGGACACATTTATGGACAAGCATTGCTTTCCATTAGTAGAAGATGTTAAACTAGGACATTAATAATAAAAAATGGTAAAGGCATGTCTTAAACTGATTAATGAGAGGAGGAAACTGATGGCGCATGCAAGTAAAGGCAAACGTAAAAGAGAGGACTAACATATTCTGACCTCACTCCCAACACACAAGATCAGGTATGTCTTTACTTTATATGTTAATTTTTCAGCCCATCTCACTTTTAAATGTGACTGAGATTGAGAAAATATTCAGGATATGATAAAAATGTTAAACAGTATCCTTTAAACTACTATAGCAAAAAGCTATCTAATTGTACAAATTGGTTTCAAATCTATTTTGTAAAAGCAACATTTATTTATATTCATAGACTGTATATGTTCATTTAATTGATCAGTTTATGTCAAGTTTCAATTTATTATTATAGTCACATCTCTGTTAAAAATAACCAAAATATAACAACAAATTTCAGGACTGACCTTTCAACAGTTGGGTGACACAGTGGTCGTTCGTCTTGGGGAAGGAGGTAGGTGATACCAACAACGCCAACCACCCGAAGACTGAAAGGTCCAATCTACAAAGAATAAAACACGAGGCCCCACCGTTAATATGTCTAGCCATTCATTAGTGAAATTTCAAACAGAATTACCAAAGTTGGACTTTACACAAAAGACCAACAAAGAGTTGCTCTTCCTACCTGAACATAGACCCCAGGCCTCAACAGGTGGCGCATTTTCTCCAGGATCTCTTTTTGTAAAGCATCCCAGGTCACAGTGCGCTCCATGTACAGTACAAAAGGCAGGCCAAACCTTTAAAAAACAAAATTTATAACTTGTATGTGCTGTCATTAGTTGTCCTATTTATCACAGACAGACACAAGACATTTATTTGGATTCATAAAAAGACAGGGGACAAGTTAAAAACACAGAGCATAAAACACAGTGAGCTGCAGTACCTCTTTCCTTGGTGGCCAGTGCATGCTCTGTTACACACCAAGAGGATCATTTTTTCCGGCCCTAGATTTTTATTGGGTGATCCAGTTACAGGAGTCATGGCCCCCTGCATGAAGGATGGAGTCCTGCTGATTTCTGTCCCATATTTCAAATTGTTATGATTCAGGTTTGCCAGAAGGCTTCCTTTAACAGAAAGAAAGGCATCTCAGTGGTTCCCAGTTTATTACAGCAAGTGTTAAAAAGGGAATAAAGAGAACAATATTATACAACAACTGTATAAGAGTTACCTCTTTTTGTGCGTATGTTTTCCAGTTTAAAGGTCTCGGGTGTCTCAAAGGCAAAGATGGAGTCGCTCTCTTGAATAATGTCGAGATCATCATCATCATCACAGAATGAACGATGAAAGCCGTCATAGTACATTTCTGTCAAAACAAACTTCAAGAGAAAAGGAAAGTACATTTCAGAAGGTGCAAAAAGAAGAGGGCATATCAATCTGTAGAACTTGCCACATCCTATCTCTGCTGTCATTTACATTTAAATTAATTTAGTCAAGAGCAAGTACTACAGGAAAAACCCGTCAGATTTATGCATTACTTCCTAACAGCAAGTAGAACTGGTTTTACAAACTCTGCACAGACACCTCGAGCCTGTAATATAGTCTCTCATTGTCAGACCCTGACCAGAGACAGGAATAGCACCTGGTCCATTGGGATCTTGGTCTCACGTGACACAGCATCTCTGAGGCGATAGACAGTACTTTTGAGAGGAACAGCAACTCCAATCCTCATACAGTGAGAGTACTTGCCCTGGTAAACCACCGTCACATACAGGGGCCTGGAGGAAAAAAGAAAGAAAAAAAAAACTGTCTATATTAAACTGTTTCCTCTGCAAAAGCTCACTCTTTTTAAAGTAGCTGTTCATTTTTGTTAATATGTGACCATGAGAAAGTCTTGGAATATTGCCCAAATATTTAGTAGCAACAATATTTGTTCTTCGGTGTCTCTGCATACTGTACAAAATACTGTACACACTACTTACAAAACATTAGGGAAATTCAGCTTTTTCTTTGATGTCAAAATGCACCTAAAATGCACTATGACTTTTACAGGTGAACTTGTGTAAAACTCTTTAATATTTAAGTACTTATTGCAAAACATGCTGTTCCCTAACAAGATGCTTAACCACCAAAAAACTCTAAGAATGATTTGTACCATGAATCGATCACTAAATTCTGGTTTAATGACGGCTGGTGTTCCAACAGTTCTCACATTAAGACATCAGACCAAGAAGACACCTCACACATTGCAAGTTGTCACGACATTGAGATTTTATGTTGTGGTATCCCAGTACTGTTGTTGTTTCAACAAAGTGTTTGAGATGAAGGATTTAACTTTGTATGATGCTACTCAAATACGCTACATTCCTGATTTAATATCAGCAGCACAAACGTTTTACATTTTCTGTAAATTTAGGCTGGAAGTTGAATATCCCTAACTGAGTACAGTATTACTATAGAGTATACAAAAGTGGAAACTGTAATATACAAAAACTCAACAAGTATTCTCCCATTTTCTAGTTTTTTTTTTTTTTTTAGCTGTTCATTTGAATGTAAACCATATATCTTTTACAGCTCTTTTAAAAGTTTTTCTTTTTCTTTTTTAAGCCTCGTCATTACTGGTCAACTCCTCAAATTGCCAGACAACCACAGCAAAGTAGTCAGCCAAGTCTTAGGCTGGACTTACACCAGAAGACTTTTAAAAGATTTGCACAAGACTCTGAAAAACTACCAGCTCACATCTAAAGACCAATGTTTAGTCTTAAGTCTCAGCCTAGTCTCAGACTGAGATTTGACCAAGACTGTGAATCTTGTAGGGTCACAAATTACAAGACTGCAACTAGATTCTTTTAGCATTTTATTGTGATATGTTGGACAGCTGATCTCAAACAGGGCTGATCTGCCCACAGTAAAGCAAACAAGGGGAGAATTTCACTCCAGGAGGGAATTACACATCATCATTATTAAGTGTGGCTTTACATCTCCACCAGGTGTTACAACGACTCATCAGAATCTGGAGGGATGAATGAGTTTCTATTCTTCTCTCATTTGTTAGATCATTATACTGTAACACATAAATGATCCACAGCAGACGTTTACTTCTTAATAACATCCGCTTCTCTTTCTGGACGCTCCACCAACAACGTTTCATCACCGCTTCTTGTTCATATTTTTTCTTTTTTTTTTTTTTACGTCCGTTTTTGCTGGTGTTCTTACTGTCGGGATTCTTGTTTCTGCTTTTGTCAGAGCTCATCTATTGGTTGTTGATCGTGTTTCGTCACTGCGACTTGCGATAATATCAAACATGTTTGATATTGTCGCAGATCCAAGACTAGAGTAAGACTGACATCAAACAGAGCAGATTACCAGCTTACACCTAACCACAGAGATGACGGGAGCGCGCTGTGACTCCAGAAAAACTCCCAAGATTTCCTGAAGACTTCCGTTTATAGTCTGCAATCGTGAAAATTGTTTGGTGTGAGCCCAGCATTAGTCGCATGTAAGCTTTCTTTTGCTTAAAGCTGAAAATATGCTGCTATGTCTAATTTTGAACAACATTTAGAAAAAAAAATGAATTTTACTAAATTCAGGAGCTGAGATGTGAACTATAACCATTATTTCATCTGGAACTCAATATGTTTGAAGAACAAAAAGAGCACAGTATACAATCTCAACTTTTTGCTCTATAACATACCAAAAACATCTCACTTTTGTAGTTTTTATTAATCTTTTTCCCCTGTATGTTCATAATTTTTCATGTTTTGACATATTACCTAATGCTCCTGCACCTTAAACCTTCCCACACACTCCTGCCAAAGCAGGTTACATTCTTCCTTTTGTAACCACACACATTCACTCACTGAGGTTTGCTTCACATGCCTGTAAACTTGTCAAAACACATACATACACAAACATACAGTTTGACCTTCAATGAAAGCTGTCAGCCCTCTGAAGACCTTTAAATGCAAGGTGTTTGCTTACAGTCACTTCTAAGAACAAAAACAAGTATATTAAGCAGCAATAATCAATCAGAACATGTAAGAATCTGTCAAACCAGAACTGTAAATTGGTCACTCCCTGCACAAGAAACTCACCGTGTGTGTGGAAGTGGGATTGGTAAGGAGATACAGAGGAAGGGATCAAAAGTGTTGCTCTGCTTTTGGCAATGTGGACAGGTAAGCGAAGACCTGTGAGGAAAATATCAAATCTCTCAATATGATGAGATAACCGACAGAGTGACCAGATTTTGTGAGTGAAGAACCTACCGGTACTGTGCCTGAAATAGTTCCTGTACAAATGACCCAGCAGAGAGAGGAGGAGATGGCCCCTCTATAGTTTGGTCATCTTCTTCAATAGGGGGCTGGTGAGACACAAACAGGTTTTATTACTCTGATTACTGGTCTATCGGGTTTATAAGCCAGATTGCTTTCAAGTGCCTTGTTATTATCAGTTAGAGTTAAACGTAAGTAAATAGGGCCAGGAAAGTCAATCAAGTTAATAATTAATCCATAATAATTAAATCTTCACACAATAAAAATGATCATTCACTGTTTGGCAAAGACATTTGGGTAAAGACCCTGATTTTACAAATTAAAATCTGGCCAGTACTAACAAACTAAACATTAGCCTTTGACCTTATCATTGCTCAAAGGATCTCTTAATTCACCTTTATAGTAGGCCTGCTGTCGGGGTTCACGGTGTTGAGGTCCTCGTGTACTCTGTCCAACAGCCACAGAAGAAACTCTTGAGCGTCATGCTGAGCGTTCCCTTTAAACTGTGTGGCATTTTTGGACACAGTATTCTGGGAATAAATAGCATGATTAAAAACAATCATGATATCTGGCACAACTGCTAAATTATTTATGCTTACATGCCTAAAAAGAAACCTTTTATAACAAGATATCCAAGGTCAGCATTGTCACTTTCAGCTTTAGCTTATGTCAGTATAACAGCTTTTTTCAGCCTGTGCACCAATACATAATAATTTCTAGTCCTTTCTTATATATACACATTTTACATGTATACAAATTTATTAATTTCTTAATCAAAATGTAATGAATAATCTCTCTGCAGCCTTGCAGAAGAGTTGGATATCAAACTCTGGTGAATACACAACAAAGTCCTAGTTACTATACTATCTTGCTTTGTTTGATTCTCACCTTGAATTCCCTGCTATGCTGGGGGGTATACTCAAACGTCCACAAAGCCCGAACAAGTCCTGACAGTTGCTCAGTCACTTCTCCTTTGGTCAGAGGACCCTTCTTCTGCAAAAACACGCCATTTGTCTTTGGTTTGTCCTCATCCAACTCCTCGCCTTTATAGTGCTCCAGAACGAGGTACTCAGCAAAGAGTTCAGTGTTACTGAGGCACTGCAGAATTGCATTCATAAAGCAGGTATTCCCGTGATTTTTCAGACCTGACACTCCAGGAACTCTCTCCCCAGATAGGAAGCACCCCAGGTGCCCATCTTCCATGGGAACATCCTTATTTCCAGATTTAAAGGTGGAAAATCCTCCATCATCCTTTTCGTCCTCGGTCTGTACTTCGGATCCAAAGTGTGATAAGGCTGTCAATGTCCTCAGGACTCTGCTCATAAAACTGCCCACGGAACGTACAGAACCTCTCCTGAACAGCTTCTTGCTGAAGCTGGACTTCTTGTCCTTGGTTGCAGCTTTACAAGACATGATTTCCCTTTCACTCAGACAGATGTGCTATGCTGAACGAGTCATCTCACTGGCGATCTGCTGCTCCATCTCAAAACATGGAGACAGCAATAACGCCAACTACTGGTTAACATTAAAGTCCGTCTGCAGGAAGGTTGAGAGTGTTAGCTAACCTTAAACATCATTAGCATTTTGACCGAGTTCTTTTTGTATAAGCACGAAGCAATTAATCTGATAATTTCACTTTTTCAAATAATGTTAGCCTGTCGTGCAAACTATCGATTTAGGCCATTTGCGCAATAACGTTAAACAAACATTACTTTAGTTGCTTACCCCTATAACTTAATCCAGAGTTACCTTGTTTTTGCGGTTTACTGCCCCGCAGCAACAAACCGACATCAGCGACGCTGGAGTAAAAACAGCAGCGTTAGCTAATTCAGCCAAGGCTAGCGCTAGCTCCAATAACAACACAGAAACAGTGGCAGTCCTTTTCCGTTGAAAGTCCAGCAGGAAACTATATCTTGCTATGGTACGCAGGCAATCACGGTCAGAGTCAACTGTGTGAAATTTGATTAACCTCACATCTCTAATACATTTGGAGGTACATTCTGGCTAGCAGGCTTGCTTTACTTCTTCTTCCTCTCCTTTCAACGACTAGCAGAAAAACTAGCCTACTTCTCAATTACTGCCATCTAGTGGACTAAGATGAGAACTGCAACCTAACCGTTCAACCTCTATCCATTTGTTTCATGTTTGTTTTTTTTTGTTTGTTTTTTTGTTTATTTGTTTGTTTGTTTTTTTTGTTTTTTTGTTTTTGTTTATTTATTTATTTATTTTATGTGCTGGATATTTTAACTGTTAGTAATTAAATAAATACCAGCTACATTTCCACAATCTACTTTAACGTTAATATAAAGAACCAATCTAAACAGTAACTACACCTTAAACTAATAATGTATCTTTACACTATTTTCAATGCATGGCAAAGACATTAGGCTACTTTTGAAATGTTTCACTCATGGTTAATTTTTTTACCAAAGATTCTAGATTCCTATTCATGAAAGATGAGCATTATATTATTTCTGTAAAATCATATCATGTTTTGAGTGAGACAATGAAGTGGTATGAGAGAAGCTTAAAACTGATCACAGTTCAGATCAAACATGACTAACAAAAGGCTGATGATGTTATATTTTTAAATCCTTAAAAGCTGGCATAGTAACTGATTTCTATTTCAGTTCTTTTCTATACCTGAAGGAGGCACAATAAGCATGGTGAAAGAAGAGAAACAGAGGGAGACATTGTGTTAAGCAGTGTATCTAATTGAGTACATTTTTAAATTAAAAAAGCTAGACTAGAAGATAGTGAGTGTGTGTGGTTTGCACACATGTGTGATAGTGTTATCTACCACAGGACTTGACAAGAGCTTCACCTTGTCTGATGCTCAGACTATGAAGGCTCAGGTGCTTTTTCAGGCACTTTGTTGGCAGTTATACCAGAGTGAAGTGTTGAGAGCAATTTGTGTCTTGTTTGCTGAAGAGCCGTTATGTTGTTTTAAGTTGTGCTGACCTTGGCAAAGACATCACTGATAATCACTACGTTTGAGGCAGCACTTTCATCACTTATTTCAACTGGCAGGTAGTGTACTGAACCCAGTTTTTTCCCCAAAAAAGAGTCATGCAGAACAAAGTAAGGCAGATACTGAGACATTTGAATGAGATAATGACAAAGCAGTAAAAGTGACTTGAAGACTGAAAAGTTGTGACAGTTCCCTACGTGTTAGATTAAAGCATAATAACATGTATTTAATTTGTTTATATTTCTTAGAATTAAAACCTATATAGGACTGGATTCCATTAAACATAAAACATATAAAAATAAATGAAATTAATTCTCAAATGCAAAATATCCAGTAAATACCCTGTTTGTTTTTTTTTTGTGGTTTTGTTTGTTTGTTTGTTTGTTTGTTTGTTTGTTTGTTTGTTTGTTTGTTTTTTGTGGTTATGGCCAAATCCTTCACTTGCTATTTGCCATCAACACTTCAAGCAGTTGGAACCAGATGGGGAAGTTCTCTAATGATGTGTCCATGGAAACAAGGCAAATGGTCACATGTGTTACATCACTCAACACAGGGAACGCCTTCTGCTGGATCCTGCTTGGGATTTTGAAATGATATCGAAGCATATTGCCTTTTTTTTTTTGCTGTTATTGTTGTTTTTCCTCATTAGTGTATTTGATTTTGAGTCCTTGCTAATCTGTTCTGTCATTTTATTATTATTATTATTGCTATTATTATTATTATTATTATTATTATTCACCCCTAATCACATCTTTATAGACACTCACAATCAATCATAATGAAAAATTACCCTCTCTTAACAGGTAGTTAAAAAAAAATACAAAAAAAAGAGAAAAAATACTTAGAGTCTTAATTAATTATCCAATCATGACCCACCCAAGGATCAAGTATTAATTAATAATGCACCAAAACAGCCAGTGTGGGATTAATATTGAATGCTGAACTACAGATATTATGTGATTTTCAATTTGATATTCAAATTACTTTAAGTTACCATGACCTTAAACCTTTGGAGTAATTTGCTGTTTGCGGCACTTATATACTTCACTTTCTTCAGAACAGATTACTTGTTATTTCATGTTGTCTGGGCATGATAAATACATTTCACTCATGCAAACCAGTCTAAATCGTTTCCTTCCATACAACAGAAAATTTAGTACTGGCTGTTCTGGGTATTCTTGATGCAGATCATTCATGTAAATTATGATAAGGTTAATAAGATGAGCTTGTGGATGCTGATGAATAGCTGCATCTGTAAATTACAAGTACTACGCTATGAGATGCTGCCTGTTTGCACCTTCTGCTAAAATGATCTTGTGTGAAATGCTTTCTACACTAAGAGACAGTCACCTATCCCCCTGCTGGCATAAAGCTAATATCCCTGTGCCTATTTAAAGCGTTTTCTGCACATGTTCTTCCATTTCCATTTACTAATGAGCAAACAGAGGAGTGAGAAAACACTTGCTGGACCTTATGTACAAGCTGTAAATCTGACGTACACAAATGATGATAATAATAAATCCTCTATTCATTTTAATGACCATGACATAAATTCAGTTTCATCTTAAATACTTACTTTGTAGTGATTGTGTGGTAATATGTGAAACAAACTAAGTTTGGCCAATGAATCTTAACTTTCATTGTTCACTTATTATCTGATCTTCTAGCCTCTTTCTTCTGTTTTTTTTTTTTTTTTTCCTTCTTTTTTTTTCTTAACGATGTACCCTATAGTTTCGTGAAATTCCTGTGATGTCTTTTTGGTCTTCTGGCTTCTTTCTGGTTAAAATTAGCCGACATTAAACTCTGTTTAGGTGTAACGGAGTCGTTAAAAGACTGTATGAGCTAATTAATCTGAAGAAAGAAATATCCATGGATTCCATTTTGATTGACAGCTGAACTTGCTCCCCTCTACCAGGGAGAGGATTTTTTTTCTAGGCGACGTCCCTCAGCAACAGTCAAATGATGCCTTCACGTACATTCGGTTAAATAGTGTTTCATAATTCACTCAGTGGCTTGTGCCGTGCTGAGTAGTAAACATACTCGTGGGAGAATACTTTTACTCTTGAACTGAAGTGAAAAGTCCGTTAATCTAGAAAAATACGTATTATTAAAAAGTCAAAGTATTTTTTAACTCTAATATTTCAAAATATCTCAAATAAATCTTTAAAAAAATATTAATTGATGTAAAAACATGTTAAAGACGTCTACAATGTAGTCATAAATTGGTTCTACAATGGCTAATTGATTTAATAAATTTTGAACCACTTATAATTAGAATGCAAGCTCTGTGTTCTCCAGCAACATGTGGCAATACTGAAAAGTTTTTACAACCTCCCAAAAACTAAAGTTAAACCAATAGGGTAATAGTTGCCTACAAACACATGTAAAAAGTAAGAATTCGTGTTCCTTTTTTTAACTCACGTCTTTAAATTTAATTTGTCAACTATTTCTAAAAACAAAGCGTTCATTCCCTCCAAAACATCACGATACTCCCAATTTTATAAGGGTTCAGCCGTCACACTGTAGTTGCGCTATTTCCGACAGTGGGCAAGGACAGTGAAGTCTCGTTGCACTTCCCATGGCCATATTTGGGTGAGCATAGGGGGAGCGTGAGCCCAGTAAAGCATTTCGAGGGGGTTAATATGAGCTTTTGTCTGTCGTCTATCTCAAGAAAAATATCCAAACGGCGTATTTTCATAAGTTGACTGCGCCACGTTCACAGCGAGAAGCGACGTCCTGATGCAGTGATCAGAGCTTTTATTCCCACGAACTCTGACACACGCAGCAGAAAAAAAAACACTTCACACTGGAAAACTGTCAGCAGACACAGGTAAGATTAATTTTATAATTTAGCTACATAAAAAATAAAATAAAATAAGAAAAAAAAAATCAGCATTCGGAAAAAGAAAAAAAAAAGAATAAAATGAGACACCAACTGTACTGGCTCCTACTGATATTTTTAAAAGGATGTTAAATTGACACCTGTTAATTTAATTTTTCTTCACTTGGAAAATCATATAAAATTGGCCTTTTTGAGGACGATAAAGTTCTCCTGATGCTCAGATAGTCTACATAAAAGTATAAAGGAATATGTAGATGATTATTGATGGAGTTTATAAAGATGTATGACCCAAGAATTAGAATTTCTAAACCTATTTAGGGAAAAAATATATTTACTGCACCATATGTCTGTTTTATGAGCGGAACTTTCCCCTCTATTAAACATTTTACGCATGACGCTGAAGACCGATCAGTAGGTCAAGTTGTCTCAGAGTGATACCAGGCAGACAGCACTGACACACATTCAAATGGAAAAGCTCAGTCCAGTGAAATGTCGACTTTTATCAAAACCCTGAGAGAGAGAGAGAGAGAGAGAGAGAGAGGGGGGGCGTCTTACCTGTTTTTTGTGCATATGATTTGGTAAATGTCCCTTGTTTAAGAAGCCTGCCCCTCAATTTTTAGAAATGCTCCACACCCTTTAAGACACACAAGCACCCACACATACATACATGCATACAGGTGCAACAATGCAGCGTCACATAAAGGTGAATTGCAGACATCCTGGTCCTGGTTATAAACAAATGGCATTTACTCATAAAAACATTTTTGGCCCACTTTAGAGCAGTGCTTTAAATGCTGCTTTTAAAAGATATTTTTTAATAATTGTAAAGGGGAAAAAAAAGCTTGGTTTTGTTCAGAAATCTTGATCTTGATGCAATTTTCTGCACTTCACCAGCTGGCTTTCAGAGCTTCACACTGGGTATAGATCGATCTTGTGCTCTGGAGAAAACCTGTGGATGTCTTTTGCTCACACACACTAATCCATGCACACACAAGTACACACCAACATCACAGCTCAAACTATTTTTCTCCCTTAAGTGAAACCACAGCAATTCAGTGCCTTTAATTTACCTGTGCTGTGTAAATTGACAATAATTAAAGTTGATTAAAAAGGTAATAAAAAGCATTATGTTTTATAATTTATAGGCTAAATGAAACCGCAGGCTAATAGAAAATAATCTCTGCTCTGTGCCGAACGTAATCATCATGAATGTCTGTATTTTTGAGAAATCATCTTTCATAATTCCTCATCTGTGTGACTCTGCTTATTGTCTAAAGAAGCAGGCTGGTACCAGCAGGTCGTAGCCTCACTTTAGGCTAATCATTATGAGTCCATTTGTCGTTATTTACTCATTACCTCTTATTTTATAGTAGTTTTGTGGTTATGCAGTGAGGCAAGACTAAAAGGTTATAAATTACAAAACAGCTGTGTTTATGAACGCGACATTAATTATAGCCCTCATGAACAGTTGTATGACTTCAGAGCATTGTGTTGTAGCACAGTGCCTTATAGATGCAGATTGATGTTTTTGTGTAAACTGTGGAGGTGGTGTTATTGCATCTGCAGAAAGACTCAATGGCTGCTATTTTTGACAGGAGTGTTAGTGCTGGAGTGTTATCACGGTGACAAAAGATGTATTATCTGTGTTACAATGAGCAAAGATTTGTGCCATTGTACAAGTTTTAGATTTGAGGCTGTCAGTGATTTGGGCTGCTTTGTTGTGCTGCAGGCATTCTTTACAAAAGCTCACAACCTTCGATTCCTGGAGTATTCTCTGGCAATCAATTCTCAAGCCAAAATGTCTGTCATGTGTGTGTACTACAGATAGTGTGAGCTGCTGGGAATAGATATATACCATTTTTTTTTTTTTTTTTTTTAGCTGGATTATGGATTATGTGTTATCCACAGGTGCATTCATTATAGATCACTGTCATGTCTACACTTTTTCACATCCATCCCTCTGGAAAGCTTATTAAAGGTTTGACACAGACCTGGCGGTTTGATCCATTTAGCCTATCTGTCCCTGAGGGCTTGTACGTAATAAGGCTAATGATCAATGATAAGGCTCTTTGCCTTGTCTTAAGGGTCATCTGGAAACATAAGCAACACTACAGAATAATCTACTTTGCGTTATGATATGATTTGAGTGTGTATCCACTCTGGCTGACATCATAAAATGAAGTCTTGAGGAATATAAAGGTTGTAAGTGCATCTTCTTCTATTTATTTATACTAACTGAAAGTATCTTTATGAAAGGAGAATTTTTATAATTCCCTTTCATTTCACAGACTTAGTAGGAATGTAATATGTAATGCTCTTAATTACCGTATATACTAAAAATTATCACATAAATTACACAAATCTACATGTGTCTGCTTGAAGCTAAAACTAATCAATGAGCTTGATCGTCATTCCCTAGCCCTTTTTGGATTTATGTATTTTGGAAACATCAGATAGGAATAACAGCTGTGACCAGTTAAAATGTGCAACCTGATAACTCACAGACATATTCTCATGGCTGATTGCACCATTAGCTTTAAAATTGAGAGACCATTTAGGTGAGGACTTGTTGTATATGAACCTTACACGATGTGTTACAATCTTTGTTTCTATCCTGGTTGTAACAGACTGTTAAACCTGTCAAAATAACCTGTTTTTACAGGTCAACACATTTTTTCAGCCTTTGTAGAATTCCATTACCTGTATTTATCAGCTCCTTTCCCTCCACTGTTACCATAGAGACACTCCATCCCTATCAGCGAGCCGACTTTGGCTGCAGGGCTCATTGGCTCTCAAAGGAGAGACACTGGAAAGCAAGTGTCTTACTGGCATGACTTCAGCACCAATGTAGCGAGAAAGGCATTTACTTAGCTTTGACAGTGTTTCCTTGGCAGCCGGTGCCCCAACGATGCCGGCGCATCGCTTCGTTTTGTCACTATGAGTTGACGGCTGAGACAGTGTGAAATCCAGCTGGGAAAAATCCAACCCTATAATTGAAATGAGTTCACCTGGGAGACAGCTGCTCTGAGCTGCCTGTTAGCTGTCACAGTCCATGCTTACGCTTGCATATAGGCTAGATAACCTGACAGAATCCCTCGACAGGTCTCATTCGCCCCGAGACACCATCGTTTGAAGGTGGGACGCATTTTTTCATTCATCACTTCATCCACATATGTGGCCTGCTGATGGTGTCGTGAACAGCACTGTTAAATAGATGTTACTAAATTGCTGCACTGTACAGGGAAATTTTACAAATATACAACAGCAACACAGCCTGAGGCTAGAAGTGCTCACTCATGTGGATAACTTTAATCCTTTTCTTGCTTTGACTTCTAAAAAAACTCGTTAAAGTTTTAATTAAAGTACAAATAAAGCAATTTAGATATCTGCATGCAAGCTATGCTAGGTATTACATAATAGCCCCATAAACTGAGAACTACTGTATGTTGTCATGGATGTTGGCAGGTAAACCTTGAAACAGTTTTTCACCTCAGGATTTTTAGAAAGGTCTGAAATTTGCTCCATAACTCAGTGAAGTATGTATTAAAGGCAAGCAAAAGTCAACTCAGCCCAGAACAGTGAAATGTTGAAAAAAAAAAAAATTACAAAAGCCCAATTGCATTAGATATGTATTAGCCAACCATTCTGTCTAGCTGCATATCTGACAACTGTTCTGCCCTCATCACGGTAATGTGTCTTCCTTTGGCAGTCTAATTAAATAGCAGAATAATGAGACAAAGAATTGGATTCATTTTATGAAGAGAAAAGTTGGACTGCACTATCTAAGATACCGGAGGGACGTAGTGGATTGAAAGACAGCATTAACTCACTGGCGGTGCATATTGTGGGCTAACTTTGTGAAGATGCAATGCCAGACTTCTCAGGTTTGAAAGCCATAACCATTGTGGCTGCAGAAGTATGGCTAGTGGACATTTGATGGATAGATTTGGTGCAAAACCATAATGAAGGGAGGCTAAGAATCACTGTACCACATTTTTCACCTGGTTTTACAAAATTTTACCAAACAAAAGTTTGGACGTAACAGCTGGAGGGGACTGAAACATTTATTATCTGCAGTCTGCAATTCAGTTTTCACATTTATAGTTTAGTTTGTTTAAAACAAGCTCTTCTCTGTTGCCTCATTTGTGCAGTTTATGTATCCAAGATCTGTTTCCTGTGTGAACACACCCCCATCTCAGAGCACTACTCATTTCTTATGATACTGAAACTTGATTTTGTGTACTTTTGTTTGTCTCAGTAGTTTATGACATGATCTTCTGTGACATGACAAACAAATTGCCTTCAGTGTTATCATCTCCTGTGAGACTTCCTAAATACATGGGCTTAACCAGCAACGCTGCCTCACTTGTTAACCAGAAAAAAAATTGGATTTCTACTTTTTAAAAGAAGGATATTGCGAGTGCAAAGTATGGATAAGAATTAGAAGTGACCTTTCCTGAATATTATCATTTATTTCTGTCTCTGGACCTTGTTAAAAACATTCAACATTTTAGTTGGGAGTCCTCTTTGCAACACACTAGCCTTGTTTTTGATTGGGCTTAATCGAGGTGAGAAAATGCTGAAATAATTATAAACACATTGTAATTATACCAAATAAGACATAATTTGAAGTGTTTCATAAGGGCCCTACAAAAACAAATCCATGTTGAGTGGTCTGCTCAAAAAGTTATCTCTAATTGTTCCTTGTCCTTGTGATCATTGCATTTTAGAGATCCTAAACCGAGGTAACGTTTTGTTATTCTGAAACGTGTCATTGGTTCAAAACCATGTTATCATGCAATTCTTATTAAATCAGGACAATCTATGTCATTTTAAGATGAACAACGTAACATATTTTGCTTTTCAGGAGACCTACAAACTTAACCTTGTATATCCGTGGCAAGGATACAAATATTCACCCTTAATTTATCCCTCCGGACAACTATATTCCCATTATGTGAATTTGTTGCACTGTTTGCTCTAACAACACAGAAGGAAGAGCAAGACCTTTACTTGCACAGAGTCAACAAAGTGAATCAGAGCTGCAGTCATAGATGCTCAAAAATGGGCTGTGTGATCACAAGCCTCTCACATACATACATGCTTCATGGTGTTGTGGTCTACAGCAGTTGGTTTGTCATGCTGTTATGTTTAACTAGTAATTAATGGACCATGTGTTGCAAGATCGTTCTATTCTTACATAGATGTGTATCTAAATGTAGTTGTAATGCCTTTTATGTTCATGTCATTTGCTTTTCAGCTACAAGGTGGCATCCAAAAAATCTACAGGAATAAATAACAATGAAAATAATCCATTATTTATACAGCTGTAATGACTAGAGCTAGCTTTGTCACATGCACATCCACCACATCTGATTGAAAACAGTAACTTTATACCTAACTTCTGCCATTAAAGTAAATCAATAAAAAAGTAAAAACTTTGTGATGCATTTGAAATGGCACATTGATATTAGACACAGAGGGAGTATTGACCCTTGAATCTAACAAACTGTACGCCAAGCAGATTACTGTACAGATGGCAGCCTTCTAAATCAATAGCAGATTATTCTTTGGCTCGACTAATAATGCAACTTGTACCACAAATTTCTGGCGTACTCCGAGCTGGAAAGCTGAGTGCATCCCGCTCGCTGCGTAGTTGGCACAGAGCACTGGATGATTGCACTCAAACAGGCCAATATGTTTCATTTGCTGGATCCATTTGGTGTAAGCACTGTAAATCAAAACAGGCAACCTTCTATAGCGCCATCCAAAAACAAGAAGGAAAAAAAAAGTTAATCAGCATTGCCTGTAAAATGGGCTGCATCAGCACAGACTTTCTTCCTACAAGCACACAAGCTAATTATCCTCTATTACCGACTTTCTGCTGTGTTCGGCTGGTGGAAAAATCAGAATGAGCCTCAGCCCATGGCCCATCGCTTCTTTTTCATATAAATGTGCTGTCATCTTTTGAAAAGATCGTCTAACTGTCTGAGTGTGTCTGTCTGAAACAAATTCTCCATCAATCAAACTGTCTCTGTTGTGTCTTTGTCAATTCTTTTTTCAGTGTTCTGTCTCCTCGTCTTTCACTGCTGCTCGTGGCACATCGACTGTTGGAGTTTCACAAAAGACATGCAGTCATCCAGGTGGAGCAATATCAGTTCTCTTTATACCCACCTTACATTACGCCTAAAAGGACATGCAGGATTAAAAGGAGATGCTCCCTCGTTTCTTTGGTACCTTTTAAGTCTTTTGCTGCACAATAATAATGTGTGATTTAAAACCTGCAATCGGATCTTTGTAGTTTTTAACTTTCATGCACAGCAGTGTTTCCCCAAACATTATACTGGGGGGTGGGAGAGGTTAAACGAGCTAAATATCAGACAAAAATAAGGAAGCTTTTTAAACTCTCCCATGGAGGTGAAGATGGAAACACTCATGCTCCAGCGAGGAGCAGCCGGAATATTTTTCATGCTCTACCAGCTTCCCCTACCCCGGTGTTACCTAAAGAATGCTATGCTCATCACGAACATGCACAGCCAAACAAGCTGAATCTACTGTCATTGTTTCTGAGTTGTATTATGGCCTAAAATGGATCCAGAATTCTTTGAAGGTGTCATTTTAAGTCAACACGTTGTCTGAGATCTGAACTTTTTTTTTTTTTTTTTAGTCCTTCATTAATGTATTTTATGGAAAATAATCTGCGATGAGGTTTGAAAATGTGACATGGCTTCTCAGCTGTGTGTGGCTGTCAGATGACAATTTACCTGTTTGCTACAGAGTTCAGCAGAGCTGGTTTAAGGCTGAGATTTACATCCTGTTGTTAGGCATGTATGGAAGTTACACATATGAAACATAAGAGTCAAAACAGACTAATTATTATCAGTCTGTTTTAGCCAGCCAACTGCAAAACGAAGCTTAAACAGCACTGTAAATCATTGTATTGCTGCAGTAATTGCATGTGATATTGCTTTAAAAAATAACTTTTTGTGGCTCCTGTGCAGGTTGGATAGCCGACTGGTATTTACAGACCACCAACCTTTTGTTGTAATTAAAAGGATTAACTCCTAAAGAAAAGGTGGATACTGCATATATATATATATATATATATATATATATATATATATATATATATATATATATATATATTTGACAAAAGAAAAAGGTCATAAATGGACATTGCACAAATAAAATAAAATAAAAAATCACTCCAGTATTGGCTCTTACAGCTTTGTGAAAGGCTACAGTGACTTCAAATATAATGTTTGTTGTTTGTTCAACAAAGATGTAAAGTTTACTTCCTGTTCATTTTCTTTCCCTTTGCCTTTACCCTAATGTGTAGTTTCATTAAATATCTCCAAGCAGTACAGTTTGTCTCATTCATTCTTTGACTCTTCCTCTGTGGAGAGCAGTGACAGCACACAACATGGTAACAAGGTTATATGATTCAGTTATATCTGGAGGACTCCATGAAGCCAAAATGAGAATTTGCTTTATGGCAAGCAGCTCTGAGAGCCACCAGTCTCAGAGCATTGCTTAGCAACACAGTGCTAATCTTTTTGAGGTCGCCAGGTGGGCTCAGACTTTTTTTAAAAAAAATTTTATTAATACTTTTTAGTCACAATAACCCAAAAATAACTTTTCATCTGCAAATAATTGGAAGACATTTCTACATTAGTTGAAGAGAAAAAAACTCTTTCATGTGTTATCTAAAATAAAATTAATAATTTACTTTGTATTTTCTTATAATATGTGTGTGTCCTGGGTGCAGATAAATTTCTATCTTGTCTTATTGGTGCTACACAAACCTACAGATGGATTAATCAGTGTAGTGAGCTGAGGAAAGATTAAACAAATGTAGACCTGGAAAAAAAATAAAACCTTTATTATACGTATATGTTCATATTTATACCTTTTGAGCTGTCACTGGTCTAAAGATACAAGAGATGTGCTTTAACCCTTTAAAGAAAAATCAAACATTTTAGTGTTAGAAGAGGAGAACAATGCCCCCCTCACTGTGTTAAGTTAAAAGTCCACACAGGTGTTAACATTAGAAGGACCGGGAGGAAAACTGACAAATGTCCACCTGTGAATTGTTTTAATTTGTAGCAGGAATTTTTAAAATCTGATCTTAAACAGTATGAAAAGAGTCAACCTGTCTGCATGTCAGCTGAAGCAAATCTCATTAACAAGCTAAAAAGCACTCAGAGCGTAAATTCCACCAAGCCAATGTCATTTTTTTTTTCCAGTGATGGTTAGTAGCTCTAATGGCAAAATCATCCCATCTACCCATAGTAAAGAATCCTTTAAAAATTCCTGGATCCAGGCAGTAATCCGGATCACCTCCAAAATCTAATCACTTGTTCCTTATTGCATTTCTGTGATTTCCTGAAGATTTCATCAAAATCTGTCCATATCTTCTTGAGTTATGCTGCTAACAGACAGACAGACAAACCAACGCTGCCGAATACACGACCTCCACCTTGGCAGAGGTAATCAAAACAAAGTTACACAGTTATTCAATTTTTATACCTTTAAAAAATATCAGTCTTCATTATCAACTACCGACAAACTTATTGAGCCTAAAATCAAATTAAACTTTGCTACTATAACACTATAATCCTCATAAAAAATATATATTTAAATTTGAACAAATTAAGTTTTACAGTGTCGTTTTTAAGTTTTCAGATGAGACACAGACAAGTCTCATCTTGTGCTATTCTGTTTTTGTGATCAGTTATTGTGACACTGCTCTAATGTATTTTCTGCTCCTCCGCTTAAGCTTTTTTTATTTGCATATTTAATAAAAACTGTTATCCCAAAACTGGAGCTTGTTTGACTGTGAGCAGATCAGAATAAATGATAGAAGAAAAAATTTCATGCTCTGCAGCATCATTGTGATTCCAACAGAAATTAAACACACAGAAGGCTTGTTTGTTTAATTGCTAAGAAAGTGGCTATGAAGTGGATTTGATGAAGAAAAAAAAGTAAACCAAGTATATTTCTAAAATCAACTATTTTCATTATACCCCCCTCTCTGTTTTATTTTACTGAAATGTATTTTTTCTTTGCAGTTGCAGCACAGTCTTTATATTCCCTCTTTGTCTTTGTGTCAGTGAAGCATCATGACAACATTACTGGACCTGAAGAGTAGTGTGCTGAGGCAGGTGCAGAGGAGCCAATCGCTGAGAAGCCGGAGGGAGCCGCCTCCCACTGCCAGCAGCCCCCTCACACACAGTCCGGAGTCCTTACCCCGCAGGTGAGTCACTGGTGTGAACTATTTCACACATGACTTTATTTACTGAATGGTTGAGGTGATGATTTTACTTCTGATTAATTTTACATCCCAAAGTTTATTTCCCTTGAAGTTCATTATCTGCCACTTGTCTGGTGTTTTCTGAGAAAACTTAAAATGTGAGTCATGATATAAGATACAGCGCACTCACTTCTTCTGCTTTTAGATTATCTGCTGTATTACTGTTTCACAAAACCTTACATGAATGGAAATTTGAGCGAGAATCAGTGGACAGGGTCTCTGAGGACAGACACTAAGATTTTAGCTGCAATAATAACTCACTTGATTGAGACCATTAAAGGACCAGCAATCACTTTGATTATAAGAGCCTTTTTTGGGGGAAATTAAAGTGCAGTCAGGAAAGCTCCACAGATAATCACATCGCTTTGAAGAAGGCAGCACAGGCTCTGAAGCCATAATTTATGAATGTTATTCATTTGTTTTCCATTTGCCGTCTTGCTGAAGCAACAGGTCATAATTTGTTGTCAACACAATGTTTTAAAAACATGGCATTTATACCAAAGCTGCAGCCATTCAGCCATTCATTAACCACACCATTACATGCAGGGGCAGGCTCTCAGGAGATTGCAAATGCTACTTCCTTGTATATCAGTTTTACACCACATGATTCTAATGTCCAAATGTCTGCTGCTTTTATCTGCGTCGTAGAGCATCTTTTTTTTTTTTTTTTTTTTGATGGGGCAGGAGATCAAACCTCTTATGCATGTGTGTCAATGTATATACACATTTTTATGTACAGTATATGGGTTTGCTTGGTCGTGTTTGTATGTGTATTAGAATGTGTGAATAGTGCCATTTTTTAGTAACGGTTGACTCCATTGAGATGATCTTGTGGCTGAATGCTGATGGCTATGGTTTTAGTTTATAATTATCCCTTCAGAGGAACGATTTCACTACAAATCCATACAAACTTCCAATGAAAAAATCTGTCCTAAACAGTGTGGTTTCTTCTAAGCTGATGCTGTCTTAACTTAGATGCTTTATACATGAGCAGCCATCACAACCTGCCTGGGTCCATACCTTTCAATCTGCCCACTTCACTTACTGATTAGTGTGGCATCATGAAATGTTAAAGTCGGTGCAATGAGTCCCGTATGAAGACTATTAATGGGCCAATCACTGCTTTGTGTGTGATTAATTGTGTTTTGTTGCTGCTTTTTAGTGTAGGCACACTGCTTCAGAGCCAATCGAGGGTCAGGGACTAGTTTGGAAAAATCAAATCTACCCAACTAAAATCAGTTCAAGAGCATTGAGTACAACCTCACAAGTTGCACACAGGTTTTTATTAAACATGTATGTAGGGCTGTGATTAATGTGGATAAGAAGTGATGTAAATGGCCAAAGTGTGTTTAAGATAGAAGAAAGATGCAGAAGAAAATGTAGAGACCTCTAAAGGAGCAGGTGCTCCAAGTCACAAAAGGGGCACACCAAACCTGATTTTAAAAGACTAAATGTGTGGCAGGAATCTGGTATGACACATCTGTTACAGTTACAATGAACTCCATGCATGTAACACAGTGTACTGTTATATACTGCAATACATTATATTTTGACATGGACATCACAATTACAAACCAGATGCAAAGTGAAGAGGGCAAAAGAATCGGGATGGTCATGACTGCAAAAGTAACAGCGTTTATTTTAACACCATTATTCCTACTATCACTATCACTATCCCAACATGAAAACATTGCATGGCATGGATACTAACGATCTCATTTCAGTCACTGACAAGCACTTGCTGGCTACAGGACACATGTCCAGCTGGGGTGGTCAAGTCAGAAAAGTAAGAAAAACATGCATATTAATTAGCTTTTGCCATGATTTGGCAGGCTCTTATGTAAACATGCCTTCATTTTGCAAAATAAATGAAAAGCATTCACTTAATTTATATAGACTGACGGCAACTGCTCTCTGCTCTGTTCTGCTTTACTCCTACTTCTTCTTCTTCTACTTCTTCTTCTTCTTATTATTCTCTTGATTAAGAGCGGGTTACAAACCAAAGTAAGTAGATGCATACTGCCATCCACTGCACCAGAGTGTGTTGAGGTCAATTTCCACCAGGTGCATGTGCACCACATTCCAGCTGCGCCACGGCCTACATGGCTATTTGCGGCTGTTTTAGTCAATGGTTTGATTCACACTGGGGGCGCGGCGGTGCGTGTCAGAAGCATCCTAGAGGCGCCTTGTTGTGGCTTACCTCTAAACATACACGCCGAGTCTATTTTTGACGGAGCGAAGATAACACGTCAAGCATTACGTCATTAATCATTCAGGGGCCTCAGTGTTTATATTTTCATAATGGATGACGAGACGTTTATCATGGAAGTGGAGAATCACAAGATTCTCCAAATCTCATTTTAGCTAGGATATGTACTTGCAGGCACTCCTCATCTGATACACTCCTGGTGTGAATTGTCCCGTCGCTGAGGTTGAAACGAAACCGCAGCGCAGCCGGAACACAGCACACACAGATCCAGTGGAATTTGGGGGTTACATCAGGCCCTACAGGATTCCCATGGCTAGTCAGCTTTGCATGTCACGGTAGAATTTAGGTGAAGGGTCATGTGGTGACATAATGGGAAAGTTAGATCATTTATTATAAATCACTAATTATAATTCTTCTTGTGAAAGACAACAGAAGGCCTGCACATTGAAAAAAAAACCCTTTAGAAAAGGATATTTGGGCATCTAGGAGCAACAAGAAACAGTGCTCCAGTCTCTTTAGCCCCCCATTAGCTTGACGCCATTTTGTTTTTTGTTGTAGTCTGGAAGAAAAGGACCCCAATTTTTATACTCAATGTTTACACTTTATTATTTATTTATTTATCTTTTCTTTACGTATATTTATATTTAATCTATTTACTAGTTATTTTTGTTTTGTTTTTTTTTGTCTAGTGGAGAGATGGAGGTGGAATTTTTTCTGTGCCAATCTTAATTTAACACATAAAGTAGCTCAGGTGAAAAGAGTCATTGGATTTTTTTCACTCTAGTTTAGAGCCTCATCTGAAGCCAAAAGTGATAGTATGAACCTGTGGTTTCTATAGCAACCTAAACAGGCTGCTGTCACGATGTGAACTTATACTTGACAATATAATGACAACTATGTCTATTTTTACCTCAATGCTGTGATGCACACTGCAAATTTTGGATTTAAAAGGCCAATGCTGAACATGAATCTTTCTTTTTTTTTGGCTTATTTTTCTAAATTTGTTTAATATCTAAATTGATCCAATGTTATTATGTTTTAATTATATTTTATAATGCAAAGAAAAGCTACTCTTTATTAAAGACAAATATGAACTGACAGTATCTCACCTTTCTCTCATTTCATATAGCAGCTCCTGGTGCTGCTGCCTTCCCACTGAGCCTCAGTCACAGCGCTCATCATTAGGCTCAGGCTGTTGATCTTTGTTATCCATTCACACTGCAGCGGACCTGACTGCACTTTCACTTTAATTGAGAATTTGCAAATGAGGTTGGGTAGATTTGGACTGCACCATCCGCAGCTGTTGACCCAGTGGTACAGTCAGCTGTCTGAGCTGAGGCTCTCCAAGCAGACACTGACACATTAGAGATGAACCATTTAATTCAGTGGAACAAATTATGGTTTTACCTCACTGTGATCTGGCTGATAAATCTCTGGAAATACACTAAACAGAAATGAGCTTGGCCAACTTTAGAAATAAACCTGTAGAGGTTTTATTTGAATTTCTGTTTCAGTATATTGTTGTTCTATTATTTCACCGTACTGTCTGATCTCTGTGAGCAGCGGTGGAGTTGATATTTCACAATTGACTTCATTGTGTTTTGAATTCCAGCCTCGCTGCAGTGTTTTTAATGACTCCTGCTCCTCCGTGTCACGGTGTCCAGACCTTTATTCCTTAATAATGTAGACCAGAAACCTTTCAAAACAAAATTAATCAGATGCTCCTGCTGGATGTGCAGCAACACATCACTGAAAACGCTGTCAGGAATGGGAGTATTGTATATTTTCTCTCACTACCAGCACATCAAATGGAAAAAAACAGAATAAATAATATGGAAATCTGTCATACACACACACACACACACACACACACACAGAGAGAGAGAGAGAGAGAGAGAGAGAGAGAGAGAGAGAGAGAGAGAGAGAGAGAGACACACATATGCAAGCAAGCAATATATAAGGCAAGCAAAAATTTGAGCATGTATATTCATTTATTATATACAGTGGCCAGGAAGTGCGGAACAATATTACATCAAGTGAAACACTTTTACAAGTTTACCGAAACACAGTTACAAAGATGGGTGTTACACCAAAATCTGTGATCCATCAGAATCTGTGACCACAGGGTGGCGATATTGTACATTTCTCTGCATGTACGTCTTGGATAACGAGCAAAGTCTTGAACATTTTTATTGAAAACACATTTCTGATAGCTACCAGAATGTTTTACTTTTCTGTACCTGTATTAAAATGAATTTAGACTTTGCTCGTCTTCTAAGACGTACATGTAGAGGGCTCCCTGCAGTCACAGATTCTAATGGGTCACAGATTTTGGTGTAACACCAATCTTTGTAATTGTGTTTCAGTAAACTTGTAAAAGTGTTTCACTGGATGTAATATTGTTCCACACTTCCTGGCCACCATAATTTATAAGAACAATAAAATATCCACCAAACTTTACTAGATCTGATGGCAGATACACTGAAAACAACAACTTCTGAAAAGAATGAAAAGTCTGAATGTCTGACAGAACAACACTGGGGGACTCATTCCTCAGAGAACAACAAACATCACACTCTAGTCGAGGAAAACAATGTTCTCATCTGCACATGGAATTTAAATCCAAATCATTACTGTTTCATTTAAAATCACGTACTTATTGTGTCTGCAGCCAGTAACCCTTTCTGCATGAATTCTCAGGTGTACCACCTCACCTGTTCTCTTATCACCCTATTCATAGCTGACATGTTGTAAATGAACCCATCTTTATTTCAGCTTCTTCCAAACCATGGTCAGCCAGAAGCTCATCACCTGGAAAAGTTTCTGTAGAAGTCCACTGTTCTCTATGTTTAATCTATGGATGAGTCTGAAACCAAATATAGAAATGTTTAATCCAATTGCGTAGATTCGAGTTGGAAATAATTTTATTCTGAGCTACTGTTTTAATTTTCAGTAGTAGTAGCTTTGAGATCACAAATTACTGAATGTGGAGATTTAATCAGGGCTTTTGTGATTGTTTTGTATCTCCTCACTGAAGCCTTGCCACCTGTAATGTTCTGTTGATTAATCAAATGTGTAATTAGAATAAAACACAACAAAAGTCTTTTGTGTTGTCGAGGGAGATCCTTGTCACAGAGATCTTTGTTTATGATGCGAGGCACAGACTCGTGTTATGCAGCGACAACCATGATAAATCACATTTAAAAAATCATCTTATTTTATTAGAAAGCAAACAGACGTCACATTCTTTTTCATGCTACAGATGACAGTGAAGTCTGCAGTATTAATTATTATCTATGCACTGCCATATTATGTTGAAGTTTGAAGAGAAAGGCTGCTGTCACCTTCACACACCCAATTAGTCATGTTTAAACACATTCTGCCTGATAGAAGGAGTACACAGTGTTCATGTTTTTATTTATGTTTTCCCTCTGATTTACGCTCTATGCAGGAAACCATGATTGAAGCCTTTGGATTAATTCTGAAAATAAATTCGAATAAAATGAGTTTAGCAGAAAAAAAAATCTGTTTCCTAGCAACATCAAGTCACTTTGTTATTCTGGTAGTTTGCATGTGTGTGTTTGTGCTTCTGCAAGAGGAAGATAAAAGGGGTATGGGCATTGCTTTATATATATATATATACATATATATATGAATATATTTTATTTCAAAACAGTATTGACTGTGCGTGATTTATATTAGCTACATTTTTGCCAATAAAAACATCATATCAGGTTAAAAACAAAACAGGACAAATCCTCAAGCTGGCTCAGAAAAATGGACAAAGTTCTAGATAGAAGAATGCCCTGGACAATTAAAGATGGCCGTGGAGAAAACAGGGCAGCTCAAAACAAGTGTTACCAACGAAAAGAAGCTGACTCACAGAAGTTCACAGGAGTTATTGACTGATTATAGACTCAGTTTGTGGCTCCTTTTCACTTTAAAACATGGATTTTTTTTATTTATTTTTAGCTAAATTAAGAAACGCTCCAGGAAACATAAAAGGTACAGACTTGTCTTTATGCATGAAAACGTGAATCAACAAGATAAATGGAGATTTTGCTTTAGATTGCAGTGAGTTTGTTGATAATATAAGATTTAATCTAATTCTATCCACTTCTGAAGTTGTACAGGCTTTGACACCAGTAAACCTTACCAGTTCTCCCAGCATGGCTGCCATTAGTCTCCATCAATATCTTGTGGGTTTGCCATCCGCTCCCCCACCATGGGGAGAATCAGTGGGTGCTGGGCTGGGCTGCCACACACCTGCTGTGATGGGATAACGCTAATAAAGGAGCGAGTCGGGGCCTCTGTGGAGAGCTCTTCTGTATAATACAACGATGTTGGCTGATAGATGGGGAAGAGGACTGGAGCAGGGAGGGTGGGGACGGTGAGGTGTTAAAAACAGACAGTCTGACTGATCCCAGTGGTTCTGCTACTGCTCACATCAGGGCGGCTGCCTGCCGCGGTGATTTCCATACAGGCCCGGAGGAAGGCACCTCTTGAGAGTTTCGGGAGGAGGGAGAGTTTGAGGCGAGGATGCTTTTTGGTGGGGATTCCCAAGGTGTTCAGCCAGCTACTCTTTCTCTAAACATGCCCGTATCACCATGACAACAGGGGCCGACTGGAGTCCAGGGATTTACTCGCACCTGGAGGAAACAGAGAGCATCATTTGCATTTTGCACACAGCCATACTAATCAAACTAAATAACATGTTTCATGCAGAGCTGACATACTGAAATCTTTTTAATGGTTGACACAAGATGGTGTTTGATACCTGATAAAACAATGAACTGCAGGCGATTAAGTCCTCCAGTTTAACATGAACAGATCAAACAGATCACATATTGACAGATGCTCATCTGGAGTCATTAAAACCACTATGTTTTTATTTACTACCCATAGATATTTTTAAAGGTAATCTATTTATCTACCCTAGTGAAATGTGACTTCCTGCCTCATTATTTTCCATCTTAAGTTTCAGAGTTTATCAGTCTGCTTCATCTTCTTGGCAGGATTTCAGAGGAGAGCGTGGAGTTCTTTGAACGTATGAATGCCATCCTGCAAAAACAGGAGAACATGATGCGGGCGGCCCAGGCTGAGGTAACCCCCACCAAACTTCCACCTTTCCATCTGTTATACAATTGAAACATGTTCAGCTGGTGTAACAAGATGGGCTCAGAGCTGTCTTTCCACCCACAACCATGGTCACTATGACGTTCATTGACAGAAGGACTGGGTTAAACAGGGTGCTCAGAGGACTGGGAGCTCAGCTGTGATAAGCTGCTGTCCATGGATATGTTTAGTTTCTGCTGCCAGAGCTAGGCATGTTTGCTGGAAGCAATTCATCATTTTATACCCAAACTGCTGCATGTCAGCATAGTGACAAATTAGAGAAACTGGGGATCCTGTTTCAGACATATCCATCACTGGCAAAACAAACTTAAAAGGGCTTAAATTTTGGACTGTTTTCCTAGTTGTGAGTTCATTTTTCCCTCAATTAGTGTAATCTATCATGGTGTGGTGAGGAAGAAGGACCCAAATGTGGGATGAGGAGATCATAGGAAATGAATAATTATTTCAAAACAACAAAAAATGCAGCATAAACAAGTCCATTATTAAAAGAGAAATAAATAAAAAATTAACTCAAAAACAGACTGACAGCTATGGCAAGGAGCACTAGAAAAAAAACAGGACAGGGAAGATCAGGAATAACAAGGATCTGTGTCAGGGACCAAGCAGTAAAGCAACAAGAACACAGAAAGTAATTTCAGAATTGGGTTTTTATTGACACAAAATTAATACAAAAACCCAAAAGAATGAATAAACTAGCCAGCCTATAAAAGTGGTCAACTAAATATAACAATACTCAAAGTGTAACAAATCAAACTCAACGGGGGTAAACTGACCTAATACAATGTCACATGAGGGTAACTTATATAATAGTTTGGCCAAACCAAATGACACACACAAGGGAAACAAAATGGCTAACAATAACTATAGAAAAACTAAAAACTAACCAAACTTGAAACCCACCCCTTATGATCCAGTGGCGCATGGTAGAGCCAGATTTAAGGCTTTCCTCAACCAGGGAAGGAAGTAAACCACCAATGCAAGGTAAGCATGAAAATAAATAAATAATGTTTAATATTTGTTTGCAAAGAAATCAGTTGTGTGAGACAAAATGTGACATGCATTGCCATTGTTGGGCCATCACAATCTGGCAAGGAAAACCAAGGCGTACATACCAGTGTTTCTCAGTACTGGTCCTCAGAACCTCCTGTCCTGCATGTTTAGATGTTTTTGTAGTTTAACACACCTGACTGAAATAAGTGGCTCATTAATAGGCTTGCAACGAACTTGACAGGCAGTTCAGTTAATCTGAATCCGGTATGCTGGAATTAGAAACATTTAAACATGCAGGGCATGAGGACCAGGACGGAAAAACACTGATATACACGCAGAGTGAGTTAATTACTGAACGATGAGCAGGTGTAGTAATCAGCAGAGGACCATATGCAAAATCGGAAGATGAAGGGAAACACAACAGAATGTTGAACCTTGACTTTAAGACAACTCTCAGGGAATAAAACCAGAAACATAAATCTAAGATGAACAGACCAAAAATCTAATTAAACCCTACAGATCATAAAATCATTTGATATCCATATGAAATTGTTGCATCAAAAATTTACTCACAGTCTTAAAATATTAATCAGGTATACTAGATGCTACTGGTTTCCTGTTGGAGGCAACTCCTGACATAGTATACAGAAAGTAGTTTGAAATAACCAGAACGTGACACAATAAAAACTTTACTGCATATGCACAATCTGCAGCTGATGAAGTGAATCTTTTTGTGTTATAAATTTGATTCTGTTTTATGCTACAGTAAGAATACTTTAAGCTAGCATACATGGATACATATGCATAGTTTCTCTGAGATTTTTAAATGTGCAGCATAAATATATGAAATGAAAATTAAATGAAAAATACTTTATTTTTCCCAGAAGGAAATTGCAGTGTTGTAGTAGGGTTTTTTTTAAAGCTGGAGATCAATGTTAACATAACCAGTTTTATGTAATTTGTCAGGTTAGACATGATGGATATGACATGACGATGGAGGAAGCAGCTTTGTTCCCGAGGCTGAGTCAATCCCAAACCATCATGTTCCCACCACTGTGCTCCACAGGTGGAATGAGGTCCATCTTCCAGTTTTCTCCTTTATGTTTTTCCTTTTTTTTTTCAAGCTGGAGTTGTGTTGATTTGTTCTTTTTTTTTTTAAAGGATTTTTTTCCTACAGCGATGTCTTTCTGATTTTAGATACATGCACTTTGACAAAAGCAGCAGGAGTTAGCTGCTTAGTCAGTGATTAAAAAAAAAATTATAAATTATAAAAAAAAAGAATTTGCGAGGTTAGAAACTTGTTTCAAATACATTCCCAGCATCTCGAACTCACTGCAGCCTTGAAAAAAATCCATGAAAACATATATGCCCACTTCAGATGGGCATGGCTTTGTGCAGCGTTTACCAGCCACAGCAACTGTGAACTAGGGACATAATTGTCCATCGAAATCACAGCGAGCTGTTGTTCATGCTGATGACATTTACTGCTTTGTACTCTTTTCCGCTTCCCTGTACATTGCTTGCTGAGCAACCTTTGTAACCTTTTTAAAACCACTTTGTTCACCTTAAGTGACACATAACGATATCTAACTGTGACTCAATTAGACTTTGGTCCTACTCAGCATAACCTGTGTTGAAGGCATATTTTTGTTTTGAATAAACTGCTTCTGTCTCCTCACAGTGCCAAAAAGGGGCCTGCACAGTGCCGCCACCACAAGAGTATGTGGACCAGGCCTTTATCGCTGAAAGAATCAGCAGGACGGAGGTGTGTAGGCTTCATTTTCTTTTCTTTTTGTGTGTTTTGATTCATAATGATTAAGCAGGGATTATATAAAAAAAAAAAAAAAAAAAAAAAAAAAAACATTTTTTAAACTCTGCTTTTGATGTGCAGCAGAGCAAAAAAAAAAAAAAACTGACAGCAGAGGAATACTTGCATTTATTTCTGAAAGGCAGTTATTAAGTTGAGTGTGTTTTCATGTAGCTGGATCTGCTTTATGAGGAAGCTGTGTACACGGTGGTCAACAGGGTCGGCGTTCCTACACCAGAACATGTGAAAAGTGATGACGAGCTGTTTGCTTACCTCTTGAAGGTATCTGTGTGTCTGTCTCTGTCTGTCTCTCGGTTTTACAATGATAATGAAAGCAGATTCAGAAGAACAGACTGTATTTCTGGAGCCCCATTATATCTCTGCCAGTAACCCTGATGGTCGCCTCACAGAGAGCGTTATTTGTTGTGAGGAGGCTGTAAGAATCTGAGCAGATGCCCTTGGATCAAAACTGATTAAACATCAAAGCTCAGTCACACTGTGTTCGGATATTCAGCTGTGATGATGAAGGACCGTGGCCTCTCGTTTGTGTGGAGTGGGCGTCTTTTTTAAAGACTCTTCCAAACAGCAAAGCAAGAAGCGACAGAAAAGAGGATGTTCTAAAGACATTTTAATCATGTCTTAGTATTTTTTTCATCAGCTTTTATGTGTAAAATTTGAAATATTTTGTTTTTAGTATTAATTTTAACACCATTGCAGGTTGGTACAGGTTATTGTTGCACAAAGTAATGCTTTTATGACTGGTCATCTTTCCAAGGTGTTTGATATGGGTGAGGAGGAACATGACATTATTCTCCAAAAAGTTCAAGAATCAAAGGTGAGACGTTTTATGTCGAGCTACACTTTGGATTAATATTCAATATCACAGTAAAAACTTATGTTATTATTGATGAAAAAACTGTCACAAAATACAATTATAACATTTCAACAGGGAAGTATCATGGCATAATTTTTTTTTTTTACAAAATTTAGGGCTTCCAGTTTTACATCAAACATTAAAGAGTGGAGTCATCATGACCAAACACTGAAAAACTAAGAGGCATACCAGTATTTTTTAAGTTATATGTCCCTAAAGTTTAAATGCCTTCTTTTGCCTTAGGCTATATTTTTTAATATTTCAATATTGTGACATATACAAGCTATTGATCCATTGCATTCTTTCTCCATGGTGCATGCCAGTGATGTCTTCAACAGGATTGCATTGGAATGAAGCCTGTTGGTTTGCTCTGGAAGCATTATTATTCTTGTTTTAAACTGAACAGACCTTTCTTTTTCATAGCGAGCCAGTTTTTCCTTGAGAGTTTCTGTCATGAAAGCAAAAAATCTGATGGCCAAGGATGCAAATGGTGAGACTTTTCAAGCATAAAACGCATCATCTTATAATAAAAATAATACATTGAATGACATTTATAAAGAAACTAAATTAAATGTAAGAGCCCTTTAGCTCACTCATAAAGTGAACTGATTAACCTCCCACCCACTAAAAATGAATAGTTTTCAGCAACAGATCTGAATAGACTTGTTTAAAAATGCTTGTACTGGTTTGACCAGCAAGTGATTGCAGATACCTGACTACAGCTATTGGTCTGCCTGTGTCATACTTGCTGTCACACATCATGCATGTCCTGACTTCTTCTGCATCAGGGTACAGTGACCCCTACTGCATGCTGGGAATCCTGATGGGCCAGAGCCCCCGGGAAACAGAGGAGAAGAAGGAGAGAAAGTTTAGCTTCAGGAAGAGGAGGGAGAAGCTGGAGAAACGCTCCAGCACCAAGGAGGTGTTACCTGCCAGGTCTATCCAGGTGACTGAGGTCAAACCAGAGACTCTCAACCCAGTGTGGGACGAGCATTTTGTTTTGTGAGTACAACTTTTCTCTTTTTAAAGGACACCATAAGGAGTTGTGCGTTGTGTTCAGGAGTCACAGTTGGATTTGTTTCGCACTAATGCCTAAAACTGACAGTTATTGTGTGACCACGGCACTGTCTTGTCATTTCTGTTAAAGAATAAGCTGTTTTTTGTTTTTGTTTTTCAGGTCAAGAACAAATAAAAATAATTCAGTTAATGATGTTCCTGTTTTTAATGTATTTCTAGTGAAATAGACGATGTCCACAATGACCTCTTACACCTGGACATATGGTAAGATTAGAGAAATTTTGTTTTAATGTTATTTTTTTTCTTAAATTTCAGAAAATTTTTAATTAATGTTTACATTGAGTCATTTGGTTATACTACCAAAAAATAACAGCCATGTAAACTCTGCCACAAATTCATGTCAGTATTTCTTTTCCCGCCATTCCTTTTGTCCTACTTTTCCTTTCCACATATCTATATTTTTTAAATACCAACTATTGTTCAGTTTAACTGTGTCTGGAATAAAACGGTGACTAAATGCTACAGAAGAGTTTTGCTACTGAAGCCCCACGAATGCAAGCAGGGGCTTCTTCTTCACTTTTCTCTGCCCAGCATGAGCAGCATCTGCTGTTCAAGAGCCATTTTACAAGTACAACCAAGATCAAAACATAAACTTCTATAAAAGGTGATTGAGTCACAGCTAATTTCAAATCGGTTTCAGCTGGTTAGTCTTAATGAGTCATCGTCTCTGTTAAGACATATGGAAAAAATCAAATGAGGATTTAGTTGGATTAAAATACACTGTGTCACAGCAAAGCAACAGAAGCAGAAGTTGCTGACACAAACCCTGACACTTCTTGACAGTAGGTGTTATAGAGTGGTATAAAATAATAATAAAAACTCAAATATAATATTGGCAAATTCTGAAAATACAAGGGTATAGTTTTTTTGGGTTTTACACTACACTTTAATTTAAACTACAGTTTAATTTGAACAACTAAACATGTCAAACAAACCATTTGCTCTACCTTCTTTTTTTTGTTGTTGTTTTTATTTTTCTTTCTGCTATACTGTAGTTTTCAAGAAATGGAAAGGCTTATTGTAGATGGAGTGAAACAAACATTTATTCAAACTGTGGGTATGGTTTTATACATTATATTAATACAGACAGAATTACTTTTTGGACCAGATGTGCTTAATTCTAAGATATTTCCTGCCCTCAGTTTAGTGAATTCTCACTTTTTTAAATCTCTCTGGGTCTTGATTGTAATTTAATTTATTTCTTAGTTTTATTCATTAAGATAAAATACGGTATGTTTATTAAGGAAATAATGGGGTGTAAAGTCTAATTTCTATTTTATTTTTTTTCCATCAGGGATCATGATGATGACGTATCTGTTGCGGAGGCCTGCAAAAAGCTCAATGAAGTTAGTGGACTTCGAGGAATGGGCAGGTAGATTAAAACCCACTCACTGTAACTCGAATATAAAAGACATATTTTTTAATAAATGTTCAAAATTCTTGACAAGCACGCATGCAACAGGTTTTGATTTTGTGTACAAAATGTTGTATAATTAGTTAATTCATTCACCCTGACAGTTTTATGGCGGTAGAAATTAGTCAATTAATTTGTCACTTAAATGGTCATTTACACAAATAATGACAAAAATGTCATTTAATCATGATTAAGCACCACCCTGCTTGTTGATTCCACAGGATTGGTTGATTTTGTCCTTTGAAAGGTACATACATGCAAGCCTTGTGCCCACAAAGCTGTGCACATACAGAGGGGAGACTGCTAAAAAAATAGTAATAATAAAAAAAAAAAAAAAAACAGGCATACATAATGAAAGCCTGAGAATGTCAGTCAGAGCCAAGGGACCAAAGGATCCCTTGGCTGTGCCAGATAAGTTGTGATTTTCATTTCAACAACAAAACTAATGAAGAGCCATCTTGAATTTGGAAATTAAACTCATTCTGCTGTTGCTCAAATTCCCTGTCACTGAGGATGAGAGCACAAGTTAAATGCCTTGAAACTGAAAACTTCCGACTTTAATTGAATATTGCAGGATGTTGACAATTATCCTTGTGCATTCTTCTGCATTCTCATTCATCTTCTCAGGTATTTTAAGCAAATAGCCAAATCAGTGCGATCCAATGGATCGGCATCATCAGGCTCTGAGGAGAACGCTGATGACTTCCTCGGATGCATCAACATCCCTCTAAATGTGAGCATTTACAGAAATGCATCTCTAGTCGGTAGTTCTCAGCTATAACGTGAATTCAAATACAACTAAATGAAAGGTAGAAACACTAATAGTGAAGGATTTTGAGACATTTTCCTCATAATTGTTTCTTCTTGCAGGAGATGCCTGTTGTTGGCTACGACACCTGGTTTAAACTGGAGCCTCGATCAAGTGCATCTAAAGTCCAAGGGGAATGTCACCTGATTCTGAAATTGTTCACCAACCAGGTATTTACAGAGCAGCAAATATTCCATAGATATGCATCACCTTTTCATCAAAACTTCCAGCTTCCAATGTTTGTTCTACCTTTAGAGAGACACAACTTTATCCAAGAGGGACCCAAATGTCTCCATTCACAGGAAACTGTTGACTCAGATAGTGGAGTATGAGCACGCTCATGTTAAGGTGAGTGTCATCCAAAATGTTCATTTATATATTTTTTGAAAATTCCTATTCCTAATCTGATGCTGCATACAGCCTTTCACTTTGCATACTGGTTTTTTGTTTTTTGTTTAGTAACATTTAATGTATTTTTTGTGTGTTACTGCATTTAGCAACCTAAGTAAAAACATACAGTAAGGTGTTCAGGCCAATTTGACTTTTTCCATGTTTATTTAAGCAAATTTTAAAATGAGTTGTTTTCAACCTGAAACAAAACAGCTTTCACTCATTTTCTGCAGGAAACCCAACAACATGTAGAGGAACATGTTATCGTTTAGTACACACTTTGTACTCAACCTATTTATATCACATGCTGTATGTGGCGTTCAGGGTCAATTTACCCTGGCTAATGAGAGTGTGGCAATTTTAGTTGACAAAAGATTTGGTGGAAATGAAAGGAAAAGCACTTTTAATGCACCTTTATTCTACTTTAAACCCTAGGCTGCTGCTATTGTCTCTGTGTGTTTCTAAATGTGTGTGTTTTCCTCCATTTCCTTTTGATAATAGAGTTTCTATTTCTGTTTCAAATGTCCGTCATTCTTGAAGAGGAGCTTCTTAAAAGATGTTTATTTTATAACAGAAAATAGAATTCCACTTTCAGTAATTAATTTGAGTTAGCAGAGAAAATGAGACATTTTTAACTTTATTTGCCACCTTTTCTTTAACTGACATCATTTGTAAAGTTTTTTTTCCATTGTTTTGAAAAATTAATAAGGTTGCAAGATGAACAAAGGAAAAAATTTAAATATTGTAAATATCTAGTTGGTCGTCCTCTTCCTTGAGACAAACCACAGCTGGACTGTGTTTCATGTCATTAGGCTTTTATTAGATCTGCAGGAGAAAATATTTTGTGTATTTAAGAAAGTAATGAAAGCTCTGCATTCATTTGTAAGTAATTCTGTTTCTGCAGTAGCTGCATATTAACTGTACTAGTTCATTGTGATGGTCTAGTTTAAAAAATAGTATCTCTGATTTCAGTTATAAATTCGAATTGATTAAAAAAAACTGTTAGTTCAACTGCATTAGTTTATATATTATTAGTTTATATGTATTTATATATTGCTTACTGCTTTACTGCTTATGTGCTATTTTGTGAAACAAGTAGCACCTTACACATCTCATGCTAGGAAAATTGTGACTAAAAGTAAATGATTGGTTTCCATTACAATTGATAGAGAGAGCCGTACAACTGGAATGGGCAGGTTTCTCCTCCAGCTTGGACTGTGCTCACTCACCATGCTGTGCAAACTGATCTCTCACCTCTCCAGCAGGCTATTATGTAAGTATTAATGACAGAATAAAATTGATCAAATCAACTATGAAAGCTGTAGCATTGGGTGGAAGGTGTGCATTTTCTTTGTGTTATGCAGTCGCTGGCAGTGCTACAGCAACCACCATCGAAACCAGAGGGTGTGCTACTCCCTGCTGTTGCGCCTCCTGAGGACCATCGATGCAGAGTGGGATCCCCCTGCTGTGCGTGGAGACCTGGTAGGTTCTACATTATCAGCTTCCCAATAGGAAAAAAGAAAAACTTTCATCGGCTAAAAACAGTCACCTCATTAGCTCAGCTCTTCACTGACATTCATCAAGGTTTTTGGTTCAGCCAAAAATGAATCACAGCCAGTGTACTGGAAGCTATAACTGAGGGCCCTTCCTGTGTCCAGGAGAGGCAGCTGTCAGACAGCTTCAGGCTGTACACAGAGCACTGCCTGTGTCTGATGAAGAACATGCGTCAGGTTTTCCCCTGCACCAGCGCCGCTGCCATTACACGCTACGAGCTCATGCTGAGGTAAAGTCACACCACCATCGCATCAAGCACTCGCCTCTGCTCTCATATCAAAACCACGCTCAACCTGTCACCCCAGCAAACACAGAGAGACTACAACCAGTTAGTCACACTCTGTGCCAGTAATATCACAGTATATTACAGCAGTAATATCTTGATCATTTCTCATTACTCATCTTAAAGGAAATATTGAACATTTGTTCCTCGCTACACATTCTGTTGCATTAATGCTGAAACACGGCTGGATTCTGTGTATCAGCATATTGACAGAATGTCATTTTACTCTTTTTTCCTTTTTATTGTGGAAACGTTTGAACTAAATCCTACTATAAATAATGGTAAAGGGGCAAACCATTCTAAAAAATTCTAAGGATTGATGTTATTTTTTTATTTATTTATTTTTTAGAGAATGAATGATATCAGTGTTGCTGATATCTAATAACAATATGACAAACATGGCCATTTTTAATGAGAAATCCCAGGTAGTCATTAAAGTATGAGCAGCAGTCCTTGGAGGTACAAATCCGGTAGACACCCATATAGATTACTTTTAATTATAACAACAGAAAATCAGCAACATTTGGCTTTAACCTTTTAAAGAGGGAGAAAGATCAAATTACAGAGGCAGTCTATTTCACATGAATACAGGCTGGGAAATTCGCTAATTATCCAAGTTAGGTTTTCTGAGTTGGACTCATTTAGAGGAGACTGTATTTGTAGAATCTTGTGCATTAAAAGTCAAGTTCTGCCCAGTGACTACCTCAAGGGATGTTTTTAAGACATGCACACACAGAGAGACACACACAGTTTAACAGTTTAAGTTACATCTCTCCCCTCCTGAATAAAATACTCCATTATCCTGCAAACAATCAGACTGAAATGAATTAAGTGAGATTGCATCTTTTATGCTTTCTAAATTCTGAGAACATCCTGTTACTGTGTGATGAGTTAAGTAGCTATTTTGGTTTGTAATGAGTTTTTTCCTGTCTGTGCATGCCAGGGGTATTGGCTACATGCAAAATATGAGGGCATTCAAGACTGTTTGCCCTCTTCGAAATGAGCTCCATTTGGACATCACTACCGCTGTCAAGGTAACAAAGAGAGTGTAATTATAACTACATTTGTTTTGAAGTATACTGAAAGATCATTAGAAACGCTTTGCATGTAGATGAATAACTCATTTACATACTGTTTGATTGCACGGAAGCAGCATCATTACATGTAAACAGAAGAATATGGGAGAATGGGCAGGAGGGAATCAGATTAATTTTGAATTTCAACATTGGTTGGAGGATGATTTCTTAGTGCTTTTTTCATAGTTAAATACCCAGTTAGATTCCTTTATTTAAATCCATTTGTGTCCTGTTTGATGTCACCAGAAAGGAACAGCTGAGTGGTACGAGAGCTTGATTGCTCAATACAAACCAGAGGAAGGGGTAAGTTTGTGATGGTTGAAGCTAAAAAGTATCTTATAGTGTTACTGCCTACTAAAGAGTGGTATCTTGTCCACTGTCTTCTGACAATCCAGACTCTGGAGGAGCAGCTGAAGAAGCTGGTTCAGGTTGTTGATGCAGCATGTGCAGATGTACAGAGAGCCCAGAACATCTACAACAAACTCTTCTACAGGTAAATACCACTTTACTGCAGCTTTACTATACAAAAGGCACCTCTTTGTAGAAAGGCTATGTTTACTGACACAAAGACATTTATGTGTTTAATTGTTAATCTGATCTCCGTTTGTTCTCACAGTGCAGTGAAAGTAGATTTCCTCAGCATTTCATACAGGCAGCTGGAAAAACAGGTATGTCTTTGAAAAGGCGACGAAAATGTCTTCTGAAGTCATTGTGAGTCGTGTTGTTGCTAAATTTGACTCTTTCAAATGAATTCCTCTGGCAGGTAGCAGACGATGTAAATGTAGCAATGGAGCGGGTGTGTGGGACGCTGGAGCAGGAGAGCTCCAGACTGACTCAGGCAATGGGGGAGACCATCTTTGAGCTTTTCATGTCCTTGAAAATCCTCAAAGGCTTTCGGGAGTTTCTTCCTCTCAAGTTTGTTTGACACAGACTCATATACCCTCATGAAAGCATTTAACATGCTTACATGCTACAGTTATTTTAGGAAAGATTTGTGCTTTTTTCCAACAGAGATGCCAAAATGTTGGCCTTGACAGGCTTCCATAACTGGTTCAAATCTTCGATTCATAAGTGGTTGCAGATTGTTCATGATAGGTCCTGTGACAGGATCCGTATAGCAGTGGAAACAGACAAGGTGAGAAGCTTCAGCTCTTTAAATGATTGAAATAGAGTAAGTTGATCTGTAATGACATGATGTGAAGGTACAATTGCTTTATGCTGTTATTTCATATATGAAAAGATTGAAAGGGAGGAGTGTTTTACAACATGTAACCTCTTATACAGATTTATCTGTAAACGTCAAGGAGCCTATTTTAGGTGTTATACGTTAATTTAAAGTGAATATAAGCTATTTATGAGAGGAGCTACTGATAAATGCATTAATAAAACCTTTATAACTGCTAGAAATTGCATCATGTTTTTGTGTGTTAGAATATTGTCATCTCACTTTAACACACAAAAGCTCCCTTTTTTTTTTTTTTTTTTTTTGAGTAAATGAGTTTTTTATCAATAAAGTCTTAAAAAGGATGTGTTTTGGAACAGCTCATCCCTGTGCAGCAAACCAAGCACAGTTCCTCAGCAGTGGAAGTGACAGCTTGCTTCAGCCAGGTACGCGAGATCTGGCTCCAGCTGGCCTGGCCAGACTCTGCGGGGGCCTTCATCTTTGTCACTCGATTGACAGACGTGAGTGCCACTTTCAGTGTTGCCACACATACACACTCATATCCTGCATTCATACAAACATGACTCTGAGAAGGCACACATGTACAAAAAGTTAAAGAAAGAAGTACTGGTCAGAGTGAAATAAGGACAAGCTGTAGAAATAAAATCATTTTTGTCTGTCACAGAATTTCTGCAGCGAAGCTGTCTGCTACTCTGAGATGATAACACGCAAGGTTGAGAGAAACCAGCAGGGCCGAGACCACAAGAGCTTCACAGTGCAGGTAACACCAGCACCAAGATCGAACTGGAGAAAAGAATCTCCCTTGGTATTATAAAGGGCCCACTGGGATAGCAGAAATTTATACACACAAAAACAAATCAGTTGCTTCTTAATAACAATAACATCAGTCATTTACACACACAACCCATTCCTCCACTTCTGGGTCGCCCTGTTTCTTTTCCCACTTTTTATCTCCTCTTCCACCCCGTTAGCTCTGCATTGCCCTGAACAACACAGAGCATGTACGTGTTTTCCTGGGTCACTTGCCCCGTGATCTGGACTGGCCAGGTGTGGAACGGGCCATGGAGGAGTCCTGTGGAGTGGAGGGGAAGGAGCAGGTTTACAAGGCCCTGAATGGACAGCTGTTCAATATGGACCTAGACCTGCAGAGAGAAGCCAAACGTCTGATCTCACTGCTCAGTGACAAGGTGAAAACTCAAAACCAAACCACCGGTTCTTTAAAGCTCAACTAGCAGTGATTTTGAGTAATTTAAAAATAACAAATTTTTAAAAATCATTCAATTGTATTTCTTCTTTAAGATTTTTCTCAAAGAATTTTCAGCATGATGATTAAAAAAGAAACTACTGAAAGTTTTGTATTTATTTAATTAAAATACATATTTACCGCTCTATCAAAATCACCTGCTGTAAACTTTAATTGCTGTGAAGAATGCAGTTTTTAGTTTATTATGTAACAGTAGAAACCTCCATCTCTCACAATCTGTTATTTTTTCTATTCTGTGTAGGCTGCATGTTTATATGTTGACACTGACATGTTTCACTCTAAGTGAATATTTGTGTGCAGATGTTGCCTGAGTTACGGAGATACATCCAGCACATTAGCCTGTCTCCAGATTCCATCAACAATGATGATGTATGTATATATGGCTGCCAACCGTCTCCAATCTTGTGTCCATTGTGGGCCAGTCAGAGTAAACCTGTACATGTAATCTTTGACTTTTCCAGGCTGTTGCCCCTCTCATGAAGTACCTTCAAGACACTATGATCATCCTGACGGAAAACCTTGTAAAGGAAAATCTGACCAGGTAAACTACTCCTGAAACTCACCTTACTGTCAATATTAGGCCTCTTCATTTCTTTATTACTAAATGAAAATACAGGCTTGCCTTTTGGGTCTGTTGTTCTATTTTAATGACATCAGCTTACCAGTAAGTGAGTGAGTTAGTTTGGATGTAATTTAGCCAGTTATTATAGTTAAATATGATTTGATTCCTGTTATACACCTTTATAAAACAATCCTTCAGTGTAAATTGAACTGATAAACGTTAAAGAAATGCTAATAGACTACAACTGCCCAAGACATGTGTATTGAACACTAGCCTCAATTTCACATGTTACGATGCTGTATGACTTAAGAAGTGTAAAGCAATGATTTCCAAATCAGTCCTATGTTTATCTTTTAGATATTTTTATGTTGAGAAGTCATGTTTTCTAGCCCGAAAAGGAAAGACACCATCTAGCTTGTTGTTAGCGTTACTGCACATTGCATGGCTATGAATATATATGAATAAACCTGTAACTTTCAAGAATAGAAAAGCATTTAACTTTTAGATGCAAATGTTCAAGTTATCAAATATGTAAAGTGTTATTGAAAAAAGAGGTGTTATACCTGTGTAAACAAGTCCCTATCCCAACATTTTAAAACATTTTGCCATCATATTCAAAATGTATGTATAGTTTTTTTTTTTTTTTTTTTTTTTTTGTAACAATAAATTTGCAATATCAACCTTTGATTTGTTTTCGTTCCATTATGTTCAGTGAAATGCAGTATAGGGCTTAGGGTAGGGTATATAGGGTAAAACATTGCATTATTCTTATATTTCATTTTTGCATATGGTACCCATCTTTATTGGAAATGGGATTTACATTAATAATAATAATCATAAGAAAATGGAATATTAGTGGAATACTGGTTTCTCACTTTGTTGACTGGCAGAGTTCTACAAGGCATGTGGGAGCTGCTCCTGCGGATGATCCTGGACACAGTCACAGAAAACAGGGGGGTTCAGGTGGAGTTTTACAACCGCTTCCAGTACACAGTGGAGGTCAGTGATGATTACTACATCAACCAGCACTCTTGTAGGTTTGCTTGACAGAAAAACTATACAAAACAGTTGTTTATAAAAGCATGTCTACCCTGTAAAGACCGCCATCATAGCTGTTTCCATACCTCCCTAATTGTGTCTCTGTATGCTGGTTGTGTTGCAGTATTTTGCATAAATCAGATATTCATGACGTCTTTGGGAACAGTTCAGTTCTAACATGAGTTCCCTAGTGAATGACAATGTGGAAACGGTTGTATATTCCAATGCTAATTCAACAGGCTGGCAGGGGACATAGCACATTAGCATGAGAAGTCATGTTCTGCCACACAAGTGGGCTGAGTTGGGAGTTTGGCAGACACATACCACGTTTGCCTGCTTCTATTTTCAAACTGTTTGTGTGAACAAGTCTTTTTTCTACATTGAGAATTCCATCTATCAAAATGTAAAGAGTACAAGTGATAAATAATAGCTCTTGTGTTTATTTTATTTTTTCTTAACTGATGTTTTAGACCCTGCTGCAGTTCTTCCATATGCAGGGAAACGGTCTGTCTCTGGAAGACATGAAAAGTGGAGACTATAAGGTAGAGAGTCATTTGAAGTGTAAACCAATTCCTTTGATGAACAGGCACCTGGTCAGATTTATGCTGTCTAATCCACTATATCATTTATTGCTTTTTCTCTCTGGCCATCTTGATTGCCCAGGGCCTGGATGAAGAGCTCAGACTGAATAAATGCTCCTCCTTTGAGCTGATTGAACAATATTATCTTGAGAAGATTTCCCACCAGGTGTGTTTCATCTTCACAGACAGACAATGACATTTAAGTGAACTGAGGGATATTGATTGGAAAGCTTAAAAATGCCCTCTTATGTTGTTTTACCCCTGATTAAAAATGTCATTATTTTAATATCTTAAAAACATGCAATTACGTAATGTAACATAAAAATAGATATGTTTAATATTTTTTTTAAAACTGCACGATAAAATAATTTTCTTTTAAAGATATTTCTGCTAGATAAAACCTAAAGATTTTATTTTTTTAACTTCATGTAATGTTTTTTAACATGTTGCAGAAAACACTGAAACACACCCGTTATGGCCGGATCAGTGTAAAGTGTTACTATGATGCTCCGGAGCAGAGGCTGACTGTGGAGATTCTGCATGCTGCAGATATTATTGCACTGGATGCCAATGGTAAAACTGTATAAATGTTTTCATTAAAAGTTTTTTTTTTTTTTTTAATGTCCTTTTTATGTTTTTTAAAGTTAAAAGTCACTTTTCCTGGCCTTTCTCAGGTTTGAGCGACCCTTTCGTCATAGTGGAGCTTTGTCCTCACCACCTCTTTCCATTGGCAAAAAGTCAACGCACACAAGTGAAACTGAAGACGCTGCACCCAGTGTTTGATGAACTCTTTTACTTGTGAGCATGATCTCCTTTCTTTCTCCTGCTGATTATAAGTATGCGCTACACACCTAATTTCTTTGCTTGTGTTATTTTCCAGTCACGTCAGTCCTGAGCAGTACAGACACAGATATGCCTGTTTGACCTTCACTGTGATGGACTATGACTGGTTGTCCACCAACGACTTCGCCGGCGAAGCCGTCGCTCCTCTCAGCGACTTCTGCTGGCCTGGGAGACCAAATGCCTCCGCAGCTGGCAAGAGCGTCCAGCCTGTCATTCTGCACCTGTCGCGCAGTAAACCCAGTGGTACATATAGCTTCAGGCTGTATCAAGTGTTTTTTTGTTTGTTTGCTTGTTTTTGTTTGTTTGCTTGTTTTTCTGCCAACACACATGAAATTGGCTTTTGTTTTCTCAAAGGCCAGGGGGGCGTAGGCCTGAACTTCCACTTACTTCTCCTTTACAACATCAATCAGTCCAGATATATTTGTTTCCAGGTGTATAAACCTTTCTCATCTGTTTGCGCTCTCTTCCAGAGAAGCCAATCATGAGGATACTGGATGCTCGTACCGGAGACAGGGAGGCTCAGGAGTTTGTCCGCAGGCTCAAGGAGATTGAGAAGTCAATGGAGGAAGAGTAAAAGCTGTCAGTATTGGCTGTTTCGGTGTTTTCTGATAACGTCTTGCGACATGTGCTTTTGTACTGGTAAAATGTTTACAATATTTGATTTTTTTTTTCCTCCAATGTATTGTTTGTTCAGTAATTATACCAAAATGAAAAGAAAAAATGAGAAAACAGAGACATGTTTCACTGTTTTCTAGCTGGGATGTGAACATCCTGTCACTGTGCAACCATATACTGTCTCAGTTAAACTACATTTTAGAATTTAATGGATAGTTGATCCTAAATGTTATTAGTCTATATTTTTTGTAATGAAGTAATTGTTATCTTTGTTGTATAATCTTTGATATGATAGATTAAATATAAAAAAAACTATTTTGTGGAAGTAGCTCAGATATAGCCTATAGTTGTCAATCTAAAGTCTAAATCTATACCTCAGATGTGCTCATTAGTTGCAGGGGAGTTTAACATTTGTCAAGAGTTTTCAGATTCTTCACAAACACTGGAGGTAAATTGCATCAGAGATTTGTAAAGATTTAAATGCCTGAACTCGCATTTTTTTCCCAGTTTATACTGTGGTTTGCCAGGAAACAATTATAAGTAAGAATAGACTCATCTTGAAGGAAATCATGAAGACACCACATAGCTCTGGGGAGTCTGAGACTTGGAGTTTTCAGGCCAGTCAGAGATCAGCAGCAGGGAGGTCTGACACTCCCCTGAGGCACACCCCACCGCTTGGGTTCATTCAGCTTTTCTGATTGCTCTTCACAAAGCTTGCAGCGGGTCAGTGAAGAAGCCAAAGATGGTGCTATGTTAGAGGAAGGAAGACCAGTTCTTTTAAATCAGTCCCTTGTGTCGGCACAGCACATTTAAAATTTTGAAGATTTTTTTGTCAGCTTTACTGGAAACAGCACAGTAAAAGTTAATGATCTACACCAAGAAGTCCTGATTCCCAATAACTGCAAGTGATAAAAGATAATACAATATTTTGTCACAATGGATGGTCATATAACAAAAGATATTTACCAAGCTATTTGCTGTTACCAGTTCATGAAGTGTTCAGAAAGCTTTCTATCTTTAAATTAATTCATCTGATTTCTCTGAGGATAATCTTTATAGTTTATGCTGTGCTGTGAAGCTTAATGTCTAAAGGTAAAGATACAAGAAAAGAAGAGGGAATCTTTGTAGCGGTATAATTATACGTAAATGTCTTTTCTCGCCTGCAGCTGCTCTCATTGGCCCAACAGGTAGAATCCAACATTATCTGATGCCAGTTTCCCAAAGCTGTGTGAGTGACTGAAAGACAGGGATCTTGATGCTTTTTCTAAACAAATGAAAGAAGGAATTATTTAAAAGATTATTAAATTGTTGCATTGTTATGCATTTTAAAAATAAAAAGAAGCAATTTAAAAAGCACAAATTATTTATATTGATTTTACTCTCAGTAGGTCCAATAGGTCTGTTTTCTGAAAAATAGTCTTTAATCTAGAATAGTTAAGAATGTAATAAGGATACATATTTTCAACAAATTGTGAAATTGTAACTTTTAAAACAGAAGTTATGGTCTAATAAATCTCTAGTGAGGGTGATAGCACAGCTTACACCAACATAAATGACAGTTTATATTTAGAAAATAAAGTACACTGTTATTCAACCTCACTTTCTTAGTGTGGGTTAATTTAAGACTCATTTTGTCAGGAAACTGGCCCTCAATGTAGAAAATGTTTACAACTGATAAGCAGGTCCAGGTTAAAATATTGTGGACTCTTATCCATCCTAAGCAAAAGCACCCAAGAAACAAATGATGTGGATAAGAGGAGGTTTTATTTGTGTAGTAATATGTGTTTTCAGAAAATTAATGGTTAAACTTGTGGGAGTCATTAATGCGTGTATAAAAGGACAGTTTTACCTTGAACAGCAAGATTTTAAATAGGACATTATGGATAGTAGTAACGGACACGTAGTGAAGAAACACTGAAAAAAACACTGTAGCAGGTAGTGAGACCTTAGCACCAAAATCTTCACACCGACAGCATTTTGATAGTGATGTAAGTTTACAGTAGCTGCTTGTGTAGTGCTTTGTCGTTGCCCTGTGGATTGTGAGGATGAAGCACGCAAAACTATTTCTATGCCTGGAGGCTGTGTTACATGACAGGGATTGTTCAGATGCTGGAGGAACCTGCTTTAGCTGTGCAAGAAATCCTTCAGGCAGTCTGAACATTTGCTTTTATATTTTGTTTTGTTTGTTTTTATAATATTTCAGGTTGAATCTAGATCAGCATTAACATAACTTGTCAGCTTAATTACATGAAACATGAACTTTGCCCACTGTTGTTGATGATGTTGATGATAATGGCACTTTATAGTCAGATGAAGCTGAAATTCTTTTTGTATCACACTTTGTATCAACAGTTATTTGAAGATATGCAAAAAAACAAAATTGCATTCCCAAAAGGAAGTATTTAATTAATCCCTATTATCCATTTAAAGTAGAATTAATCTGGAACTTTCTCTCTGGTTTAATGATAAATTTCTTCATCAGAATAAGAATGAGCCTTTATTGTCAGGTCATTTTGCACAAACAAGGAATTTGTCTTGGGTTGAAGGGGTTAAAACAAAAAAAAACAGCATTCACAGTCATGTTTCTGCAACAGCTGACCATAATGATTGATCAGATTTGTATTTGATGGAATAATGTTGACCCTTAGAGCCTTGTGCCTCTTTATTTAGGCTTCTGCCCAAAACGTATCTCTGTCCAAAAATAGTATCTCTCTTGAATACTTTTTGAGTCATAGTAAAGGGTACTCTTGTCAGATTTGTCAAGAAGTGCACATATGTGTTACTGGTGAGTAAATAAAGATGACATGTTGCACAAATGAAAAAAAGCTTCAGGCTTGCCTTAAAAAAAAAAAAAAAAAAAAAAAAAAAAAAAGTGAAAATCAGTATTTCTCTGGAAAGATGTAGCTCTAAACCTCATACAAATCTTTGTGTAATATGTGAACATTATTTCTGCAAATGCCAACTCTGATAAAAATTAAGCAGAAGAAGATCAGAGGCGTTAGTACAGTCTGCAAAATGGTTGTTTGGGCAATTTGGCAACACCTGTTCTCAAAGGTCCCTCTCAATGGATGTACGGTTTTAAAGGGTTGAAGTTGGAAACAAACACATGTACCTTAAAATACCTCAATACTTAACACTCAAAATCCCAGAATTACAAACAGAAAATAAAAAAACTGACAAAAATCTATTTACTCGCCCCATGTACCCATGAATATGGATTTTAAGTGTGATATTTTAATAGTGAACAGTGTTCAGGTGGTATTTTACTGTATTGGTCTCAAAACTATCATTTTGGTCTATTATTTACAAAAGAAAAAAAAAAAAGAAAATGCAACCTCATTAAAAATAAATGAATAATTAAACAGCTGTTATATTTTCAACTAAATCTTATATTATCCTGTGTAATAAAATCTGTTCACTTACATCTTTGGAACAGCATTGTTCAGTGGGACTATTTTAAATTCAGATTCCTTTTTTATAAAACTGTCTGTGCTCACAGTATGCATAACGTCTTTAGATTACCCTTTAAAAGGTGATCTATTTAGTATTAGTTCCGTAAATTGATTTCATCTGGCAATTTTTCAAAACTATTATATCTGTAGTTTTTTTTGTCAGCATGAAAAAAGCAGCTAACTTTATGGCCTTAGTAAACTGTGAGGTAACATGATCTCATGCCTTAGCTTTACAATTGTCAGTGCCAACATGATTTTTTTAAGCACACATGATATAGAACTATTGTTTATTTTTAGAAAGGCACCATGGATTATCACTCAGATTTACCATACAGATTTAAAGGCAACAGCTGGTGAAAAGTATGTATAAGAGGTAAAACACCTTCAGTTTGTTATTGTAAAAGTGAATTTTTTGTCCTTGAATTGTAAACGCCTGTGTTGCTGTTTATTGAATTATACCTTTGGGAGATGTCCATGTCCCCAATAAAGATTGCATTTAAATTTCAGCTTTGTACTTTCATTGACATGAGCACTTCAGTGCATCACATGGATTAGATTTATAGTCTAAGCTATTGCTCACATACCTGTGTATGCCATAACTCAGCAGGTGGTTTTAGCGTAAAGAAATTCCACGGGCTGACATTGACCTTTTTGTTCATTCATCCTTCCCATCAGTCTCTCAACTTCCCTCACCATCCTTCTACTCTCAGTGCTGTCTTTCTGGCCATGTTTGACCTTTTATTATTTTCCCTCCAATCTGCAGCAGCGAGCTGGAGATCAAACATATCCTGTGATACAGCAACAGCTCTGCAGAATAACCCCATACAAACACTGAGAAACGGCAGTGTTCATTATGTCCACTGTGAGATTATAGAGCCACAAGATTTAAGGGTGACACAATCACTTTACTGTCCACATCTCTCAAAGGGCTGCTGTGGTAGGACATCAGACGTGTTTTTTTTTTATAGCTGGAGGAGATGAGTGTCTGTAGTCTACTGAATGAAAGTCAATACATTTTAAATTAGAAACCTGGTGATGACAGAAGGGTTTTGAATTGCATCTTTGCTCAGGTGTGGAGAGGACCCTGTCATGTAATGTAGACATCATGGCCTGCAGTCAGAGCCTGCACTCACTGCATCTGTTGGTGCATCCAACAGTGTTGTTCTTAAGCTTAGTTTAGCAATACAAAATACAAAATTAATTCAGGGTTTGTCCTGATAACATGCATGTGGACAACGAATATCAGGAAGAATTGTTATTAGGAGTCCATATTCACCCACTAGATGTCCTCGTAATTTCACAAATCGTCCCTCTGCCTGACTCATAATGGTAGTTATGCAGCCTTCTTAATATTCACAGAATTTCTTCTTGGTGAGATCAACACAAAGTATGAAATTAAGACCTGATTTCCTTAATCCTCTTCAGGCTCATCTGCTTTCATCAAAGAGACAGTGCTTGATTACGGAGAGCTTTTAAATGATCAGATCATGTTTCCTTACAGTGGTGCTCTGAAACAAAGCCACTTAAAAAGATGCAATACACTCATAAAAATCTGTTATTCAGTAATCATGCAATTAGAGATGCAGTAATGCATTTGAGCATTTGATAGTTATAAATTATCATTATTTTAAAGTTTGTAGATGGTTAAGCTGTTTTAATGTTATGTGTAAAAGTCACCTGAAAATTAGTTTTAACTGATGCTGTCATCTTATTTAGTCAAGTAAAGTGAAGATTGAGTACAAAGATTAAGTGCCTCAGATTTGTAATAAATACTTAGTTACAGCCCAATCCAGCTAAATGATTTTCTAGAACTATCAGAAGCACATTTCTCTCTTTGATAAACCTTCTGCTCTGCTAAACACTCGCAAGTAATGCAAAACACATGGTTACTTTCCAGGTTATTTCAAAGGCTTCATTGTGCTTCCCTTATCAGGTGTTGTTTAAGTTTTTGGTGGCGAGGTGGGAAATTTTACCTGCCGTTGATCCCCAGGAATGTTGGCAGAGTTTCTGCACTGCTTATGCTCCTTTGTTGGCCCTGGCAGATACAGTTAACGGCACACTGATCCTGCAATGTCTTATCTCCCCTCAAACAACCCTAATCCTCTACACAGAAATGTTACCCTGCAAATCAGATCTACTCCCTCTGTAGCTGCTCAACCTGGATCCCCCACGCAGACACAGATGTAAGATGTCACACCTGCAGACCTACAGAATGCTTTATGCATCTGTCAAGGGAGGAGGATAATAATAATTTAAGCAAACCAAGCTATCATGTGGATATCAGTTCGCATGCATGTGCTTGCTTGCATTCTGTCTGCAGTTAAAAACAAGAAAGGTATGAATCCTGACACCTCCAGAGTCCCTTGAGAGTCTAGATAAAATATGGTTCTATTAGACATAGTACAAAATAAAAATCTTCTACTGTCAGAAGATTCCTTTAAAAAAAAAAAAAACGAAAAAGAGCCCAAGCACATAAACACCTGTGTCTGCAGGTGCATCATTTGCTGATGAGTCAGCATAATTAGGCACTTCTGAAGTCAGCCTCTCCTCTGCAGCATGTGTGATGTTGGAAGAAGCCGACACAGCAAGTCCTTTATGGTTTCGGGGGCCTCTGTTGGAGTGAGCAGAGATAATATTGGACAGCTCGCCCTTGAGGAATGCAAATGGGACAGCGCTTGGGCCATAGCCAATGACTTGCTGAGCCTTTCAGCCAAATCCATCACTGAGTCATCCCTTTATCTTCAAACAGAACTGTGTTGACTGATGCCAATACAGTGACTGAATGAGTCCAGTCTTGGTGTATGATTTGGGACAAATAGGCCAGACATATTCTAATTAGGTTTACCACACTGTAAAATCTGTAAATGATGGATTCTGCTTTTATGCACATAAGCCTACATTCGGTCATGTATCCTTTTCATTCTGTAGAATCACTCACAGTTCATACCATAGTTAAATTATTAATACAAATGGGAAACCCAAACCACAGATTTGGCATGGCCAAGTTAGATTCTATATGTACAAAAATGTAGAATTCCCTAAAAGAGGTTTTCCAATTTGTTAATGCCTTCATATGATTTGAGCTAACAACAATAAGACTTTGCCAACATACATATGGTAAAGCTCATAAGTATATTGTCATAAGCCTCACTTTGCTGCCCTGCAAAAACCTTCACAATTGTATTTGTGCGTGTGTGTTGTAGAACATGTGGCATTTGGGGTCTCATGTAGTTCTGAGAAAGACATTTTTCTTGACAAGCAAACATGTTTTTGTTAATGAGTGAGCAAAATGTTAAAACAAAGTTTGAATCTGTTGTATAAATCTACAATAGCATACAGTCAGAAACCTCCTCAACACTGCTGAACATGATTATACATTGAGCTTGTAAAAACACAATCCAGAGGACATTCTTCCCTAAAAGTACTGTCAGTTGTGTAAAGAATGAACTAATGAATCAGACCACCCCTCACCCCCCCTGGCTTCTTTCCCTCTGGTACCCTCTCAAAGTTGGGCTTCCAGCTTTCACTCCATCTTTCTGTACAAATGTTCTCAGTTGGCACATAGTAATTTTGCTGGAAGCTGTAAGGAACTATGTAATTAGCTTTGACAGCCATATAAAGTAGATTATGCACGGGAAAAATGTTTAATGCCTCAGTACATGAAGAAAAGAATGGCCTTTTTGGACTTATGATGACCCAATGAGTTATCACATGAACAGCATCTGAATTCCTTCCAGCCATTGTTGTTACCAACAACAGCCCAGGGGAGGTTTTTTGATTTCTTTAAAAGTGCTGATCATTTCCTCATTGGTAGCTTTCTTAGAAAACTAGACAATTTCTTTGTGACTTTACTCTTGTTCAGAAACAGTGAATGGCTGAGTCTTTGAAGAAAGGGTGGTTCCAGAAAAAAAGGGTGAAAAGCAGAAACAGTTACATAATTTGTTGTCTGAGTGGGATGTTTATTTGGAGACTTAAATGAAAACAGAAAAGTTTTCTTTCTCCACAGAGCGCTTTGTGAAGAAGGCTTATTGTGGCAGGACATGTCCACATGAATTCCCAGTTTATCCTCTCAGTTCAGCAAGCACGCAAACTGCGGTTCACTCAGCCCGTCTCAAACATGCACATCCATCCCCTGCTGTTTTTATAAAGGCCCAACACAGTTTTATACTTGCCGTTTTCACTCAAGGCTCAAACATTACAACACTGAAAAAACTGCTTCAGGTTTGTTTTTGTCTCATTTAGTACTGATGACACCAGGGTGCCCGCACTGGAATGTGTGTTGTGTACACACTTTCAGTGATTACAGGGTCAACTATGAGCATTTCACATTATCTGTCAGCTCCTTGGGTGTTTTCCTTAAGATATGGAAAGTTTGCTAAGCGCATACATGAGTTTATGTTGGTAGCTTTTTCAATGTTTTTATAGGGAAACTAAGTGTTCCTAACTAGGCTGGTGGTGTTTAAATTAGCACTTAAATATGACGGCAACACAGTTTGCTGGGCAGAACTTTACAGGCAAGGATGCAGAGATCTTCAAGCAATATGCTGAGCCTGGTCACTATACTGTAGTATGTTGCAAATAGTAAAAAAAAAAAAAAAAAGAAAAGAAACGGAAGCATAATTCCACTGAAGAGTATGTGGCTCTATTGGCGGACCCCAGGAAGAATAGCTGCAGCTTTTTGCTGCTGCTAATGGGGATTCTAATAAAAGAAGGAAAGAAAGTTACACGTTGAGTTTGTAACTGCACTGTGTAATAATGAGAACTTCTACTTTAAATCACAAACAGCTGATTAAAAGTAGAAGTACTGGTGTGGTGGTTGGAAAACAAGTAACACTTTTTTTCAACCCAGTTTATTAATTTGCTGAAAATAAAGAACGATGATGACTTTAGTACAGTTTACACACTGTTTGCTTTGGCACTGCAAATGGCAGATTTTGAGGAAAACAGTGTTTAGCGGTCATAGTGTTCTGGCTTTGATAAAACACTTTCATTTTCCTTTGGAAATGCTACATTACAATTTATTTTCCATCACATTAGTCACTGACACGTTCCTTATTTCACAACAAGAGCAAAGTATATATTTTTTTCTTTTGCCTTGGTATTGTTTCACATTTGGTGCATTGAAAAAGTAAATTAAATTAGTTTTTTTTTTTTTTTTTCCCCTTAAAAGATATATTCATATTTCCCCTCCTATTATTACACCCAAAATTAATAAGGCTACAGGAAGTTAAGAATGCATAAGAAAGAAAAGACTTGTTTTCACTGTTAATCAAAGTGCGCACAACATGATGTCAATGACTGAGGTGACATTATAAATTACATTTTGACCAGAGCTGTTTAGTCCTATTCATTCATTGTCACTGCTGCCCTTTTCAGAAGCAAGGACAAATAGTTGCAGAATCCAAATTCTTCAATAAGGCCATGCCACCCAAAAGTCCGTATTATAGGAGTCTAAAGGACCACCATCCTAGTGTTTAGCTCTTAGAACCGTCTTTTTAGGTCTCTCTTTTGCTGCTGTAGCTAAATGCTGTGAACCCCAATTGTGAACAGACTGTGGTCAGTATAAGCATCAGTTCATTTCCTGTTACAGCTCTCCACAAACAGGCCATCTGAGGGTCAAGTGGTCAGCAGCAAAGCCAAAATGCTCACAGCTCCATCTTTGAAGTCTTTGATGGCAACTAACCAACAAAGACCACTGTATCCATGGTCACCACTGGTGAAAGAAGGAGAATGTGACCAGTCGTTGCACCTAAAATCTCCTGGTTCAATTCAAGGTCAGCAGACTTTTCACACTTCCCAAACTCTGCTGGACAAGATTTGCATTTTGTACCGCACCACTACATCTCCCTGCAAACCGCTATTATGATTCATGCAGGATATTATGGCCACCTCGGGACAATGTGCTTTCTCTCATTCACCTTTGTATAACTGCAAATTCTTCATGTGTGGGAGCTTTAAAGAGCCTTCTTGTTTCTGTTCAGTTTCCTTGGAGAATTTCCAGTAAGTTCACGTGACAAAACTCATGCCCACTTCCACTGCATGAATTAAATGGATGACTGAGCAAGACAGTGTGCAAATGATGTAGTGAAGCAGACTGATGAAAACAAGTATGGCTTTAGACATTTTCATATGCTTTCCTTTAATATGCAGTTAACATGTTTGTAATGATGGAGGACATCCCTGCAGTATATCACTAAAAGTGTCATTGAGTTACTCATTGTCAGAAGGTGTGAGGCACAGCAGAACTGACTAGATTCTCTCACGGAGGCTGTGGGAAAGGACTGAAGTAATTCTCCCACAAGAGAGTGAGGGTGAGACACAAATCTAAAGACAGACTTTGTGGTCTCAGGTCCTGTGGGTACAGTATGCGAGCCAAAAGAACAGCATACAATGTCAGCCTCTCTCTCATGCCCTCAGTCCTTCAAATAAGTCACATCAACTTTCTAAATCAGTCACATCAACTTTCCCTAGGAGGTGGGATGTTGGGGTCTGGTTTGTGGGGTTATTGGCACTTTCAAGTTGTGTGTTTTTACATAGACAGGAGCAGCTGTTAAAATGTTATCTTACCATTCTGTCCAACCACTCAGTTGTTACTGGCTCAGCTGTCCAAAGTTTTGATTCAATGTCTCCAGCTATCTTTATTTAAACTTCAATAGTCCATTTTATCCTAAATGAACATGAACCATAACATGTTACACCAACCTGAACTTATATTTGTTCTTGCACAAGCAAATTATTCCACATGAACGTGCAGGAAATTGGGTAGTAATTTTAAACATTTATGTTGTCTCTAAGAGTTTTCTTCAGCTGCTGTCTATATGACAGCTCCAACAGGCAAAATATCAACACATAGACAGAATTAAGTATTAAAAAGATGATTACCAAAAGTACCATAATGAAACACAAAGCACAACAATTGAACCAGATTTATTTTTGAACCAGAATTTTTTTCTTTATTGTGCTTACTGAAAAGTTGTTTTGGGTTGTGTCTCTAGGACTAACTGTAAGCAAGAGACAAGACACATCCTCGTGCAATAACCACTGTTGTTCCCCTACATCAGTGTGTCAGAGAAACAATGATGTCACCACAGGCAGGGGCAAACAAACTAAAGGGGACAGTTTACTGCAAAGCAAACCAAACAGCTCCCAACATGTTGAAATGTTGTACACTGAGATGAGCTTTTAACCAAAATCCCACATTCAGCCACTTAAGTAGGCTCAAAGTCTGGTGGATGTCGTCACTGAGTCACTGAGACCACCATGGATGCTGCCAACACTCACAGTGGGCTCTCATCAGCTCCCTCACAGCTAGTAAATTCTGTGGCCATTGTGGGTTAGCTCTGTGGTGTGTCTTTGTATCATGTGGACATCATGTGGTAAGATAAAAAAAAAAAAAAAAATCCTGCTGTGCTGTATTCCAGTAGAGTCGTAGCTTAGTAACCCAACACTTTGCTTTGCAAAGTATCTTATGCAAATTTAGTTAATTAAAAGAAACACTTCAGATGAAAAGAAGAGAAAACTGTGCCAGCTTGCAGCAGGGTAACATTTCAATCTCATGCTGACTAGTATTCATTTATTCTTACCGGCAAGCTTAATAGAGATGTTTAACCTGTTGGTACCAAACAACCTGTGGGGGGGATGTGACAAATGAATTTGTATTTTACTCAGTCTCCCTTCCAAGCACCTATATAAATGGAAAGCTAAGATTCTTGAGATGTGAATGATGTGTACCGGCTACAACCATATTTGTAGATTAAGTAAACACTTATGTCTGACCAGTCACCAATGCAACTTATTATTGAAGCCACTGTCCTGCAGTAGAAGATGATACTGCAACAAAAACGGTCCTGTTACATCAGCAAGGGTCCAGGAAAAGTAGTCCTGTAAAATAGTTGGTCCACAACATATCTTTTATCCATTAAAACCAATTTTAGACTAAATAAATAAATAAGGGGTTAACTGAAATGTTTACATAATATTATCTGTCCCTAATTTTTATAATGTTCAAACAAATTGTTTAGATTTGTTCCAAGTAAGAGATCCCTTTCAACTTTAAATGAATTAAGTCTAAACTGCACGATCTTTTCTGTTTTCACCAAAGTTAATAGATACAGAAGGAAAGGTTGTTGATCAGTCATAATTAGTTTTTATTGCATATGAAATTTTTCTTACCCCTGTTGTTACAGAACAGAATACAAACACTCGTCTCCTTTAAGTACATGTTATTTAAACTGGCCGGCTGACAAGCATGCATGAAATGAGTGCACGTAAGTGAGAGGGCCGCCTCTCTGGTTCTAATCAGTGTTGCTTGTTTGGCGAGCACCATCTGCTGAGGACCAGGCCCTGCGGGGGGAAACTCAATCCAGATGCCTTCTATTTGGCAACACCAGCACAGTCTCATCCCATACTCTTGACTGGATAGCATAAACAACATGGCCGATTTCTCACATGTAGCAGAGCTTTCTGTCATTATGAATTTTGATTACAAGTGTCTGAAATTAGGCAACATTTCTTCCAAAAACAGATAAAATGTAGGGAATTGGGTTCTTAATTAATGTGGTACTCACTAATTTGTAGTGTGTCTGTTTTATATTAAGCAGCCAGTTAAAGTCTGAATAATGTCGCAAGATTAGCAAAATCCAGGTTTGTTTGTTTTTTTTTAAAACACAGTCCAAAATCAACGAAGAATGAGGTTAACCAAATCAGCTTGTGCGGACATCCAAACCTTCTATGGAAAATGCACAGAGATAATCAGTGCATGAGCAGACAAACTGTACTTTATCAGATCAAGTGCATTCACCCACACACACACATATCAGCATAGCCAGACAGACGCACCCATACACACACGCACACACAGCTTCCCTTTCACTCAAATCCTGGAAGCGCCCCTTGGTTGTTACACAACAGTAAAATCCTGCAGTTTGCCCCAAAGTGCACTGCTCTTTAAGTGAGGAGGGTGGAGTGGTGGCTTTGTGGCATCCCAGAAAGAACCCCTGCTGTAAAACTATGCTGTCTGTGTATCTTTGCCTGCTTATTCTTTCTTATGATTTATATCCAAATTATAATAGGAGCACGTGCTTAGACAACGAATACCTGAGCTTTTTTTGCTCTTGCTCTGCGTGTTATCATACAAACTTTACCACGTCCATGCACAAATGAATGGTGTATGCAGAAATAGAAAACATTATGAAAGGCCTCTTTAGACAAAGAAGCCTTTTTATTCCAACAATATTTGGTATTGTGAAAGGCTTGTTAGAGTTTTGAAGAATTCAAAACATTTTACAGATTGCATAATTTTGGTTCCACAAATTGTTATTCAATATTTATCAGGTTCTTGCAACTTTCCCTCTACTGCATTTATATAAATCATCCTGTGTTGATCAGAGTTTTTACTTGTGGAGAATACTTTCTTTGGAATTAATGTAACCAGCTAATTTTGTACAGTAGATGTGGGCTCCAATCCCATCAACTTACTTCTTTACCCAGTTTGGTACATCAATAAAGCCTTCTACATCTAATAAACATTGCGAATCCTACACAACCAATGAATCACAGGCCACAGATAGAGATCCAGGACAAGAGCTGCCTTGTTAAAGCAGAGGAATGCTCAGGGAAGTCCATGCCTGCTCCCTGGACTTACTTTTATCTGATTAAGGACGCCTTTACATTTATTCAAGCTTTGTTATATAAACTAGAAAGGCTTCACTTGCTGTTGCCCTGCACAGCTGCCATAGAGTCACACACATTCATGATATCACCCAGGGAGAGTTTAGAGAAATTAAACTTTGTGGTAATAGTTTTCCAATAGTCTGTCCTTGGGTTTCTAAAGCAGAGGCATGCTCTGTGTTTGCAATGCAGTCATGTTTTATAGGCATGAAGGATACAGTAGGTGGTAGACGTAACAAAAACTGTGTAATGACACCCTTGCAGTTCAATGATCCAACTTGAGGTTTTCCATATGATGGCTTTAGACAGTCTCACCTCTTTATAACCTTTCTGTACACATGTCATCACTCTACTACCTTAAATATAAAATAAAGTGCAAAAGAAGAACATGAAAAGTAGATAAAAATAGATAATGCATATTCTCTGCATATTTTCAGAAAATACTATGCGGTGAATGCAGACCTCCCATAAAATAAAACCTCCAGACAGAGGTGGCCACCTCAGCTGTACTTCCACATAACCCTCCCACTATGCATCCAAAGGGACAATAAATAGGACTTCTGGCGGAAAAAAAAGGCTGCGGAACGTTCTGCGAGTCAAGAAAGGATGGTGATAAAATGATGATTGCAGACAGTCCTGTCCTATATTTGCTTAGATTTCATTTCTTAGACATTTAGGCAGTTGTGGGAGGAAGTCTTTGAGAGGTTTATACAGTAAATAGGATAGCTGGAGCCTGCACACGTGATAGGAGATGGCCTCAAACAAAGCACCAAACATATGAACAATGGAGAGTAGGAGGGCTATGGAAGGGAAGGGGGCCCATAGAGGGGCGGCTGAAAGACACACGGTATAGTTGTACAGAGAGAGGGAGGCACTCAGCCTCATGCTGACAGGCCCCCTCTCAAAAACAGCACACTAATGTATTTTGCCTGTCTCATCAGTTAACAGACTAAATCAAGTTGTACAGAACATTAAAAAGACATTTTTTAATGCAAAAGACAACAGAATGTATCATTGTGGAAAATCTGAAAACATGTTTTCTTTTTTATTTGTTTTTGAAATGCTTTATGAACCAAGAATAAATCAAATGAATGAATATTCTAGTACGCTTGAATCGCAGAGTCCAGATGCCCCTTGTTTTTTTGCAAGGGAGATTCTGTTTTGACTAAATCAAAACAGTGGTGGAATTATACGCCTTTGAGCTTTGCCTGCATTTCAGATATTTATCATTTCACCCACATGGAGGTTATGATTATGATTAGGACTGGCAGGGTATGCTTCTTAAACAGTGCCACATGTCTTGTTTTTTCCTCCTGTGTGTCCTCACACAGAATTTCAGCTTCCATTGAGGGGCTCTTTTGCAGCTGTGTCTGTCATCAGCAATTTTATTGGCTCAAATTTGGTTCCATATTCCATAAACCTTGATGGAAAGAATTCAGTTGCAACTGCTCTGAAGTTTTTAAGGTAGAAGCTTTCATCCTTTGTTTGTTAAAGTAAGGGATATAGCTTGGTGTTGTATGACAAAATATCTTTATTTATGTTTATTGAGAACCACAAACATCCCTTAACGTAAACAAGGTTATCTGTGAATGTTGTTCACGATTTTTAGAGACAGGGCAGCTGGAGAAACATTCATTATAATATTTGATTTTCTGTTCCAAAGGGTCTTCCAGATCATATCTGGAAGGGCTGTTTTTTGTTTTCTAAGGGTGAAAAAGGATGAGATACCACTTACAGTTTCCCATAAATCATTGTATGGTATTTAGTAGATTGCTCTGGTGAGTCAGATAAGGTTCAAACGATGTGTGATATTTCCATTTGATCTATTCTTTCTATTACAAAGTTCAGCATTTTGGGGAAGGAATTGTTGCCATGGGAGATAAGACATCTTTCTTTCTTTTTTTAATATATTGTGCTATAACAGGAAACAAGCAGCACCCTTCTGACTTAGTTTAGCACAGAGATAAATCCTGTCTGTCTAACAAACACAAGACAGGCCTGCCAGTTCTGAAGCTCTTATTTGAATGTAGTTTGCTTAATTTATACAAATACTATGATAAGTTATTCGTTTTACAGCAAAGCATGAGCATAATTACATCTTTGCTGGGTAGAGTAACTTCAAGCAGCTGTTCTTTAGTCACTAGATGTGCTCAACTAATTATTAGTAAGGGTATTTTTTTTAAATTTTATATCATATTTTTAACCCTTAGAGCCTGGTGCCTTACTTTTTTAGGTCTCTGCTCAAACATTGTATACCCATAATGAAATGAGTGCTTCTCTGCAACCACAAGGTCTATTCTAGTACTGTTAGGGCCACGCTTTTGGCTGGGTAAAAGGAACACTTCTGAGATTTGTTGAGATGTGTAAATATCAGTATAGTTGTTACTGGTGAAAAGAATAAAGGTGGCATTTAGCACAAAGAAAAAAATATTTGAGGCTCACCTAAACACTGTGGTACATTTTGGTGATCTGTTCTCAGTGTCTTTGGATTGAGTAACAGCAGTATTAAAAGCTTATTTGAGCCATGTCTTAAAAGCATATGTAGTTTATTATATTTAAAATATTTTACATATAATATATCATTTGAAAAAAGTCTATACCAGCAATTTCTTACTCTAGAAACTGACTTGCAAATAAAACAGAGTCAAAAACACCTCTTGCCAGTGATTTTTCAGTTGACCCCTGTCTGTAACTCTGGTAAAATCACAACAAAGTGATAAGCTCCATGATTCATGTTAAAGATCCAATCACATACAGTCTCCTATCATAAATGTCAGAGACATAGAGACAAATTAGACGTTTTGTTGCACTAAAATAGGATCGTTGCATATACACAAGATACAGCATGACAGTAATGATCTCTAACACTGTCCAGGCCTGTATCAATGTTGCTGGAGTCATTGGTAACTTAATATTTCCTTTTCACTGAGATGATGATTTAATAGTACATCTAACTACGCCAGTGAGACCAAAATTGTTTATCTTACTTTTGGTCTTCATGGAAGTCAGAACACATTGTATACTTTCTAAATGAGCAAATAATGACTATCTGGACCGGTTTTATGAACCCACCTAGTCTCTAATGAATACGCCAAGAGTGTTTCCATTCCTTGTTGCACACCCACACACTTTATATTTTTTAAGTAGTACAGTTTTCTCTCAAGAGCAGTTCCCTCTTTGGTATCCACAAAAACATCCACATATGTTAACAGTAAATAAACATTTGTAAACTCAAACATCTGTGTGGCAATGTGGTTTCCTTTATCCGGCTCGGCTATGTAACCAAGCACGTTATTATGTATGTCTGCTGAGTGCTAATACAGCTGTTTAGCTTTTTCCATTACTAAAAGATTTCATGTGGCCAGTTATATGTATAACTTGCATCAGAGCAAGATCAATAGATTTCAAACACATGTAGTTTCATACCATTTAAGCCCTGAGTGATGTGATGCTCTTTGAACTTTAGAGGATCAGCAATGCGGATTATCAGTGTTTGAAGCTGGTTATGTAAAGATGTTCTCAGTATGTTTTGTGGCTTCAGGATTCTAGGTATAGTTTAAAAAGTCAAACACATGAAACCAGAATTAGAAGCAGCTCCTTCCTGACATAATGTGGGATCTTTATATTCGCTCTCTATTCTCAGTATAAACCAGCAGTAGTAAAACTGGAGTTTCTTAATATTGGGACAATAATGAACATGATGGAAACAAAGACCTCTATCAAGATGTTAACGTTAATACTAGGCAGTATGGTATCACATGGCTACCACATTTGGTCTCCTTGATGTAATATGTATCAAACAGTGTGTTCATCCCATGTAGGAAGTTTTATTTATAAGGCAACATAAACCTCATGTGACTGTGAAACATGTGTTCTAATTTTGTGGCATTATTTCGACAAATGGTTGGGTAAAGTTAGATTCCCTTGTGGAAGATATTTGGTACACCGCAAGGGAGTAGAGAGATAAATCTCTTAGAAACTGTGGTTTTGCCTGATCTCGGGCAAAGCTTCAACATGAGCCGTAACCACAACAAGAAGTCACTGAGACTTTTTTTTTTCTATTACAATGCACGTGGACCTGATAATTCAAAAAGCAATGTGGAAAATACTGCCATTCACAAATCCATAATATACAGCTGAAAGAAGCTATCGGAAACGCTGATATCTGATTTGATTTGTTGGCAGGAGGGAGATAAAAAGATGCATCACGGTAAATCCTTCCCTGGTATAAAGACTGAAAAAAACAGGAAGCAGCTGATATGACATTGTCCAAAGGAAACAGAATAAAAACAGTTAAATATCAGTAATAAAATGTTTGTTTAACTTGTACAAAACTAGAAATGGGTGTTTGGTTATGTTATGTTCAGGAAGTGGAAAAAGTTCCACATTTAGCATGAGTGGAAAAAAAACACCATCAACACCCAGTAAGTTTGCAAATGATTGCCATAAATGTTTGTGTTAATATTGTTACAATATCATAAAGGAGTCTCAGCTGCACAGATAAGGAAATTTCATCAAGCCTGGTGTTGGTAGTCCAAAATAAATTATGCAAATTCAGGGAGAAAAAAAAGGAGGAGGGGGTGTTCTGCTCCATTAAAACCTGCAGCAGGTGACATGCATAAGGACCATGAAGGCTCCTACCTTTCCTCGCCTTAAAAAATCTTTCTTTCATCAAGCTTCAAATGGTTAAACCACACATAAATACACATGTCAGTGACTGGGAGATAGCAGCTTGATCGATAAGGCTTCAATAGATGATTCAAACACCTGGATGTATTTAGAAAGGGTCATTGATATGGAGTCATTAAGGGTGTGGAATAAGGTGAGAAATATAATGAGAAAAAAATGTTCAGACTGGATGTGATACAAAAATGCCATACTCCCGGAAAGAAAGAATTAGATCGATAGTAGAAAGTTTATTCTGATACAAGGCTTTTCTTCTTCTGTGTTTTCTCATCACATCTCACTAAAAAAAGACCTTTTGACTTCAACCTTCTCCAGACACTCACTCAGTGTAACTAAATCACGCCAAAGGTCATGTGCATCTATCAGCCTGAAGATATATATCCTGTTTATTGCCCATAAAGATCATTAGCATTTCCTCCCTGCTGTGTTCTATTCCCTTGTACAAACATCCACACCAATTCAATTCTCCACACTCAGAGAGGCTAGCCTGACTCACAGCCAGAGGCTCAAACAGCCTCGCAGCAGAGAAAAACTCCATGCACAGATCAAGGGTCATAAACACAGAGTTCCACAGGCTCTTTGTTCCACATTCAAAGAGATCCTGACACTGTTCACTTCCTTTCTCTCGTCCACAGTTCATGTCTGGCTCTGCTTCATTTATTCTAAAAAATGCCTAAGAGGCATCAAACATGCACAATGAAAAAACAAACAAACAAGAAACAATGTGCATCTCTGTCAACATGATTCTACTGAGAAAAATAAGCCATAATATACACAGTTAAATATTATTCAGCCATAAGCCCAGTATGTTGTTGAATCTTTCAGTATTTAATTGGCTCGTGGAAAGCAGTTAAATACTGAGACATGACAGATGAATCCAGCAGCTTGATTTTTGTGTTGCATGATCATTTTTAACACAATACTGACAATAACATAAAGTTTAGGTGGATCTGTGTCTGCCCTCTCAGATGTAAGTAGAACATGACAGATTAAGCATTCTCACCGTTAAACATTGTTTGTAGTCTTAAATTTGCAGTCTAGATGTACAGTGGGAGGTTTGTGATTAACTGATGTTTCTGATGTCAAAGTATTCCTACTTGCTCCAAATCTGTCTTTGTATGCACAGAACCTAAATTCAGGATTGTTTCTTTCTTCTAGCTCAAGTTGTAGATAAAAGCTGTAGCTGTATTAAACATATCTGTACACTGCATGTTAAACAAAACTCGTTAAATGAAATTTAATAACATCTTTATTATCAGTTTAGTGACATAAAATCCACTCAACAAGTGACTAGATAAATATATTGTTCAGTTTATTTTCATAATAATTTATTATAAAAAGATGGGGATCAGTTTGCTTTTGGTACCTTATTATTTAGCATATGTTGCATTCAGTGATGTGATTAAATTACTCCTGCTAATTTCCAGTTACAAATAGAAATAATGGAAGCACATTCTTTAATAGATGTTGCTCCCCTCCCAAGATACAACATGGTATAATACCTTAACATTTTCAATTAATACTCCCACACACATATGCAATAAAGTTGTCTATCTCCACTATGTTGCTGAAGTTTGAGATGGCTGGAGAGATGTGGAAAGAGGATGCCAACACTTGCAAACAAATATGGAGAAGTAGGACGTTGACATGATGAATAAAAACTCGTGCTGCATCGGTGTAAGGAGCAGAGTAATGAAGTCACTGTAACTTTGTAACTTTTAAACCTTTTGTTAAATTAGTTTTGCTAAACTACAACATTTTGTGCAGAAAACCAGTTCACCTATTCTACATTTTGTCATGAAATTAGGTTGAAATAATGTGGCATTCTAAACTATTTCCTTCTTCCATTTACAGCAGTTAAGAGAGCATATTTTCTTCAGTTCACAACCAGGAATTTTTAGAAACAGAAAGAAAATTACGCACACAAATAATGAGATTGCTGCCACAATAACAGTAATTATTAACTTTAATTCTCTACAATTTTTCTAATTTAGTAACAAACAAAATAGCAGCCTGGACTATTAATCTGGTTATTCAAGTCATATTTTTTATTTGTTTTGAATTTTAAAGCAGCTTCCTTTATAAAAGTGTTATCTGTTCCTGGAAAGCATCAAAGCTGTGCAACAGAAGTGGCATTACTTTAAAAAAACACCTCTAGCTTAATAAGCTCTGCACTTGAATGGACACTCTGCACAGAATACTTTTTTATTGTAATTAAAGAAGGCAGTTTCATTAAAAGTAGTGAAAATGTTATATGTACATCCCTTATCCTTCCATCAACAGGCTGATGAGATTGCATACATTTCTTGCATGCATGGGGATGATTAGTGAACTTCGAACACTGGCAGACCAGCGGTTAGTTTTTGGTTTTTTAGCCAGTCAGACAATCTGTCTTATGGTTTACCTACATTTCCAGACTAAACAAGTCTTTTCTGCAGATCGAATATAGAACATATAGAAGGGCAAGTTTCTTATGGAATTTACAGTACTGGTCCACATGAAGAAATACTGTACCTAAACAGCTACAAACACACACAAACACACACACAGGCAGTTGTTGTAGTGAATGGTAGGCCACAGGGTGTGGGCAGACAGCCAGTGAGTCAAATTAAGACCCAAAGTAACCACTTTAAAATGAACACTTTAGGGGACAGCCAAACCACGACATCAAACACACAGACACACACTGAGTGAGAGCAGAGGAAGTCTGAAGCCAGAACATCGTAAGCAATGCTGTGTGCAGACCAAGGCCTTCTAGAAAAAGTTTAGAGGGATAGCAATTTCTTCTGACTGCTCCACTTTACAGTTTATTGGTAACATTTTTGAGGACCCACGTTTGGAAAAAAACAATGATGTCTGTGTCAAAAACACAAGTTTAGGTCACCAAAGAAATTAGATCAGACAGAATTAAATAGATTCTTTTATTGCCTCTGCTTCTATCTCAGTGTTTAGTAAAAAAAAGTTAATGTAAGTAAATCTAAGAGTTGTGGACAATGGGGTTTTTTTGTAGTATTTTGACTGTAAAAATACACTTTTCAATAAATTTTTGTTGGTTACATTTAAAGTATTCTGGGGGCAGGGCATTAGGTCAAGTTGAATCTTACAAGAACATAAAAAATTTTAAAAAATATATACATACACATGCCATAAATGTGACAACACTGTATTTATCTGCAAAAAATTACACCAGTGCTGTTTTTTTCTCCTTTTTACAGCTTTTCAACAATGATGTGACTTGTATAAAATACCCTCATTTCCAACACTAACAAAGCCTCTGGTGAATGCAGTACTGTGTTAAATGCACAGCATTTTTCCAGGGCAGAGTTATAAGTGTTGCCTTTTTTTGTGAGACATTTATCATCTGACATTTTCCACCAACTCTTTGTCACATGGGGGTTGTTTTGTCTAAATAAAGACATAAAGACTGTCACCAAATAAGAGTTGCACTGGGTACATGATATCAGATTTAGAATAACTTTTTTGTCCCCAAAGGAGAATTTATCATGGATATATATATATATATATATATATATATATATATATATATATATATATATATATATATATCCTAAATTATGATGAAGTTGCAATAACACTACACTGATCAATCAAAGCCTTCATCCTTATGACCAAAGTTGTTGAAAGAATTGAAATGAAACTTTGCTTGACCAACAGAGAAACAATTATCTCTGCCAGAAATTGTACAAGTATTACAGCAATGCTTGTTGGTCAGAACAATAACTTTTCTTGTTTGTTTCTTTGTTTTATTTTCTGTATGACAAGATTAGACAAGAGCTGTGTATTAAGAGTTTATGCATTCCAAATCCTTTCATGTTAAATGCTTGAGATTTCAGCAAAACTGTATAAATGCTGAGCAATTTGGCCATTGGGAAAAGGTAACACTTCCAAATGATACTGTCTGAGTACTTCCCTCCCACAATTCTTCAGGGGGAATCATGTTTCTTTAAAAGCTTTTATGCTGTTCCAGAAATTTAGAGGTTCCTGCTGCCTACAGTCCAAGTGCTCCCTAAGCTGTTAGGTCAGAAGGAGGGAAAGGTGGCTCAGGGTTGGAGCCAAAGCCAGAGACAGACCAGAGGCCCGAGCATTATGAAACACACAAACACAACCCCCCCCCCCCCCCCCCCCCCCCCCCCCACTGTTGTTGCCAATCCAGCACAACAGACCACTAATCCCTCTTAGACCTGCTCATCATGGTCAGACAGCGTCCGTCCAGTGCTGTTGCACAGAACCAAACAGCGTAATAATCTTGGCTTACTACCACAGCAGAATGTAGCGTGGGGTCCATGAGGTAGGAATCCTGGGGTGGGGGGATCACTGTATGCTTTTCTGACCTAAATCAACCTTCTTTGAACCACTAAAAACTTTAAAACATTAAAAAATAAGCAGAGGCATCGGGAGAATGAGCTTCACAAATCAACTAAATCTTTTTTTAATCACAGTCTATTCCACTCCTGAATTACTATTTTCACTTAAGCAACAATTAAAAAACAAACAAACAGCATACTAACTTCAGTAGATTTGGTGCAAGGTCGTCACAGACTCAGTAGCTTTGCCAGTTAAATAGCACTGAATATGACAGAAGTTTGCTGAAATATACTAGGCAGTATCATGTCTTTACATGTGCTCATTAATTATTATTTTTTTTTATCATATAGACTAGTTTCAGTTTATGTTTCTTGATTGTGATATTATAGACAGGAGATGGGAGTACTGGCCATGCTTATATATTGAGCAATGCTATTTACACTGAAAGCTTTATACAAGCCGACCTGATCTGGGCTCCTGTGACAAAAGACAACAGATAAATTTCCCTTGAGAGACAAAGAAAATCCAAGGAACGTGCCATAAAACGACTGCTAAGGCATATGGCTGAGGTGGATGTTATTGAAAAGGATATATATATAAGGTTGACCTGAGGTCAGCGTTCGTTCAGTCACAAGAGACAAGCCAGCTGCAGAGCAGCGGATAGAAGCAGCTGTCTGCAGGCTGTTTTTCTGCCTGCACTTAAACACCACCTCGGTTACCTTGTCTCCCCTTGTTAAACACGCCCACTATCAAAACATAAGTCCTCTTTACTTACTTCAGGAATGTTACAAAGCTATGTAGGCCTCTTTGCAGCTATGTAATATAGAGTCATACTGTACTAATATATTATGCATGCTTACACACACACACACACACACACACACACACACACACACACACATATATACACACACACACACATATATATATATATATATATGCCCAACACCCAAGGGCCGCAGTTTTGCAGGTTTTCTATGTTTTCCTGCTCCAACACACTTGCGGTAACGAGTCATTGTGCATGGATCCATGTAATCTGAGCCAGATGCAAGGAAATGTGGCAAGGAAATATCAAAAACCTGCATGAGTAAGGCCTTTGTGGGATGTAGTTGAATAGCACTGTCTTAAAATGTCACAATCCATGGTCAAAGAGGAAAAGGAAGTATCAGGGGTGAACATAGCAACTGGGAATTATTTAAAAACAAAATGTACTTTAATAGCAGGATTACGGAAGCGTGGAGCTGTCAACCAAATAAAAAAAAATCAGACCTTATCACGTTATAACGTGATATGTTTATTGTAATAACGTGAAACATATCACGTTATAACGTGATAAGGTCCGATTTTTTTTTTATTTGGGTGACAGCTCCACGCTTCCGTACAGGATAACAAAGGACTTGAATCAACACTAATTAAAACTCATAACAGAACAAGAAACAGGGAGTAAATATAACACATGCACAAAGGGGGAAAAACTAGACAAACACAAAATACTCACCCTGAAACCCTGCTTAACCCTGAACACAGCTTAAATGAAATCCAAAAGAAAAATCCAAAGAACCCTTAAAACAGAAATTTAACTAGAACTACACCAAAGACAGAACCAAAACCCACAGTTCATGAAACAATGCTGATCGAGAGCAAATGTTCAAGATTTTTTTCTAACTGTAGGATCATTGTGAAATAACAGCTGTATTCACTGCTCAGAAGCAAACACAATTTCCAGCATATGGAAACAGCCTCTGTCATGCAACTATGATCTTTTGATGTGCAAAAAATGTGTTGCAAGCTATAATTCAAAGTTACTAATCAACTGAAAATTTAATAGTGATACCACAAGTATGTCCAGATATAGATCACCAAACAAAAACAGGGATGAGGATTTTTCTGGTGCTTCTTCCATCCTACAGACTTTCCACCAGTAAAATTGGGCAATATGTGCATACATATACATATGTCTTCATATTAACATGATTTTGTGCATGGTGTGTGTGCTCATCTGCCAAAGTACTTCTCAAGATCTACTTAAATTAATGTGGCTTAGTATTTTAAGTTTCCAAAGATGATCCATTATATTTATTGTAGCTCCTTCAGCAATGGCTGGAGTAAAAATTGCTTTGGTTTAGCAGATGTGCTATTTATCATCTCCTGCCAAGTCGTGCTTCTCATTTCAACATAAATATAGTGATGAGCCAGGATAAAGAAGGAATCACTACTGGATTTGACATTATTTGGCTTATAGGACCAAAAGCTTAATGGAACTTTGGATAAAAAGTAGGACTCAGACAGATGGGGGTGGGGGGGTGGGGACTTCCAAAAACAACAAAAAAAATAAAATAAAATAATAAACTCTACTCAAAGCATAAATTATCTCAGTAGGAAAACACGCACAATAATTCAGATTCCATTTTCAGCAACACAATTAGATGCATTCATCTACCAAATCCATTGTTCAAAGATTTATTATCATTTTTTAAAATTATTCATCTTTACAAATCTGGTAGCAGAGCATAAAATTACACACAGACAAGCAGAACACGCACACACCAGGCAAGCATGGTGACAGAAACACGCCTTTTCATACGGGAAGACTTTTTCCAGGAAGCTGTCTGACAGGATGACAGACCTCTGTGTAGACATAATCAGCTGTGATGGCAAAACAAAAACAAGTCGCAGTGTCCATATTAATGTTTATATTTCAAAACTGTTTTGGATAACCATGAAAGCTCAGAGCACCACAGCGCTGCTGTCTTGCTACATGCAGACATTATGCAAAGTATTCCACTTGTTTGTTTATGGTAATGTGGGTGTGAGCTATCATGCTATTTACGGTATTTTTGGCAGCTTTTCCATTATTTAAAGCAAAGTATATGTTTTAAATTGGATTAGTTATTTATATTTTCTTGATGGGGGAGTTCTGTCGGCCATCTGTGTGAAATTGGAAATGTTCACTGGATAGTGACTAAGAGGAGCTCTTCCGCTCTAATCCATCCACTTCCTCCCAGCCCTATGAAAATGATTAGACGCCCATGCTACTGGATGCTGGTGCCTGGTCTGCAACACACCATAATCTCCGCCACAGACTTAATGAGCTTAATGCGCACTCCCAGGCCACTGAGCTTAAATGCATGAGCACAGCATGCACTGTAATACAGTGCTGTACAGTTTGCTTCTGGCAGAGAACATGCAGCTCCCCACATAGATCATTTTGACTTAGATGTGTTAGATAAATGAGGCTGTTGCTGAGATTTGTCATAATAATTTAAAAACATCATCTTCCAATAACTGTTCTGGTGTTGTATCAGTTCTTTGTAGAAAGGACAAAACACAAACACAATCTTTTGAGATAACACAGCGTTTCTACTACACCCACAGAGATTGCAAGTCGTTCATTATCATTAGATTTATATTATGTGTCTCTAACCATCTGGTGCTAAAATCAGTCTGCAAACAGCTGATGTGTATCTGGGGCTAAGGACAAGTGTGGACTATCATTTGTAAACAAGCCATATGCTGTTATGTAGTCTAAAGTCCTTAGGGAGAAAATAAATGTAGACCAGAGCCTTACGGCGGCGCTGAGGCTTCCAAGTATTGGGATAGATTTCTGAGCTTGATTGGGGATAAACTGTGATTTAGTTCTCAAACCCAATACCCACTCTGTTCCTAACTCTAATACACAGTTTCTCCCCTGCCTCAGTACACGTACACTTCACAGACACTGATGCAGACCAATGTTAATAAGCATATGTTCTTATTTAAACTTATTATTCAGAGTTAAAACAATATTGTGTTTTTAATGTGACACAAAACAGTCTGAAAACACTGAGAAGTCTGTCATTGATAAAACAGCATACAGAAAATAAACCAAAGCAACAACAGCAGAGAAATAGCAGTGGTACAATGTTTTTATTAAACAAAACGCATGTTGCCCTTATTTTTCCATCAGTTAACACCATTTTTTGAGGCGGTAATAAAATACCTGTATAACAGCTTATTTTTTTTTTTTTTTTTTTTTTTTTTGCACCTCTTTTTAAAACAGACAGTTTTATGGGAAAATGAATTCCAGCTAAACCACTTTTGCTGGGTGATGTACCTTCTATCTTAAGAATCAACACAAAGCTCAATGTGATTATGAAATTGTATTTCTGTTATAAATTACCCCTTTTTGTTTTGCAATGAACTGGTTCAGGTTGTTAAATCTAATGGCCAGCAGGTTGTACATAATTACAGTGTAACTGCTCTGAAATGAACAGATAATAAAACACTGTCAATCCATTCTGCTGGCATTTTATTTAAGTTTTTGTGACTTAAAATTACTTAAAAAGTTTGCTTACATCAGCAGTTTTTAGCGATGTTATAGCGCCACTCAGAAATAGAAACATAGAAATCTCCCAACTTCTTATTGAGGGGAAAAAAATCAAACACTGGCAGGGATATATAGGATTAAAGTATCAGCCGAGCACTATTATCTATATAACACCTGATGAAGACGTTTTGGCTTTCTATTCATGAAATATAGTGACTGCAGCATGATTTAGCATTATAGGTGGAGATAAAGATGGAGAGGGTAAAACTTAAAATAAAAAGTCGACTAACATAATCTTAAACTTAACTGGCAAGTGCCAAGGTTGTGTTTTTCAGAGTACTTGAGTTGTTACACCAAAATGTTTTGAAGGACAGAAAAAGTCATTTTTGTTTATTTTTATAATAATATATCCGCTTTCAGTTATGTCTTGTTATTTTTTCATGTTGTCGTGTTTGGCTTTCTTCTAGTCTAATCATATGAGTGTGATACCGTAACACAAAGAGCTTACAAAAAGCAGGAAACAGTGAATTATATTATAACCCTTCAGGAATAAGACCTATAGTCAGCTTGTTGAACCTACACATCCGACAGGATAAAGGAAAATGTAAACTATGCCTAGACGTATACAGTAGAAACAGACTAATATTGTGTTATTCTAAAGGCTAAATGTATGTATGATCATTTCAATACCTTTGAACCTTCAAAACCCATTGACTGACCAACACGGAAATAAATATTAGTGCAAGAGGGAAAAAAGCAGCTGTGCAAGATTAGCAATGATAGCATTGCTGATTTTGCATGACTGAAAAATGGCATTGAAGAATTGTCCCTTTGTAAATTAAATATTGATTTAATCTGCACAGTAACTTTAAGGTGAATATTTTCCTTGTTTGATTCCAACGAGACTGGTCTCGCGCCTTTTATCTTTGACTTTCAATTAGCTGAAGTGCAGTAATGTAAAAGAACACTGCATACCTCTTGTGAAAGCATCTCCCTGGAGGCAAAGATGTTGCTCAGCTGACTGTTTTCATTCATCAGATAAGACATTTCAGCTCTATCACCATTCAAAATGTGTCACATTGATGGTAGAAGACAAACTCCTTATTCATGCGTCCTATTGCCTGCTTTTAAACATTGATAAGAGCTTGTTTGCTAATTTATCTTATACCCGTGAAAAATTAACACGTTGCATCTCGAATTGTCAGTCTGTCTTTACTGTTATTAAAATGCATTCATTTGGCTAAATCATACATTTATATACTCCTCTCTGCTCAGTCCTGCAGTAAATTAAGATAACACTGAGTTTCCCAGACCCAGTGGCTCCCTGAAACTATGCCAAATGGTCTGCAAAAGAAATATAAGATCATTTAATAAGTAATGAACACATGCCTCGGTCCAGACCTTCAGATGTGTGCAGTCCGCTAAATAGACAGATTGGACCAAAATAAGTAATTACAACAACAGGAGCCTAAAACAAAACATCACTGCCGTTATCAAAGGTTCAAGTCAAGTTGTGTTTGGGTTGTATTCTGCTTCAGTTAAGGAAAATCAAAGTTCTTCCTTTACAACAGTGAGTAGAAGCAATGTGCAGCCAGCCCTGTGTCACTCCAAAATGTGTAATAACCACATTTGTCCACAGTGCAAGAAAGTAGTGTCACAATATGTGCTGTAAAATTGTGAGATGGTAACATTTTGTGTTTATTTAAAGTCTCAATGCCTAATGTTAATGTGTGTATTTTGCCTAAACCTAACCAGTCACAAGTTATATTAAAGTATTAAAGTGTTGTTCCTGGTGGGGCTGAAACTAAAGTCCATGGATCATCTCTTCCTGTCTCTTTACAAATGTTTAAGGGCAGCTCACAGATGACGGTCATTCCTTTTGTAACAGTTTTGTGTTATTTAAAACATGGGCATATCATTAATTTTCTAAAACAAAAAAATAAATAAAAACACAATTGGAATAATAAGTTTGCCAGTGGCAGGTATCTGTACAAACAAGGTACAATTGGTAAATACTTATACATTATTATGTAGACCACTTGTCAGTCCAAAGCCATTTATGTGATCTCATCCAGCTGGCTAAAAAGTAGCACAGTCTGAACACCATCACCTTTAAACACCGTTAGGTAATCTCATTACAGTCTTCACCTCAGTGTTTAGGTGAAGTAGGTGGAGTAGTATCAGTTCCCTCTCTGATCTGTAGCTACAACCACTTTATTCTGAGATCTGATCAGATCCAAAACAGGTGAAAAACCATACATTAATGTGTAAACTTGTAAAAAGTCAGCACCGATGCTATTTTACCAAGATCTCCTGACATGTCAACAAATTAGCAATTGGCCATTATTCTGCACCTGAAGTTAGTACAGCTCAAACCTGACTAGACAACATTCCAGTTTCAACACAGAAATTAGAGTTTGTATATATTTTTACTTTTCTGGAGTTTTCTAAGAGATTATTTTAAACAAACACAAAGTTTATATGTTGACAATAGGCATGGACGCAAATTCAAATCTGTATTTATGTGGACATAGACCTCAGACTGATGGTGGAATAAATAAATTCAATATAAATTTATGTATGTGACTGATGCTGACTAGGCATTGTTGACTCCATGTTCACAGAAGAAAAATCCACAGTTGTTATTGTAAAATGATGCAAACCTCAAATAAACCAAATCAGGCATAAACCTTGGCAATACAATGAGCGCTGGCGAGACAATGTGGGATCTGTTTTCAGTCCCCAACAAGCAATGCTCTGGTGCCTTTCAGGTCAATACACTAACACTCAAACAAACAAATGAATCCACATATGTTTTGCAAAGGAAAAGTGACAAATACAGTGTTCTAACAAGGCATACCCTTGCTACCATCTCAGGGAAGTCAAAGTAATTGCAAATTTTGGAAAAAGCTGTACAGATGCTTTGAATAGAAAGTTGAATGAGTGCAATATGATATGTGGACTTTTATGTAATATGGGGCATTGAGTATGTGAATATTGGGGTGAATGAATAACGGCTTTAGTGTAAAACACCTTGAGTGTCTTGAAAAGTGTGACATAAAATCTACTCATTTATTATTATTATTATTATTATTATTATTATTATTATTATTATTATTATTATTATTATTATTATTATTATTATTATTATTATCACTGCAGACTGGACCACTGAACAAAAATGTTAATTAAGGGGTACATGGCTTGAAAGTACTTGACAAATAAACTAGTCTTTCATGAATACATTATTATCAGTGACTGATACTACAAATACTATTTATTTGATTTTGCTTTTTACAATGGATTTCTTCTCCTTTTTAGATAAAGAGACACAGCAAAGAGCAAAACACTCCTAAATTCTGCTCACTGATTACATCCAATAAATATGAATCACTGATCTTACAGTTTCCTGAGGGCAGTTTTCAGATTGATCAATACATTATCAAATGTAGCTGCGGATATTTGATCAAATAAGGGCTACTGAGCACAACTGCAGTTATGCTAATGTTTAAAAATCAGTTAAACATATAGCTCATAAATAATTTAATTCCAACATCTCTACTTCACATCCTTCAGCACTTTCATAAAGTTGAAATGCACTTAGTGAACTGTGGCAAGGTATTTTGTTTGGATAGTGTGTGTTCCAAAATGTCTTTCAGCACTTTTTTTTTCATTTTTTTTATCTCTTACCAATACTAATCCATTGCTTGCATGGCGAGCTGAGGAGACAGGAAGATATTTCCTCTGAGTTTAATGAGATATCTACTTTCTTTCTTTGCACACTGTGGATATTCAGCTTTTTACTTCAGGGATTTGTTGCTAGCCCTCCATTCCCTCAGGTGCTGAACAGGAAATTAAGGCATGGATCTGTACACAGTGAAGCCCTGATTAATACCTGATGTTTCCATTCTGCACGTGTCACTCTTATTGCTAGTCATGAATGAGATTTGGTAATAAAATAAAACTTAATTGATTGCTACAAACGACCTCATTACATGTAAATAAGATATTTATTTGCCATGCATGATTAATCTGACTCTGACATCTACTGTTTTGAATTGTGACATCTTTGTGGTGAATCCAGGTCACAATTTTAGTCAATACAATTTCAAGTTTTACATATCTGATCACATATTGTTGTCTGTGAATTAAAAAATTTGCCTATTTTTTTTTTTTTTTTTTGCCTTAAAAATAATTTCTTAATTAAATTAGCTCTTTTAAAACAGATTTATGACTAAACTACCTGCTTTAAATAATTTCTATGGCAGAATTATGATATATGCTGTAAAAATATGCATTACAACAATAAAGATTTGTAGCTAACTTCAGCTGTTTTAGACTCCACTCAAAGAGCAACACAAACATACTCATCATTTTAATATGTTTTTCATGAAACTTTTTACATTGACCATGAGCTTTTCTTTGTAAATCTTTCTCATTTGTTTATCAGAGTAAAATAAAAAACTCCATTACGCTGCCATTGAGCCATGTGGGGGTCTGTGAATAAGAACGGCTGGAGATGAAAACATAATTATCTTTAAAATAGCTAGTTGTACAGAATGTCCACCCTTCCATAGAATGATTTGTTAGACTGTGTTGTTCTCATTATGAGCCTTAAACAGGACAGGGATAACTGGTTGAATTTGGGTGAACTGAGGAATAAGATTAGGTTGGTTAGTTAAAGTTAAGCATTGCAGAAGAGGACCAAGTGTTTAGAATTACAAGTTACTGATTGGACTGTGCGATTCATCAAAGTTTGATTTAAAGCAGTGTAAAAAGAAATAAAAAAAAATCATATATCATTAAAACTGTGTTTCTGTTGGTATCAATGTCATGATCTGCAGCTTTTGAAGTAGTTACCTGTAGTGCAGTCATCACTGCACCTGAGGCCACTTGATCCACACGCAGATAAAAACATGTTTATGTCAGAAAACAGTTGACCACTTACGGCCTCCATCTGATCACAACTGCTTGCCATTTGAAGTCATTTTATTCCCATCTCATATCAGTAATTCTTATACACTGTCCCCTTAAATGACATGTTTGGCTTCCTGCTGTTATGATAAACAAGGTCATTAAGATTTCATGATTACTGCATTATATTTCTCAAATATGCTTTTGTTTTGATGTTCAGTGCAGTTCACCAGCTAACACTAATGCCTAGCAGCAAAGAGGTTTTCAAGATCTCATCTCACACCGCAGCACTGAGACTGCTCTAGTTAAGGTCTTTAATGACATCTGCAAGAGCATAGACAGTGGAAACATTTCAATCCTTGTAGTACTAGATCTCAGTGTTGCATTTGAAACACTCGATCAAAACATCTTACTTGACCGGCTGAAAAACTGAAAAACTTTCTGGCACCGCAATTAATTGGTTTGAGCTCTATTTAAAGGCAAAATAAGTAGCATTAACACCTAGAGTTTCAAATCAGAATTGCAGTCGAAAGAGAAAAACACGGAGAGCGTTCTTCCCCCCTCCCCCTTGGAGAGTTTCGCGTAGGTTGCCGGTTTGTGAGAGGACGGTTCTTTTATACAGTCTATGAGGGACGGAGGACACAGCGCCAGCAAACATCATGATGAGGAGAGAAGATGATAAGGACAAACACAGTATTCTCTTGGCCCAAACATCATTACATTTGTTGTTGTAAACTAACAGGCCACCAATTTACTCCACTAATACATCCATACAGTCACACAAATTAATTTAATGAGTGCCTAGAAATAAATGACCCTAAAATCTTTGTAAATCAAGATAAACTTTTCGGTTAATTTAAGCAAAATTTCAGTGCTCGCCTGTCGAGAAGAAACTTTGCCAGTTCAAACTTCTCCACCTTGCAAAAGATTCTCCAATATGGATCCTCGTTTTATTCTGTTTTTAGTCGTTTGCTATTTTAGCAGGATGCTGGGGCTTTTTAGGTTTTTCTGAAACTACACGGTGCACCCAAGTTATTGCGGCACGGAACTCTTATTTTGAAGGAGAAAAACTCGACAAAGACATTGTTGATGTAGGAGACAGATTGTTTATAGGGAAGCTTCCTTCTATCCCTCGCAGCAAATGAGAACATTTTAAATCATTTTAAAGGAAAAAATCCCAATTATTCAGCCTTTAAAAGACAGGGACTACTTTGTATCTATAGGTAACTAAATAACCAGTGGAGTTCCCCAAGGCTCCATCCTGGGGCCACTGCTGTTCAACATCTACATGCTGCCACTTGCTCAAATTATGAAAAACAGTAAAATGTTACCACAGTTATGCTGATAACACACAAATCTACATAACCATCTCACCTAGAGACTACAGTCCCATCCAAACTCTGATCAACTGCATTGATCAAATTAAAGACTGGATGTGCCAGAACTTCCTTCAGTTAAATGAAGACAAAACTGAAACAATAGTTTTTGGAGCCAAGGAAGAAAGATTAGTCAGTACCGAATCCAAACAGCTAAGTTCCAAACTAACAACCAAGCCAAAAATCTGGGAGTTGTCATGGACTCAGACGTGAATTTTAGCAGTTATATTAAGATCGTTTTGAACTCTGCCTATTATCACTTAAAGAACATATCAAGGATTAAAGGACTGATGACAGGACTGATGACTCAGCAGGACTTAGAAAAGCTTGTCCATGTATTTATGTTTAGTAGACTGGACTCAAGACTACTGTAATGCTGTCTTCACAGGTCTCCCTAAAAGGTCCATCAGACAGCTGCAATTAGTCCAGAACACTGACACTAAATGGTAAATGGTCCGTATTTCTAAAACGCTTTACTGTACCTAGGACGATACCCAAAACGCTTCACATCATAGATCACATTCACCCATTCAACACTGATGGCGGAAGCTGCCATGCATGTCGCTCAACCACGACCCATCAGGAGCAATTAGGGGTTCGGTGTCTTGCCCAAAAATAGAATCCAACAATCTAGAAAATAGATCCAACTCTAGTCCTCAAATCTTTACACTGGCTTCCTGTCTGTCAAAAAAATTGACTGAAAATCTTTCAGTTTACAAAGCACTAAATGGTTTAGGACCAAAATACATTCAGGATCTTCTAGTTTGTTATGAATCAACCAGATCCCTCAGGTCATCAGGGTCAAATCTACTTTCTGTTTTCAGAATCAGAGCTAAAGATGGAGAGGCAGCGTTCAGCTTTTATGCTATACAAATGTGCTATACAAATAAACTTGACTTGTTTTTCCAAATGTCAAATTTATTGGTAATTAGAAATTAATCGTAGATGAGAGTCTGAGTGTGCACCAAATGTCTATCACAGAAGCATCCCACCCAACACAAACTGATGGAGTGTGTATAAAATGGGTTATACGTGGGCCTCATATGGCTCCAAGCAAACTTGGGCATCACTTTCTGTATTTGTTTTTGTAATGCAGGGGCTACTTTCAAAGACAGCAAAACCTGCAGATTCACTCTTGACCTTCATCCTGACCAAATAAGCCCATGTCACTGTTTTGATTTTTTTTTAATAGTCTATTTAAACCACGTTTAAAAAGATTCGTTGTTTTTGTTTTGTACACATTATGTAAAACCAATGAGTAATCTTGTTAAATAATTGTAATGTTGACCCAAAGATTTTTTTAACCTAAAAAAGTGGTTCTAATAACTGCTAAAATTAGGTAAGACTATTTACTGATCAAGGAAAAAAGAAACTCACTTTCAACATTGTGTAAAACAAGGTATATGAATCTGTTGTGCTGTGTACTGACACAATGTGATTCAAGACACTCATAATCTATTTTTTATAAAGGGTTTGATACAATTTTTTAATACATATAGATAATAAATAATATATATACCGCTGGCCAAATTAGGATATAATTATTATTTATGTAGTCCTCATTAACGATTGCACTGATTAATTCAGGTCCATTGTACTTCTTTGTTGTTCCATCCAAATTTATGAGTGCGTGCTCCCTCTGTCTCACACATGCCCCACCTCCCTGTACTCTGTCCAATCAGAGCAGAGAACAACTATTGGGGGTGGGGTGGTGGGGGGGAGGACTCGCGACCATAGAGAAACTGCAGCTGAAAGTGGAGCGAGAAGACAGTGGGGGAGGGTCACGTGTGTATACACTGTAGGGCTCTGCAGCACTCCAGCAGTAGTAAAGTCTGTAACGGTCGGCCCCTTTTTAGACCAACCCTCGTACGAAAAGTAGGTAGATGAAGAGAGCGACTTAACGGAAATCCACCTAAACTGTTTTCTTCGCCGTTTTTTCGCATTTTAATGTTTTGTAAGCTCGTGTAAAACCGGATATACTTTTAAATTTGCCGTTATTTTTCTTAGGAAAGCAACTCAGAAATGCCAGTGGAAATGCTGCATCCAAACCCAATGCCTCCGTAGGTTTGTCACTTGTCCAAACCGATACGTTTGTGGTGAGTTGTTTACTCTTTTCTACCATTTATCTCTGCTTCTACAGCGTGTTGCTTTAACATTTGTCACCAGAATGTAAATAGACGTAAATTTGCCCCCGCTGAGGATGCTTAGATGGCGAGTGAAAATCTGTTGTTGCGCCAACATTAGCCGCAGAAATGCTTGAATAAAGGTAAGTACGTGACAGCCGTCTACTCGTTGAACTCCTCAGTCAAGTGTGGTGGCATGATGTGCGCAGTAAAAGGATAACTTGTCGTTTTCTTAGCTTCGTTCGGCAGTTGAAACTCCGTACTTTTGGAAAACAACACCTGGATATGTTTCTCGTGGGATCAGCTTTCTCAAGTGCAAGGAAAAAGTTTAAGCAGTTTAATAGACGGCTCTCAGGTAAAAGGCTCCCCCACTGGCCATTAAAAGCGCACGTTTTACGTAGACTGCTCGTTATTTGAATTAGACTCCATTTCATGTTTACATGAAAACTTCCACTGGAACCTGAAACTAATGTGATGTCACCGTGAGTCTGTTTAGATAACCGTAAACAGAGTATTATAGGCTACTGGATGAACACAGCGTTTGACCAGTAAATCTATAAATGTATTCGAGTCATAGCTTATGAAGAAAACATAGTTACTCAGTTTATCCCTTGCATACAGTCTTGTAATGTTACATTATAATACCTTAATTATAGCATACTTTTTGTTTTTATTACAGATCTCAAAGCATTTGATCATTTTAGCTTTGTTTTGATTACATATGTGCCAAATGTTGAGATTCAGGCTCTGGTTAGTAGGTACGTGAATTGTAGTAAATGGTAATATTATTATTTCATTTAGACACTTTTACCACATTAACTGAATAAATGCTATTTCCTTAAATGGGTCTTACTGCGCACCAAATTAAATACTCTTTAAGAATTAGGCTTTGCACTTGTTGTTGTCAACTTCATCCATGTGACTAAAAGGGGACATGGGCGTGCATGCCCAGGCTTAAAGGCTGTAAGCCTGATTTGTGCTGACCATTGAACTCTGACTTTGTTGATGCCTGTCACGGTTAAACTTGTTGCCAGAAAGAAGTAGAAGAGGCTGACAGTGGCCTGTGTTTGACCAGAGTGTCAGAAGTCAATAGAGGGAAATATATTTTCTGAAAATACAAGAAAACCACGTGCTATAGTCTTTTATAAAAATAAATAAATTAAAAATTTTGGCGCTTTGCCAAGCCAACTTTATTTATAAAGCATTTTACGACAGCAGCTATTGAACAAGGTGCTGAACATGATATAGTAAAAGCAGCAAAACATTAAATAAAAGAGAAGACAATAAAATCGTTAAAAAAAATCATTAAAACAATTAAATCAATACAAAATAAAAACAATACAAGTAATAAACACAAACTCATACTGCAGTTTTTTGTAATATATTTTTTGTTGTTACTCAGTGAAGATTTTTGGATAAACACATGAACAAGACAAGTAGATAACTAATGTGTAAATTACATATATGCAACAACATCTATAGATTGCATGAATTTAAATAAAACACAAGTTGAATTGCCTCACATCCCTCACCTTTGACGCCACTGCAGCCACAGCATGTGTAAAAGAGAGTCATGTAAATCTATTTTTCTTTTCTGTTGTCTTCCTGTTACTGCTCCAATGTAGATGTGAGTAGCAAATCATGTGACATCATTCAGTACTTTCTGAGAAGGGTCTATAAATTCCAGTAAGGATATATGAGGGGTGTGGGCTGAGTATGTCACACTACTCCCATCAGCCTGTGAGATCTGGCTTTAAAACGCTGAGACGTCAAGCGTATGGGCGTCACTGTTAGGAGATCGTGTTTGGTGGGGCTGAAGCATGCTGAAGCAGGGCCTCCCCTCTGGGAATATTTAACTTAACCACTTTTGACATGGAGCCATTCAGAATGTTCAGACAAGGCTTATCCAGGTCTACAACTACAGTCAAAGTCATGTACAAGAAGAAGTGGACAAAGACTTTTCAGCTGGGGAATTTAAGGGCTTTGTCTTGTTTTTGTGTACATACTAAATGTAAATGTTGTATCAAAGACACATGGTAATCTTTCTTACAAATAAGGGAATTTAGATTATTAGTGCAGCTTAAAAGCAGTGATATATTAATTTATTTTTTAAAAGAGAAACCCTTGAAAGTTTTTTTCTGTCATTAATGTAGAGCTTCAGTAACCGCATAAATATGAAGACTTTAAAATCCACTAACATGTTCTCTAAAAGCATTTATGTAACCATTACAGTTAAATATGAAGCTTGCTTTTTTGCTCCTGTGGTATCTCTGACCTTTGCTCAACCCCAACAACATGACCTCCTACTTTAGTGTTGACAGACACTAAAATGAACAGGAAAATGCAGGATCTGTGCCACTCTGAACTAACAGACACAGCTCATGTAGAGTGAAGTTACACTTGCACCAAGTCAGGAGTAGACATTTTTGTTAAGCGGAAACTAGAGATTTCATTGTCATGAGTTGCTGGTAAAATTTGCATATCTGAAGTGCAGCTCCTCTCACAACAGCTAAAGAAGCTACAGCTCAGAAAGAATAGATGCAGACAGTAGAAAACCTAGTACTATAGTTCAAAATGGTGGGTGGTGCCTGATAAGGCCACTGGTGCTGACCAATTAGAGCAGACCATTTGATCGCAATCTGGAGCCCTGGCCTCAAATTTTGATGTTTCCCCATCAAGCACGGAATCATTATCTCATACATACAACACCCGATCTGAGCCAAACTGTTTAACTACAGTTTCATGCTGAACACATCTCCATGTCCAGAAGTTGGCAACACCAAAGCCCTGCCCGCTTGAAACAGGAAGTTCCATATTTTTTACCTCTTATTACCTTAATTTTTTTTTTACCTCATTAATACCATCCTTCATGAAGTCACGACTGACTACTTGCACTATCACGATTAAAATGGCTTCCTGTGAGGTTTCAGTCCTTTGTCATGAAACAGGAAGTGGCTATAACTCTGCACTCAGTTGACCAAAGCATGTCACATTTTGCAGTTCTCATTAGAGTCCCAACCTAAACAAGTTTGTACAGAAAACCAATGTAGCAAAAGCAGAAAATCCCTGGACGAGTGAGCGCAAAGCTGCAGGCGAGTGCGAGTGTGCTATAGGAGGGAGGTTGCCGGGTGATGCAGCAACGAAATAGGCTGAAGTTGCATCAGAGGTGCAAGGGCCTTCATTGCTGCTTGCAGCTTTAATTTTATTATTTAGCATAAGGTAGACTGCTTGTGCATGTTTTTCTTTACATTGACTAATAAGAAATGAAATGTAGACAAAATACAAGGATGCATGCATGGGATTGTGTGTGTGTGTGTGTGTAACTGCATGTCGGAGAGAAATTTTATGATCAGATGTGTAGTTTTTAAAATCGCTAGGTCATATACTTGAGTATATGAAAACTTGTGTCAAAATAGTTTTTTTCTAAAGCACTTTGTGCTGCTTTCTGTATGAAAAGTGCTTTATAAATAAAATTTGGTTTGATAGCATATAAAGGCAGTCGCTCTAGGTACTGTGCATACAAACATAGAAGACAGGAACCATATCTTCTAACTCGTGACTGTTGAGCTGAGTTAAATCAGTCATTACTGAGAAGTTCTTGTAGTGCTTGAAACAAAGACACCTCTTTGAAAAGATACCCAGCAGCTACTTGAAGCTGCCGCGTGTTAATGAAAGGGTGGCAGAAATGCCTGTATCTGGTAGGTTTTAATAAATGGGGAGAGTCAGCCACATTGCAGTGAGCCCTCTTTAATAATCACCAATCTACCCTGAAGTAGTTTTCTCCTAAAGTGATGAGAGGTTATTGAAGGGGTGAGGGGTGAACGAACTGCATATGATGTGCTCAACATTGCATTTGATGGAGGAGAAGCATCTCTAAATGTGTACTTTTATAAATGTCTGTTTAGTCAGTGATTCACCTAGATGCAGGTAAAGGGGGGTTTGTTTACAAGGGGACTGCCCAGAGTTCTGTAATGTCAAAAAAACCTTTTTATTGTTTTTGTAAAATCTAATTTTTCTCCCTCTGATCCTGATCCACCTCTGGTTTAGTTCAAAGCTCAAGCCTCCACTTTAGTTCCTTTACAGGTAATTGTAGCAGGGTACCGCAGAGGAGGAACTGAGCTGTTATCTTCATGTGTGTCTGAGGCTTAGGGCCAAAACAGCCTCTCTGTAATGGTGTTACGCAAGCAAATGAAAGAATGTTTCCCTTTTTACTGGTATTGTCACTTATCTTCCTGAAAACAAATTTCCTTTTTATTTTTTGTTCCAAGAAAAGTTTTCCAGAAAGATCTGCACGGATTGGTGCACATTTTTCCATTGTAAGACCTATTTTATCTTTAAAAAATCATTCTTCAAAAGTAGCTTTGGAGTGCAGCAAAATTAAAAGTAACGTAATAAAATAGAGGACTTGTTGAGAGACCAACTCTTGTTGAGTTATTATTTAAGTTGACATGAGCTATTTATGCAAGGAAGTATTATAAAATTTTGGTCATATACTGCTCCACCAGGATTAATTTAATTCCAAATAGTGCTGATATATACTTAAGTTGTTTTTTTTTTCTTTCTCCCAACTTTCCCTGAACTCCAACCTACAATTTGTTCTTCACTGACCCCATAACAGAAACCGCCTCACATTTCAGTGTTTGTAAATCTACCCATCACCTCGTGTCCAGCCCAGTCAACTTGGCAGTAACTTGATGATGACTCTGCCGGAACTAAAGCTAAAGACTCAGTTGTTCAAGGAGCATTTCTGCACTTAGCTTAACTCTTCTACTCAACAGAATGAGTTAGAAAGATTTGTCCAGCTCTTTGGCTCAACCAAGTACTGAATAAGCTGTGTGCACTCATGCCCATGTTGATACTGTTTGATGAAATTTTGATCTTGTATTAAACAAAATGACTCACAAAAAACCACAAAAAACTAAAACAAAAAATATATGCACTGCCTGTAGCACTACATGACAGCACCTGGGTCCAACTGGACTCACAGCAGTCTGACTATCACTTAATTATGATGTCCCATCTTGTTTGAATTCTTGCTTGTGTTGTTCCTACTCTCAAATGTAAGTCGCTTTGAATAAAAGCGTCTGCTAAATAACTATAGAATAGAAGCTCCAAATTCATTTGTAAAAGTTCTACTTTATCCTTCTGGCTGAGTGCAAGGCCAGCTCTGCACATGCAAAAGTGCCCTTGCATGTGACTGTGGCAGCATGAAGAAGAGATATAGGGCCAAAGCTAGCCCGATTAAGTGTCAAACAAACACAGTTTTGTATTCTTCCACCAGAACAAGGAGTTAATTTGCTCTAGCCAGTCAGGAGAAATGTCGAGGTTTGGGGGCTGAGCCAGCAAATGAAACATATTGTCAGGCGTTTGCATTCAGCCAGTCAGATGCAGTGAAGTGAAATTAACAGTGTTACCAAGAGCATAATAGCCCAGTCGTGGACTGAGTGTACTTGTGTCAAGGCCTTGCCTGCTTCTCTCACCAACTCGGAAAATAATAAGAGCAAGAGCTGAAATCTGCTCATTAAGTTAAAAAAAATAAATAAAAAATAAAGTCTTTTTTTTTTTTAAATAAAACATAGAACATACAGACCTGTTCGTAAAATACAAGACCACTTCCAATAAAGTTGAGATGGTGTGTGAAACTGTAAATAAAAAACTGTAGTTCATGATTATGAGTCTTGAAAATCTCTTTAAAAAAAAATCCTTGAATGTTGAAACTGAGACTTCAAACTATTTCAGATCCAAAAATAAACTGAGCTTGAGGTTGATCAACAAAAGGCTGGAAAAGGTAGGAGCTACAAAATTAAACAACTGGAAGAACATGTTTCAAATATTTAGGTTACTTTGCAACAGGTCAGTTACACAATTGGGTATAAAAAGAGCACCTTAGAAGAACAAGAGTCTCAGAAAGAAAGCCGGGCAAAGGTTCAGAATAATTTTCCTTATCATGAAATTGCAAAGACTCTTAATGTTCCATCATTTGCAGTGTTTATTCAAAAGTTTCAGAAAATCTGTAGACAACTGTGTAGAGGAAAACAGCCAAAAGTCAGTTAGATCTTGAGGCCCTCAGGTGGCACTGCATTAAAAATGTTATTCTTTCATGTAAATTGCTGCATGGGGGCAGGTTCACGCCCAGAAACCAGTTCTGTGATGGCAGTTCACAAATACAAAAAAAGCAGCCATATTTGAACACAATCCAGAAATGCAGCTTACCTAACTGGGCCACGGCTCATTGAAATAGACTAAGAAAAGTGGGAAATAGTCCTCAGACAAATGCACATTAACAAACTTCTTTTTCTTTTTATAATTGCCGTATTACTGTGTATGTTCTTATCACACTAACTCCTGTCTTCCAACTCTTTCTGCAGTTGGTCTGTTGAGAGTGCTTGACCAGTGTCAGAGCCCAGAGATGTGGATCTGCATGGTTTACAATGAGACGGACACCACTGTGGACTTCCAGCTCTGCCAGGAGTTTGGTCTCATCCTGTCAGTTTTCTCCCTCATCTACCTCCTGGTGTGCTTCCCTTTGGGCCTGTGTTACAATGTGCTGCTGGTCGTGGTGAACCTCTCCAACAAGGTGTCCATGACCATGCCGGATGTCTATTTCGTCAACATGGCCATTGCAGGTCTTGTGCTTAACCTGGTGGCCCCTGTGGAGCTCCTGAGCTCCACCTTCACCCGCTGGCATGCATGGGAGTACAACAATGAGGTCTACATCACCCTACTCATCCTCTTCAACATCTCATCTCTGGTCATTATGTATTCCACCACACTGCTCAGTCTGGACTACTACATAGAGCGGGCACTCCCTCGTACATACATGTCCAGTGTGTATAATACAAAACATGTGTGTGGGTTCATCTGGGGTGGCGCCGTGCTGACCAGCTTCTCTTCGCTCCTCTTTTATGTGTGCAACCACATATCTACTAAGATGGTTGAGTGTTCTAAAATGCAGAACAAGGAGGCAGCAGATGCCATCATGATGTTCATTGGCTATGTGGTTCCAGCAGTGGCCGTGCTTTATGCTTTTGTGCTCATTTTGCGCATTAGGAAGGAGTCTACACCTCTGGATCAGGACTCTGCTCGCTTGGACCCATCTATACACCGGCTGCTGCTAGCCTCAGTGTGTGTGCAGTTCATCCTGTGGACCCCTTATTACTTGACCCTTTTGGTGCACACGGTAGCTGGTGCACCAGGGTATATTAGCAATGCATATTATGTTCCTACTTATTATTTCATGAGATGTTTTTCTAAACTGCTGGCTTTCTCCAGCAGTTTCGCAATGGCTCTCATGTATAGGCAGATGAACAAAAACTTCTCTAACAAGCTTCAGCGGCTGCTCAGGAGGCTGCGTTGTAGAGATCAGTCCTGTCCTCATGAACGCTCAACAGTTCAGCAAGTGGTGACATGAGATCATGCCCTGGGAGATCACAAGCACCACTCCAGCTACCCTCCTCCTCCTCTTGGCCCAGCCAGCACTTATCCCCCTCCCCTCCTGTATAGAGCCAGTATCTGACTGGGCGTCCTCAAGACTCTGGACTGTGTTAAGAGCGACATAGCGAACTTTGGAATTTCCTGTCACTTTTCAGAACTTGATCTGATTTGTCTAGTTCTGTAGTGATAAGATAAACCAAACAAAAACCACTAAGTGCTGCTTTTCTTTTTCTTTTTTTTTTTGTCAGTGAGTAAAGCTCTCAATTTAGACACTTGGACTACTGGTTCATGGGTGGTGAAGTTGGTACAATCACTCAGAGGCTAACATTGTGGCATTCTCTTAAGAGTTTTACACAGGCACCAATAAAACAGCAGTCTCCATTCCATTGTAGTTGGGGGGTGGGTTTGTGTTATTAATTAGTTTGCAGCTTCATTAATGCACAACTGCTTCAATTTCATTATAAGGTCTGTATGCTGTTGTGTCATTTAAGTTGAACTTTTTATAATGTTGCTTTTTCCCTAACACACAAGCAGAACCAGTAAACTATACACTTTAGTTATCAAGTGAGGCCAAGCCATTTGTTGGTAAAAGGAGCCCTCTGTACCTTTGCATTAATGGATGGTGGATGGTTTATCACTATCCCACCACAACATACTTCCAAACTAACATGTAGCTTTGCCAGTGAATCATACTGTTAACTGTCTCCAATCCAGAAACCTCAGTTACTAAAATGTTAATTTTTCATTAATACTGGAACTTTTCTGAAACTATACGTAAATACTGCTATGAAAATATGCCGTCATTTAACAATTTTTTTTTTCCACAATATGGTTCTGATCCACTCACAGGCATAAAGAGATTATTCCCACATGTGTTGAGTTCCTCAGCAGATTTTCTCCTGTAGATTTATAAGCACCCTCCTCACTTTGAAAACATACAAGACTGAAAGAAATGCTCTTAAAAAGTTTGTATTCAGGGTTCAGACACAACCGGTATACCTCTTGTGATCTCTGCTGAAGTAATTTGACCTTTTATTCATAATTGTTCAGATCAACTCAAGCTGACAGCCCATTGTGATTTTTATTTATTTTATTTTATTACTTTAAGCCGTGTTTCACTTCTGCAGGAATTAAGCGTGCAGAGCCTCCCATAGGGTCAGATAGAAGGCCTTGAGGAGGTGGCATGTACATTCCCTCAGGAGGGTTGGAACGTTCTGTCCAGTGGAATTATTCAGACGCAGAGTCACAATAGAAGCATTATCAAAAACCTTTTTCAATATGAAAAGCTCAGATTCCAAACGCCTGTGAGAAATGTGTGTGACAACCTCAACAGTTGTGCTGCTCACATGCATTAAAGCTACTTTGCTTTCTCATCTGCTACTTAGTAAAGAATTAGCAGACCCTTTTCTTATAGCGATGAAACCCATTAATAAAATGTTGAATAAAAACATTATTGCACAGTGTCTATTGCATCACTGCATGAGTTATTTTTTTATTACCTGCTTTCTGAACAGGAGGGCCAGTTTATTGATCACCCTGTGAATATATACACCTGACAGGTGGGAGTATTCATTCAAAGAGGAATCAAATGCTTTAAGAGCTTGAAGGCAGTTTTAATGCACATTTTCAAATGAAAAGGTTCAGCATCAGTTTTCATGTTTCCATGAATGTTCCTGTATTGTAAGAAGTGAGAGAATGCCTGATGCACTGACGGGGGTATCCATAAGATGATAATATACTCTCGTATGTGCATTCCAGCTAAAACAAAACTATGGCATCTAGTCAGTTAGAAATATTTTCTACTAAGACGATGTGTTTACATTTTGAGCTACAGGTTTTTTTTTTTGTTTGTTTGTTTTAGCCAGTACATAAATTATTTGATCAGACTTAAATGCTACCTAAATTAAAGTGAATTCAATTTTGTCCATATTGTGTAACACCTACATTTTTCCATTCATTTACTCAAATATAGAAATCAAGGACACTCAACAAGCCCAGCATGCATCCCTGTTTACCCTAAAGTAATACATAATGAATGACAGTCATGTACATTTTATTAAACCAAATCATGCTACTGTGAAAGTCTATGAGCAAATAGCATTTTTTGCAAAATTGCCTGGAGCTGATAGATGTGTTCCATCTAAATTTGATAACCATTAGATATAGAGGATGACACTTAAAACTGCCAGATCTGACCAGTTTTCTTCCCCACTGCCATAACTTTACGTGTTAAGCTATTCTGGAGCCATCTAGTATAGAGACGGGACATACAAAGTTCTTGCCAAAGGCGATAATTAGCAGTCACCACATGGGCTTACTGCATGATGTTCACAACTGGAGAGGAAAGTATGATCAAACCTCAAAGTCTCACCCAGCTGAGGCGACTGCTCGAAATTGGAGAGCAGTTTATTATTTCTGAGGGGCCTAAATCTCCCATCAGTGTGCAGAAATCAGTATGACTTTGTTCACTCTGCGGCTGAAACAGACATGTAAAAACACCCTCTACGTTCTTTCATGTGGAAAGAAAGCAGCTTCGTGTTGGCTTGAGCACCAAAGCTTCAATTCTGATGAATCCACTTTCAGATGCTATGCTCTTTTTTTTTTTTTTTTTTTTTTTTGACTGCTTATATATGTGTGTAATGTTGAGAGGTTAATATGTAAATATTGTATGTGATCTACAAGAAGGTACTATGCTCTATTAAAAATAGTGTTATTTTCTGAAAGCTATATTGCAATTGTGTAAGGATGTCAGATGAGTCAAAGACTAATTAAAAAACAAAATTGAATAATTAAAAACCAAATTCCTTTGTATCTCAAAATAATCTAACTAAACAAAATTAAATATGCTATGTTTAGTAGAACTGCTTTGTTAGTGTTAACATTTTATTTTTAACAAGCACATTTAAAAAGAAAAAGGATGTTTTTTTCTTCAAAAACATTTTATGTGGATAACATGACTTTTGAAATCAAACTGTTCATTCTAACCCTTATCAGGCCTGTGCAGTGAGCAGGTTGTGTAGTTTGTTCTACCCATCTGAGATGCAGTGTGAGGATTGATACCGCAGCTTGTGGAAAGATCTAATGCCACCGCAGACAAATTGGGGAAATAACAACATTCCACACATTCTGGGCCCTTTTTTTTCTTTCTGTGGGCATGACAGTCCAAAACTGCTGCCATTCGCAATGAAAAAAACAATCTTTTGTCAGCTACATTTCATAACAATGCTGCACACTAAGAGCTGTGTGACTGCCTTCAAGTAGGAGGAGAAAGTGTTTCAACAGGAAGCTAGCATATTTGAGATGATTGCACAGGAAAAATGAGATGAGCCAAACAACTAGTATATTTTCTGTTGTCATTACACATTGTTTTATATCTGAGTCTAGGGGTCTTCAGTTGTATGTCCTGAATCTGGAAATAATGTTAAAATAGAGAGAATTAAATGTGGTTGTGCAGGTTGTCATGGTTACTGTGTCCCTTTCTGGGAACAAGCATTTTAGGAGATGCTTGCTCAAAGATGCAAACCATAAGCATTTAGTTGTCTGCATTAAAGTGATGCAGGAAGTGTGTTGTTTTATGTGGTCTCCTGTTTCAGATAAAATCATGACTCATCATAACTGCACTTATTAAAAAAGACGAACTGAACAAATTTGCCATTCCACTGTCAGACATTTTTAGCCCTACCTTTACAGCTGTTTACTGTCAAAGATTCTTATCCAAACAATCTCAAAATTAAGAATAGACAAATCCTCTTTGCATCAAAAAAATGCCCTAGACATTTTTTGTTCAAACATGTAACACTGAGTTTCACATTTCACATGGCTTTAACATGGGGAAACAACAAAGACATGATATTTATTCTTAATTTAACTATGTCATTATCTGGCAAAAAAAGAAATAACTGGATTAACTGACTGTCAAATGCTTAGTTTCCTGTTGTGCAAAGTGTGGCAGGAAAATCTCTTAACTGTACGCTCTTGTGGATATAGCACAGTTTTTTTTAATGTGTTGCAATAGTCTTAATGTTTTTTTTCTTTCTTTTTCTTTTTTTTTTTTCTTTCCTTAAGAGGTTCAGCCTGACCAAAGGCATGAGGGTCAACTTCAGCACCGAACAGCATCAGACCACCTAAGAAGACAGAACATTTGGCTAGCAGCTTTATATGTTTTCTTTGGCTGTCAGGCACATTTCACACATGACCTCCGACCACTGTTGTTTTTCTTAATATGGGTAAAATTGGGGCTTTACCATGCAAAGACAAGAACAAGACCAGGCAGGTTACAGTTAGTATTTCAGACAATGTGACAGTTAAGACAACAAAGAAGACCATGCAATGTAGGAAACATAGTAGAAATGCTCAAAGTGAACTCAATGTCAACATAAAAAAGAGCAAACATAGATAAAACATGTTCAGACAGGATAATTATCCTGCATGTGAAAGATAATACTGGTGAGCAGAGAAACATAATGAATTATACACAACAGAAAGCATGCTTCAGGGAGGAGTCTTCATCTTTGACCCACCACATCACTTCAGCTCTGGGGAGAACAAGTGGATCAGGGCAGATGCTTGAAAAACAACCCACCCCTCATTTCTTGCCAATCCTGTTCATTTTTTCTCTCTTCAGATAGTAGATTAAAAAAATATGAAAAAATAGGCTAACAATAAAATCCCAGCATCAGCTAAATGTCAAAAATGGCCCTGAAAGCAGTGCAACGGGGCTGCATTGGGCAGGATGTTCCACTCAGAGTTTGTGGTTCTGGCTGTTGGAGATGCCAGATGGAGCCAGCAGCACTTCAGACTGGTAAGTGGAGGCAGATGATGATGTTGTACCCTCCCTCCTTTAGACGTCCTACATTTTCTCCCCCAACCACAAGCAGTTAAACCCCACAACATCCCATTAACAGCACTGCTAGTGTTTGCTTGTTCATCAAATGTCACATTATAGGGAACTATTGCTCCTTGAACCTTTAGAGAGTAGCATTAATGCATTAGCGTGTTCTCACAATAATGATAAATTTTATGACTATGATTTAAAAAAATGAGGCCTTAAGAAATATGAAATGAATCTAAAATTTCACTATGGCATTAGATCATTTTTTACAGTGAATATTTTATAATACATGCTTTAAAATCTCACGTGTTGGTTCACTTGGCTGCATGTTCAGTCATGTCACTGATATATTATTCTTGCTAGGCCTGCGTTTCTATCCACTTTTTATACCAGTGGGCCACCCTGTGGACATAAACGAGGAATGCAACCTCTCACAAATGCCAGTGAATCTTGCAATTAACATGAAAAGGTATAAAACCATAAAATAGACCTAGGATTTAAAAAATGCTACATATATCCATATTTGTTCACAATGTTTATATCAGCCGTTCCAATGACACAATTTCAGACATTTTTTGCACTGCAATATTTGATTTTGGATACTAGTTTTAAATGATAAGGTTTCCACTGTGGATAACCTTTAGAAATCAGTCAGTGTCACAACTGCCCTTGTCAGCATTTTATTGTCTTATTGCACGTGTATCATCTCTAATGTGTTTTTTTTTTAGCCTCACAGCTCATTCATTTTCCCGTATCCAAGACTTATGCATTCAATCTTACCTACTGTGAGTGCTTTCCTCTAGAATGACCACCATATTCCCACTTCATCCTCATCTATGTCAAGTCTGTATGACTCCAGTGCAGACCGTATGAGTCAGAAATCAGGTAACTGGGAGAAAATTGTGTAGGTCTGGCTCACATTGTGACCTTTCAGACTCCTTTGCTCTCCTCATTCTTCATCTCAACTACGAAAACATCTAAAATCCTCTTCTTATTACCTACAGAGACTACTTTCTGCTTTCATCTCCCTTGTGTAAAAGCCTAACTTGAGGCTGCTGGGTATCTAGTTGCTGCACTGACCTTGTCAGACTATCACTGCTGTACCATACCATGGCTATAAAAATCAGCTTTCCTGAGACAGAAAACAGGGTGCTACCTGCACACTCACAAAAAACATCAAAATATGCTCCTCTCTTTGTGATGAACCCATCTACCTTTTTAAAATCTACTCTTTAACGTACTGATTGTGGACTTGTGTGGCCAATATAACAGTCACCTTATTGAAACATGAGAGGAACTACAATCCATTATCCCTACACAATTTTCTCGTTCCCGACTCCGTCTTTGTTCCACGTGTTTGTGCTTCCTTTATTGTAAATCCCCCTCTACCCACCTGTGACATGCTGCGAGCAGTTAGAGTATTAAAATAGTCCCAAACAGGACCAAACAAAGCCGAATCATCAGCTCACAATCTGCAGGTCAGCACAAGCACCAAAAACGCCACTTAGCGTTCCAATGTCAGACAGCAATGGTTTCTCAAAAAAAAAAAAAACTCTTGCTGGAGAACAGTAGAGAATAAAAATGTTATACAAATATACAAGCACATAATTATAATACTCTTGACAGATTTCTGAATCTACTCATTGTTTTTGCTTTCTGTTGTTGATCAGATCATATTCAAAGTTACTGAATGTGGTGTTGCTGAATGCACAGCGATGTCACAGAAGCTGCAACCACATACCTTCAGGCACTGTTCAGGACCTGGCCATGACTTAGACTTCCCTTCCTGTGAGGGCCTCAGAGTCATATTCTGTCTTTCAGAGGCTAAATAAAATATACTTCTTGATGTGAAATAAAAACTTTCCCCCTGCCTGCTCTTTTCTTTGGCTGTATACTTATCACATGAGCAAAATTTTATACACTGTGGCACAGGGTGAGTTCGGTCTATTGTTTGACATGGCACCAGCTTCATAAAAATGCACCTAGATTTGATGCAGGGGTAAACTTAGTAAACATAACAAGACATCCTATATTGTAACATACTCAATCTTAGCGAAATCAAGCTTAACAGTCAACAAAAATACTGGTACGATCCTCTCTCTGGCACAAACCCAGCCTGACTGACCGACAACCCCCGACAGCTCAGCCCTTCACCGACCACATTCGATCGATCCACATCACCATAACAGCCAGATAAAACAAACCATCAACTCAGTGATTATTACCCCAAAACAATATTGATGGTTTCGACATTATGTCAATAACGTAAACCAACATGATTCAGTTTTATAGCTATGATTATTGCTCATTATAAATACAGATAGCCTAGTTCAGTTGTGGCAGATGGGGCACTGCACTTGCCAACGCATCAAAAGGATCTCCAGTTGCAGTGTGAAACATAATATAGTTAAATTTCTAAATATATCATATTATTATATTATAATCTTACTACTTGCCCTGGAGTAAAGAACCTGTAGTGCCTGCTCTATTTCACACTTATTGAGAGTGAATGCTAATAGATTTATCTTTGCTTGATCTAAATGGAGTTATAGCAAAGCACTAAATACACAAAGATTAGTGCATTTTGCTGTGACTTGACATTCACATGCCGACCTCTTAGCTTGGATACTAACATATTGCTGCAAAAACAGGACAGCGTGTTTACATTCCCTTTAAGACTGAGAGCTGAACAACCCAGGTAAACAAATACTGTGGAAAACTATGAGTGGTTTCCATAACAACACAGTTTTGATGAGGAAAACTCCACACTATTCTTATTTGCTTTTGAGACTTTTCCTTCAGCTAAAATCACCATACAAAAGGTGTTGAGCTACAGAATCTGTGTGGATGTTCGGCCAAAGTCTAGAATCACAATCTGGAGAAAAAAAAAAGAGGGAAAGGTGTCTAGTGAAGCATGGTGACAAAGTGTCAAACCATTGCTTGCCTCTCTGGATCCCCCGCCCTACTCTCATCCCCAGACAGGGTTGGGCCAAACAGCTGGTGTTGCAGAAGAGAAGCCTGGACATGGGATTTGCAAATATCTGGCTCTCTGATTCTGCACTGGACCAGCATGGAGGAGCAATAAATCCCAAATTCAAAGTAAGTGTAGCTGATGGTCACCACATCTGTGTGTGGATATTTGTGGACTGAATAGAGATGGGAAATTTTCCTCATGTCTTGAGAAGTTGTTTACCAGCTAGCTCTCACTTGTCTTACTTCTCTGTTATATTTCTGGAGTGTGTGATTGTAGATTCTCAGAGAACATTATATAATCTGAGTTGTTACAGATTTTGGTAAGAAGGAGCAAATCAAAACGAGTTCAGTACAAAGAAAAAAATCTTAAAAAGTGCTGTTGAATATTTTGCCAAAATATGACAGCTAAGTGCCTTTTAAACTGGCACATCAGTGTCTAGCTTTTATCTTATCTTTTTATTTACTTTTTGTGGGATTTGTACTGTTTGTTCTTAAACAGCAAGAAAAGGAAATATGCTATTCATATTTCCTATTTATCTTTTTATTGAAAGTAGATATCTTTAAAGCCAAGAATTAAAAGCTAAACTAAATTATTAGGACTTTTGGTAAAAGTGTATAAATACTGCAGAAGGCTTCCTGTGGTGGAAATAAAAACCCAGAAGACTGCAAATATTTGCTAAAGGTCATGTTTACTGAGCTGAGGTTAGTATTTCAGGGTTTCAGAGTTTGTGATTAGTCGCCTAAAGATGATCAAGTTTGTTGAAAGTACACAAAATATATTTTCTATCACATACATTAAAACTAAGTATGATGTGTTTTGATGAAGATGATCTTTTTTTATCTGAGTAGCAAATATTCTTTCAATTTACTGATTAATAGTCATTAAGTTAGGAAAAAGCAGTTAGACAGAGCTAGGACTGCTTAAACTAAGACTTCAATGCATCTGTTTAAGTCTGTAGCATGAATGTTAATGTACTTACATAGCCGTCTGCCATCCGTTTTATACCCTGTAAAAAGTGTCATCAAGATGGTCCTACAAAAAAGTTCCGATATGATTTTTAAAAACACTTTTTTTCAAATTAAAACACACTGTGCTTGTTTTGTATTATAATTAGGATCATGACAGCTGTCCTTTAACATATTCTCCACTAATTGTCTTTTTCTTTTTGTTTTTCTTTCCTCCTCTTTACTTCGCAGCTCAGGTGTCACTGCAATAAAATCTCTCATCGAGACTTAATGAATAAAGATTCACATGCACTTGGAGAGACAAAGCAGCACTCCAATCAAATGACTCAAAAGAGGAGAAAGAAAAGCACCTTCTAATCTCAGGACCACAGGCTGGACAGCCGCAATGATGAGACTCATGAGAGGCAAAGGCCAAAGGCGATTTTTAAAACATGGATGTGCTTCTGTTATTCATCAAAAACTTACAGGCAGATGAAACTTGATGTTATTATGGGGTCAAATATCCCATAAATGTTTTGTTTGGCTCACCTGACATCTGTCAGCACACCAACACAGCATTGATGAATTTTCCTTTAAAGAGGCAAAGCTGGGAACTGCCAAGGCCTAACTATGTAGCAGATTTACATGTGGCTTGTGATTTAAGACGGTTCGACCGCAATCAGTATGGAAGGGCAGACGACTGCTTTGGTTTGGATATATGATAACACTACAGATCAACTGAACACTTCATATAAGTACAACACAACAGATTTAACTGAAAACTCTGACAAGTACCAGTCTTATATTATTGGTCTCTTTCTGTCCTGCCTCTACACCATCCTCCTTTTTCCTATTGGATTTATTGGCAACATCTTAATCCTGGTGGTAAACCTGAACCACAGAGAGAAGATGACTATCCCTGATCTCTACTTTGTTAATCTGGCTGTAGCAGACCTCATCCTGGTGGCTGATTCCCTCATTGAGGTCTTCAATCTAAATGAAAAGTATTATGACTATGCCGTCCTCTGCACCTTCATGTCCCTGTTCCTGCAGGTCAACATGTACAGTAGCATCTTCTTTCTCACGTGGATGAGCTTTGACAGATATATTGCCCTGGCTAGCTCTATGAGCTGCAGCCCACTAAGGACTATGCAGCATGCTAAACTCAGCTGTGGCCTCATCTGGATGGCTTCCATCCTGGCCACACTTCTTCCCTTCACTATTGTACAGACTCAGCACAGGGGTGAGGTGCACTTTTGCTTTGCCAATGTCTTTGAGATTCAGTGGCTCGAGGTAACCATTGGCTTTTTGGTGCCCTTCTCCATTATTGGTCTGTGTTACTCTCTGATTGGGCGAATCCTCATGAAGGCCCAGAAGCACCGTGGATTATGGCCACGGCGGCAGAAAGCCCTGCGCATGATTGTGGTGGTGGTACTGGTGTTCTTCATCTGTTGGCTCCCAGAGAATGTCTTCATCAGCATCCAGCTGCTTCAGGACACAGCAAACCCATTGCAAAGGACTGCTACCACCCTGTGGCATGACTACCCCCTCACAGGCCACATTGTTAACCTGGCAGCTTTCTCCAACAGCTGCCTCAACCCCATTATCTACAGCTTTTTAGGAGAAACTTTCAGGGACAAGCTGCGTCTCTTCATTAAGCAGAAGGCCAGCTGGTCAGTGGTGAACCGCTTCTGTCACCATGGCCTTGATCTGCACCTCCCTGTCAGGGGCAAAGTGTCAGAGGTGTGACTGCAATAGGAAAAACTGTTTATATAAAAACATCTCCACAAACTTCTTCACATAAAAGTTATATATTAACTTTCTTTAAGTGTTATACTTGTGTCTCAGTTAACAAGCTCACATTGTGAACAAAAGGCACAAACAGCACACTCAAAGGATGAAAACAGCTTTATGTGTATGTCTTTTGAATAAACAAAGGATGCAGGGTACATAAAAACTTTTGTCATGTCATCTGCACATTCTCTTGTTTTATTTTAGTGTATTTTGTGTTTAATTTTTCCCTAAATAAATTATGTGGCGCAATGCAAGCATCAGTACCCTGAATAAAAAAGCACAAGGCAAAAGTAACAAATTTCTTAATTACTCTCAAGTTACAGGTCAGTTTTTCATGGCAGATATTGGGAACAATTGAACATATTATATTGTGGCATCAGTGATATTGTATTCACATAGTATTGCAGGGTTTTGAGAATTCACCTGTATAAATACAAAATATGTATTAGAGCCAAGCAGACACACAGAGGAAGCTCTACATCACATTGAATCTAATCAGGCTATCTGTTTCAGCTACAGATAATTTCCGTTTAATAAAAAAATAAATAAATAAAAATAAAAAAAAATAAAAATGGGAGAAGGGGGAATGTGTGCAAGGTAAGTGTGGCTTTTATCAAAAGGTTTTTATGTGTCCACCATCCACAGCTGCAATTTAATATTAATTCGGGGCATTGCAATTATTGAATACAACACACACAAAGACACAGCAAATGCAGATTTTCTTCTTTCTTGTTTTAACATGATATTCCAACGCTTTCTGTGTTTCAGTTGAGCCCATTTTCTTTTTACTTTTGTTGTTCAAAAGCTCTCATTTTGTAAAATTAAGCATTCTTTGAATCAAATGTTTTATTTCTGGATATAATGAAAACCTCCCACATTCCTAAGAATATTATAGTAGAAGCTGTTGATAAACTCAAATACAAAACAAGCTGTTTTATACATGTCTTTAATTGTTGCCCTTTATTTCCCTACTTTTTATAAGTGTAAAAACACTTTGGTCACAGTCCTGTTTTGAGCTGAGTTCATTTATTGAGGTGTCATATCATTAAGTGTAGCTCAAGAGTGTGTAGGTTGCTTATTAAATGTGCATAATAAGCAGAATATTTTAAAAATTGTGAAACAAATCTAAAAATCGTTCAGTTCATATATGGCTGCCACACTTAGCCTCCTTGTCAGATCTTGTTAGTATGATGGCAGAGCAAAGAGGCAGGCGTTGGGATGGAGTAAACACATAGCAATCCTTTGTTACACTCTTTTTTAATTTAATCTGCAAAGGTGTAGCTTGTTCTGCTGTTATTTTCTGTTTATAGGATGAATTTACTCTTTTTTTGTCAGTGTAGATACTTAAACAGTTGCAAGATAGGTTGTTTGGTGATAGATGACATGATTTCAGACCTTTCTCAAAGCTTTACATCCTTTTTGCTGTTCTGTCATTACACATTTAAAAGATTTATTTTTATAGCACTATGCTGTTTCCTGTATTTCAATAATCTTTTGTTGTCCTTAAAATGAAATACTACAGGGTCCATGGAATATTCACTTTGTTATTCACATTTTCTCAAATATAAACAATACAGAATTGTGCCAGTTCATTGAAGGATGCTGAAGTGGTGTGTATATTAAACATTAAGCACAAAAAGTAAAGAGGAGTAGCTGTCACACCTAGGCTGAGGATTATACATGAATACATAAATACGTCTGCATGTGCAGGAGGCAGCCGGAGATAATGGTGTGACTGGGAAAAATAGGACTCCAAACCACAAACTGTTATTCCAGCTGTAATCATCCTGGGAAAGCAGCGCTGAGGATTGTTTATTAGAGGTCTGCAAAAATGCAAAACTTGCTCTAGTGCATAATAGTAAAAATAGTTTCGTTCTTTGTACTCAATTTGAGCAGAAAGATATTCTCCTTTAAACACTTTTCAATCTATTAATATCACATACGCAGTTTTCAGAGTAGCTTGAATAATTGTAATTTGTACATTGATTTAGACATGTTAGCAGGCTTTGTAATCATCTGTAAATTTAACGTGGCCATTTGAGTGCCCTGGAGGGCAAAGGCATGTAAGTAATAATACAATGTGGGCTGTCAAGTTCATTGTATAAACAGTAATCTCTGTGTTCATGTGTTCAGCATCTACAGAGACAAAATACTATTTTTCATGTCCCATACACACACATCTACACACAAACGCACTCATCTGACATACTGTGAGAAGAGCTTGACAGTAAACTGTATGAACAGCTGAGACTACTGAGCAAGGTTAAAGGTTTGTGACGGCTGACGTCACAGGAGGAAGCAGGGTGTGACTTTTCTCCTCACCATATTCACTACTTTCTTGGGATGATGCTGTATCTAGTAATAAGAACAAACTATAATAATAATAATAATAATAATAATAATAATAATAATAATAATAATAATTTTTACTTTATTAATCCCAACTGGGTAATTCAGCTCTGCATTTGACCCATCTGTAGATGTACCAGAAAACAGTGTGGAGGGGCTGCCTTGCTCAAGGGCCCACAGAGGTTCACCTCTGTTGACCTCTGTTGAAAAAATGCTCTTTCAGTTAAATGATGGTGATTATATCATGTGGAAAAAAACAATTCTTTTTTTTTTTTAAAAAAAAGAAAAAACTAAACTGCATATAAAAATCAGTAGTTTTGTATTTCTAGACTATATCTGTTATTATGCTGACATGTGTGGCACATTCAAACATGAGGTGTTTATTTATATAAATTTCTTGGATCATAACTTCCAGTTTTATTTATAACAAAATTTGAGATCATTATTAGACAGGTTTGAACGTGAAATACATTTTGCTGAAAGTTCTTTTGTGCAGTTCATGAGGATCATATAGGCTACAGCAACTCTCTAAAACTTCATCATCTCACCTAAATTTATTGCTGATAATGTGTGTTAAATGTTTGATGACTCCTGTCAATCAAATTTAGGAAGGCATGCTCTCTGCCATGAATAGCTTAGAATGACAAGAAATAATAAAAACAGTAATTTTTTTTTTTTTTTTTGTATAAAGGGGAGTCCCATCAAATACTGTCTAAGTTATTAAAGATGCTGGACATTGTCTAACTATAAACTGAGTTTGAGTGGGGTATGTCAAAGTAATTACAACTGGATAAGCCAGAGCTTATGTATAATTATAAGACTGTGGACTCGGTGGCCTTCTGTGGTTGAATAATGGACTAGACATATAATTGCATTTGTACATTAAAATCCCTTGCAGGGGAAAAAAGGGTAGCCGAACAGTTAGCATCTAGAGAAACAAAGAAAATGGATGGGAGGTTTTGATGCCATAAAGAGACACTTCAAACTGTTTGTTGTTAATATATTGCATAATAAGGTCACGTAAAGAGCATACAAGATAATGAGAAATAACACAAAAACTTTGCATAACCCACTAATGCTTGTCTACATTTCTTAAGTGTAGTATGTAGTGAGTGGGTGAGATTAGTTGAAATTTTAATTCTCAATGTTGAAAAGAATTTGTAGTTTCAAAACAAGGAGTCATGAACTGTTGCTTTTACTTCAGATCACAACAAAAGCTATGTGATTGCCTGTAAATCCCACAAAAAACATGTGAAGTTCTTTTTTATTATGCAGACATTTATCTTCATTAATGCTGTGACTTTTAAGAAGTGTGATGCATCCCGATTTAGCTATATGTGACTCAATTTCTTAGCAGCATGTGATTGTGTATTTCACACTTTTTTCTGTATAATATACAGAAAAAACTAATACACACGTCTATAGATAACATATTCCACGCAACACAATAGTCCTTTGGTTAAATTTGATATTCTAACATTTAACAATAAGGTTATCAAAGGTTATTTTTAAAAGTGATGGCCTATTTCAATGGCAAAAATACAAAACATTACATTACATGCTAATTGACAATTATGTAAATAAGTTGATGATGTCAGTTAGTGACTTCTAGTGACTTTCAGGACAGCCAGTAGCTAATTTCCTTACTGAGGAGTTGGCAACAGTGTTGGCAAGCAGGCCATTCAAAAACATTAACCTCTGCCTTGTTACGAAGGAGCACGGAAGGTGGCCGGGTGGTACACTCACTCATGCTACAAAGAGAACCAGGGTTACACAAATAATCTAATGGAAGGGGATGGAAGGACACCAAGACAATTGGGGAACATGGCCCCAACACTTTAGGGGCCAGTAAACCACTCATGGGCGAGGCCAATAAAGCCAATCCTCTCTGGGTGGGGGGGAAAAATTTCCCCCTAAGCCTGAGACAATAGGTCTCTGTGCACAGGTAGAGACCAGGGCTCCTCCAATAGGAGCTGGGTTATCTCAACTAACCAGTATTTTGATGGCCAGTGAGGTGCAATCAGAATCGTCGACAGGCCCCCTGCTCGCACCCTGGATAATGATGGCGAAATGAGCACTATGGGCGGGAAAGTGTACAGAAGAACACAATGCCACCGGTGGGTGAGGGCATCCACTCCCAGAGAAGCACTCTGGTCATGCAGAGAGAAGAACAGGGGGCACCGAACCTTCCCTCAATTTGTGACGAGGTCCACCGATGGCTCACCAAAACGTTGCCAGATCCGTCTGACCACATCTAGGTGGAGTTTCCAGTCTGCGAACAGACGGCTCCCCTGGAAAGCAGGTCTGCCCCCTGGTTTAGAGTCCCTGGTACATGAGTTTCCCTTAAGAACCAAAAATTCCTGCTGGCCCAAATAATCAGCTCATGAGTCAGCAGATGTAGGCGAAGGGATCTCAGACCATCCTGCCTGTGTCCTAATTAACACATGATGCCCAAACAAGAGAGGGAGGAAATGTTTTAGTGTTAAGAGGACAGCCAACAGTTCCAGGTAACGTATACAGGCAGAGCACATGTGAGGGCCTCATGTCCTGTTCACAGACCTTTCCTCCATGATGCCGCTCCAAGCCTGAGAGTGAGACATCTGTCATGACCACTTTTCTGCTCTGGACAGTTCTTATGGGCACACCCTGAGTCAGAAAGTCTGCACCTTACCAGGGGTGTCATGCAGCCTCGCAGGCTGCAGAAACTCGCAATCTGCTGCAGACCATGGGCTCCGCTTCTAAGAGGCTACCCAGCGTTGGATCCCCCTCATGTGCAGATGGCCCAAAGGGATCACCACCAGCCCTAATTCTGATTCTGTTTAAAAGCATTAACAGCCTCTTTTGTTGCTGACTCCAGTTATTTGACCCCCTCTTTAAACTCTGGACCATCAAAGCTAACACAGTCTGCCTTCTGTGTGACAATGGACTGCATCAGCTCCAAACTTTTTTGTTATGTTGTGAAATGTGTGTAAATAAAATGCTGCTGAGAGGTGCAACACAGAGATATGCCATCATTAAAAGATTAATTCCTCTATTTCAGTGTGTACAACTGTTTTACATTATATCTGGTAATATGCTGTCCTTCTGATCTTAGAAGTAGGGTTTTGATTGTGAGGAAAAATTATATATTTTCTGTGAGATGTGAGCTTTCAGTAGAGGAGCCGTTTGTTCGTGTTCATGGGGAGACGTCATCTGTGTTTACATATTCGGACTTTGTGTACCTAGTCTTTTAATTATTGTTGTCTTAACTGTGTTTGGTGGTCATAGAAATGATTTTGCTGAGGTGCTAGATGAGATTATGGACTTTCTGTGGGTACCACACATGTTTATATTTACATCTACAGACCTGACGCTACACCCGGAAACGAGATGTTAACCCCTTAACTCCCGGTAGCGGAGGCTGTAGGTGCAGTTAGGCTAAGAATGAAAGGTTAGAGAATTTATAGGCCAGAAATCTGGATAATGAAGCACTGAAGGTGCATAGATGGAAGTTATTGTGCATATTGTAAATATTTCTCTCTCCTCACCATCTAGAAGCTGTGAGATTCTAATCCTGCTTTCTGTCTGTTCACCTGATGCTGATATTCATCACATATTGTTCCTTCTGTGTTTAGAAGGAAGCAGCTTCACAGCTTTAAATTTGTCCTGCTGACTTTTTGCCTTTTGGTTAGTAAATCCTGAACATTTCATCCTTCTTTATCATGAATATTTGATTTTATAAATATATATGAAAAAATATTTTAACTGTTGCTGTTTAAAGAGAAAACTGCTGCTAAATCTGTTAATGTGTTTAGTGCAGGGGTCTGCAGCCTTTCCAAACCAAAGAGCCATTTTTCTCTCAGCCAGCTAAATAAATCTCCTTTAGAGCTGCAAATGTTATGAGACTTTTCAAAAAGGCAACTTAATATATATTTTAAATGAAGAGCCACCATATTTGTTGTTTCTGAATAACCACATTTTTATTTCCATTTTTAGGTTTTAAAATAAAGAAAAACATAAAACCTTTATATTAAAAAAGGATAGACAGGATGTGGATATTTGTGGAAAATTATGTAAAGTTAAAAACAAAACTGTATTATTTTGGGTCAAATAAAATATTATGATTGGTATTAATACTACTAGTACTATTAACAACAACAACAACAAAATACTACTACTACTACTACTACTACTACTAATAATAATAATAATAATAATAATAATAATAATAATAATAATAAGTAGAAGAAGAAGAAGAACACCAACAAGAGGAATTTCTGACAAGGTAGCTATTTTTGGAAACATGGACAGAGACAGATATTAATTTCAGTGTCTGTTTCACTGCAAGTACAATAAAATAAAATAAAACCACCAGCTTGAATTGAATTATATAAGCTATCAGTATGTCTATAAAGCCAGGCGACATAAACAGTCTGAGAAGTATGTCAGTGTCTAATTGTTCCAGCGCGCTCCCTCCCCTACGTCCGTGTGGACAGTCCAATGGTGTTTGCAGAGCGTTGTTTTGCAGGCGGACGTGCCTGTACGCAAGCAACAGATCCGGGCGCATGCGCAATTCATTGTTTTGACTGAAAATGCCGTCGGTTTCGAAAACGGCGGCCAATGCGTCTCCTCAAACCGAGAAACCAACCCACTATACGTGAGTAACGCTGCTGCAAATAATCAACTAAATTGCTTGTTGCCGAAAATTTTAGCTGCACGCGGACTTTTGTGCGTTTTCATTTCTAGCATTCCTCAACTCCTGTGTGTGCGTTAAAAACATGGTGCTTTTCCTGGCTTTGTGACTACCGAACGCTACATAGCAAACATCGACTGCTAACGACATCAGCGCTAAGGCAGGAAATACGAACATGTTGAATCGCTTAATTGCCAAACTATTCGTTATCGGAATTGTTTACTATCGCTTCACAGAGTTAAAATGTTTTTTAAATGTTCTATTTTATATTACATCGTCATCTTGGTCTGCTAAATGATTAGCCAGGAACTCGCTAACCAGTCTGCTTGTAAATAGCTCGGCCTTATTTTGAGTTCCCCCTTACTACGCACATTCATAGACGTACGCTCACAGGCTCTTAACCAGACTTACGACTAAATGCATGCGTGGTTTGTACTCTGAATAGCAAGCTAACGTTAGTGACCCAAAATATATTAGTCTACAGCACGACCAGCTGAACACGACATCTCCACACTTTCGCTTAGCTTTGGGTTCAGTCGTTACTAAATATCTATTTTTAACTGGATTTACAACACTACCTTTTTGTTTTTCCTCACTGTTTCAGGTACTTGAAGGAGTTCAGGACAGAGCAGTGCCCGTTGTTCCTGCAGCACAAGTGTACGCAGCACAGACCCTTTACTTGCTTTCATTGGCATTTTCTTAACCAGCGAAGAAGGCGACCCATAAGGAGAAGAGACGGAACCTTTAATTACAGCCCTGACGTGTACTGCACAAAATACGACGAGACCACAGGCATTTGTCCAGATGGAGATGAGTAAGTCCCCGTTATAATCAACACTGTGTTGCACGTTTATTACTACGTCGGTTTGCTGCAACAGCTAACAAATTCCATTGTTGGCTTAAGTACTGAATAAAATGCTTTTACTTAGATATAATTGGTAGTCTCTATTTGCCTATGATATAAAATGATTTGGCTTAATTGTGTGGTAATACCTCTCTTTTATGTAGCACTTTTTCGTTGTGTAGTCCAAAGAAGTAACGTTATCCCAAGTGCATTTTTTTTACTGGCATTTCATTAGGACACAAAGCTTGTTTTTTTTCTTTTTAGAAGGGAGAAGAGTTTTATTAATCAAATTGTCTTTTGTTTACGTTGCACATTTAAAGTCAGCAGAGTTTAACAAGAATTTACAAAGTACATGTAGTTAACCTCTAAGTTATATTTTAAGATTTTAGAGGTACTCATGCGCAATCAGTATTATTATTTTTTTTTTAAAGTACACATAGACCGAAATCACAATTTAGCCAAAGAGTAATTTTAACCACAATTGTGTAACTTAATTTTATCCTAAAATTAAAAAATGGAACAGAAACTAATCTAATGCAACAGGCACTCATTTAAATGGTGCATGTTGGAGTTCTGAAGGTGAACTCTACATTTCAAAATGCTGGCAGATTATTGTGCACGCTAGTTCATGGTCCTCTTTTTGTGTGGCTGTTTTTCTGTTATTGCATGCACGCTTTTATACTTGCTGTGTATAAAAGAGAGAACATTACAGCAATTTTTTCAGTATCAATGCAGCTTTTTTTTTTTTTTTTTTTTTTTTGCTGATGGCAATGTAATGACACAGAATTTCCATCAGAATAGCATATTTTCAGAAATCTAATTTACCTAGTCTCTGCTATTTTTTGGGAGGTGTTTTTCTAAATGTGATAACACAATATTTAAAAAATGTGAATGGAGCACATTAAGTTTATAAATCACAGCAGAAAACATTTACTAAGCATGTCATTCAAGGCCTTTTGGTTTTAGCCGATGTCAACATTTAAGTATTAACCAACTGATGCCGAGACTAAATAAAATGTTTATCAAAAAGCGTTTTTGTATGATGGGTAATTAACTAAATAAAATGAATATTTAACTGCATGCAAGGTAATGGTTTAAGGAAAGAAAAAATCAGTTATTAAACTAATGCAAGATGCACACTGTAATCCTTACTATTCCCCCTCTGCTAATGGAAGATATTTTTGTATGACAGTATGTGTTGCTATAGCAACTGTAGCTACTCAAGAAGGAAAAAATATTGTTTATTCAAGGGGCTTATTGGTTGTTTATTTCTTGATGCATTGCTGTTCTGTTAGTCCATCTTTTATGAAGCAATGTGTGCAGCTGTAACATCCTTCTTATATATATATATATATATATATATATATATTTAATAAATGGCTTAGACATTGTTTTGAATGTCAGCAGAGTTTTATGCTTTTACTAATCATTCACTATAGTTACGGTCTTCAGCTCTATTTGCATTTTCTAAATACATTAGTACGAAAAATTTTATTTAAGAATAATTTTAAGTTTGGGCTGCTCTTTATGTAAATCATTTAAATGCCATGCAAAGGCTATTATTATTATTATTATTATTATTATTATTATTATTATGTGTTGTATTTGAAAAAATTCATAAGATTATTTCTGTATATTTTGTGTGCTTGTTTCCACAGCTGCCCTTATCTACACCGGACCACTGGTGACACAGAGCGCAAGTACCATCTACGATATTACAAGACTGGTACTTGTATCCATGAGACAGATGCTCGAGGGCATTGTGTGAAGAATGGCCTACACTGTGCTTTTGCTCATGGGCCACATGATCTCCGACCTCCAGTCTATGATATAAGGTGACATGTGAAGCAAATAATAGCTTTTCTTATACCTGCCAAATATTTGCTTCAAAGCTTTACGATGCAACAAACAAATTAGTTAATGCAGACATACATCACACCTTTACAATATAGAATAGCTCTGCCACAGGGGTTTATAGGAATTGTTTGGCTTATACTGTGGTTATTAACATTTTCTTTAGCATCATTCTTATTCCAAGGGTGTTTTGTTTATTGAGAAATCAGAAATGAAAATAATTATATTCATTTTGTTCACAGAGAGATCCAAGCACAAGAGGCCCTCCAGAATGGTCAGTTGGGATCTGGGGAAGGTATTCCTGATTTGCAGCCTGGTGTATTAGCTAGCCAAGCCATGATTGAGAAAACCCTGACAGAAGATCCCCGGTGGCAAGGTGAGTAAGCCTCTGTTGTTAAATGAGGAAAGTTTGTGTTCTTTGCCAGATTAATCACACCCCAGTTATAAATGACAAACATCACTTGCCTATATATATATAACAGATACTCATATCTCTTTTTGCAGATACCAACTTTGTTTTAGCCAATTATAAAACAGATCAGTGTACTAAGCCCCCGAGACTATGCAGACAGGGCTATGCATGCCCCCACTACCACAACAGTAGGGATCGAAGGCGAAATCCACGAAAGTTCAAATACAGGTGAGCTATGATTCAGTACAAGAGAAGATGATGTTGTGTGTATTTGTTTTGGTATACAAGTGTTAAAGGCTTTGACTATAAATGCAGGTCCACTCCTTGCCCTAATGTGAAACATGGTGATGAATGGGGTGAACCCTCCAAATGTGACAGTGGAGACAGTTGCCAGTATTGTCACTCTCGTACAGAACAGCAGTTTCATCCAGAGGTGAGTTATATTTGTTTAGCTGCATCTGAGAATAACAAATTCTAGTGTGTTATGGGTTTTCCCCCTTTTTTTTATTCTTCTGCACACCTTAAAACACAGTAAGTTAAATTAGTCACTTCCCATCAAGGATGGTTGCTGTAAGAAATACTACACATACGTTTTGGTTGGCTTTAGGGCTGGGCATCACCACTAACTTCCTGATTCAATTTGATTCTGATAAAATCCAATTCTGTTAGATATCAATGCAACACGTCTACATGCACTTCTGAAATACAGTATTTGAAACATTAAATTAAAGAACATTTACCAGTTAGCTATTCACAGCCAGAAGTGCAGAAAACAGTTCAACTTTTTAAATGTCTTGATGAAACAGTTTATCCAGCAGAGCTGCTCTAAATATTATTAAAGTTCAGATCTCAGGTAATGTGTTGACGTTAATAAAAACCTACAAAGAATATTGGATGCATTTTAAGTCGTAATGTGACAGAGAAATTGCTACAATGCTAATCACCTCGTCCTGCTTCTTACAGCAAATACTCTCCTACTCTGTTGTCATGCTCACACACAGATCAAACTGGCACCCACAAAAATGAAAAGTAGAAGGCTGTCCTTTTATTTTAACACTAGAATGGTTACGATTCTATTACTAGACTACTAAAACGGTCACCAGCAGTAATTTTGACAGCTACATGTAAAGTTAATTTCCCTTTATAGCGAACTACAGCTAAAACAATAACTAGCTTATAATAATAGCTTATAGCCCTAATCAAATAAGGTTTTACAAAATGAACTATAAAGGAACCATCAGCCCTGTGAGCTGTTTGGGTTTCAGTGCACATCTTGATGATGATGTGGACATTTGTTTCTGCAAAGTCCAGTATGATGTAAAATACAGCATGGATCTATTTCTGCAAACCACCCGTTACAGAATACTTCTCATATGATCCAGAACATTAAGAATCTAAAAATAGAACAGTGCAAAATCCTGTGCGTCTAAGTCATTGCAGGTAGAAATGATCTTATTTATTCTGCTCTTTACATGCTAAATATTAAAACTAATTTTAATAAAAGTTAATGTAGTTTTAGGAAAAGTCAGGAACCAGCAAGGCTTTATGATTATGGAATATGAAAATTTCAAAACAGACTAAATGTCCACTGTGGTTGTTCTAGTGTTGGAAAAAAATTCTGGTTGGATTACTAGCAAATGTACAGTCATTTAATGTCTGCAGTAATCTCAAATTTCGTTATTTACACAGTATATCCTTATCATTGTATCAGGTCATTTTGACATTTCAATTTCAATATAAATACACTGCTATGATTTTATTTGAAAATCAGGTTTAAATAAATTACATAAACTAATTATTTGTTTTTAACATATGTAATATATCAGTCTGTGTCCCCCTGTTTGCCTCTCCGACTCAGTCTGACTCGCTGGACAGGAAGTTTGGTACGATTCGGTCCGCCACCATATTCCTCAGCATTACCACACTCTTCTGAACTGGAATTGGCTGATGATACCATCACACAAACCAGACTTGATGTACTGGAACTATCATCCATGTTTTCAGTTGCTTCTGTCATTTTTCAATCCACTGGTGCGGTGCTCTTTTCAACGTCCGATATACGCATGAAAACAAGCCTGTTTGACTTTTAACTGCACAGAACCACTTATTTCATCATGTTGTATTGTTGTATTGCAAAATTACATAACATCTAAATCGTGTCATGAGCACTTTAACCAGAGAAGATGTTCTTATGACTCTCTGTCCTCAGAGATGGGTGATGACATGTCTGACAGAAATGATCAAAACAAGGAAAAAAAAGGCCATTTTCTTGAGCAGATTGGCTGGACACTGAATGTAATATAAACAATGTGATGGCAGGGAGGCTGAAAGATTCGGTTAAAACTGGGAAATACCTGCAGTCTGTCCTGCAGGTGGCAGCAGATCACACAGATGCTTTGTGGTGGTGATAGTCTTGAATCCTCTGAAAAGAGTCCCACTTGAATAGTCCCTTTTTACCTAAAAAAAAAAAAAAGGACAAAAACTGGACTCCTTTAAATAGTGACCTTTGCACAAGACTATTAATTTTTTTGTCCTGCTGTTCTTGATGGAGGTAGACCAACTTCTCCCTGTGCTACCTCTTTCAAACTAAGCTGTGACAGGCTTATCTGTTGACTATGTGATTAAGTGTCCTCTGTTTGATTCTAATGGTGGAAAAAAGGTTAAAAAAAATACATTAGACTGACAGATAGCCTCACTCATGTAATTCAAATATTTTCTCCTAAACAAAACACATTATTTTCAAATCTTAATAACTTGTGGTCTGTTTTTCTTCCTTCCAGATCTACAAATCTACCAAATGCAATGATATGAGACAAACAGGATACTGTCCCAGAGGACCGTTTTGTGCATTTGCACATGTAGAAAGTAAGTGAGAACTTTTTACTTAAAAAAGAAAGACCATTTACCTTTGGATTTTAATAACGACCACAAGGAATGTTAATTTGATCAACAACCTGGTTCACTAAATGAAAACTTAAAATGAATTTGAATCCTTTCAGGAATTCCCTCAACAGAGGAGACGATGAACTCACTACTAACAGCGATTCAGTCGAGCTCACAGTCCCAGCTGGGCTCCCAGCAGTATTCAGAGTCTCCAGTCACTGAGTGGAACAGTGGAGGAAACTCCACCATCAGCGCAGCCAGTAGCAATGGACAAGTAGAAAGTGTATGCTTTCCCTTTTTTTCTTTTATTTCCATTTCTCTTCTTTAATAGAAAGTTTATCAGATCCAGCTCAACACAAATGCTGGATTTAATTTTTTTCTTTTTTACTTGTTGACATAATTTTATCATGGTGCCATTTTTATGTTTTTTTTTTATACATTTGCCATACTTTTTTTTCTTTATTTTAAAACAGACATTTTCTCATTGTAAGCTAGCCAAATAAGCCACAGTAGCAGTTTACAGTTAGTTTACCTTTTAGTGCTTTTTCTCAGTCCTATTCATTTTATCACTTCCATAGCTCATCCATTGTAATAGTTTGGCTTTCTTTTTTTTTTCTTCTTCTTCTTTTTCCTTAAATCATCATTTTATTGAGATCATATGCACTTCTCTATTCCAGGTTTCATGTTCTAGTAACTCAACTGTAACACCAAGCTCAGGAAGCGACAGTTTGTTATCCCCAGTGGGATCCATCAGCAGGCCCATATCCCTTACTAATAGTAGTTTATGCTCAGAGTCCACCACATCCAGTGTGTCATCTCTGGCTTCTAACTATCCCAAAGCACCGGGCTTTGAACGTGAGGATCAGGTACACAGAATCCACTCTTTAGATTTGGGAAGAATAAACTTTAAAAAGAGAGAGAGAGAAAAAAAAACTGGCATCGCTATTTATTTTTTTATCATTTATTTCTCATGTCATTTTGATTTGATCACTCAAAACCATTTCACCATGTATTCTGAAGCTTATAGGTCATTTTATGTGTTTGATCGTATTATTGAAAAATTATAGATTTTGCATTTGTAATTATATATACAGTATGTCTCAGAAATATAATCAGTTGTGATTGTTGTTGTGGGGAGATTATTCTCTTAACAGTTCCTAAAATGCTAAGTATCTATAAAATACTTAGTTTTGTGATCTAACTGGCCAAAAAATATTGTCACACTACTTTATTCAGTATATCATGTAATCATGACGACAGCTACAACAATCAGGAAACATCAGCTTAACAAAAGGCCACAGATATCTCTGTCAGGAAGTAAAAGTTCAGTATCACTGCCTTTTTTAATTAAAATGATCTAAAATGTTGCTAAAATTAGCTGTCGTTGTGTTATTTCCTGTAGATTAAAAGCAAGGGACATATGGATCAAAAATTCATGGACCAAGAAAAACAGGTATGTGAATAAATTGGTTCTTTTGTGGGGATGTTAAATAAAGTTGATATTTCAATTCATATTGTGTCAGTAAAAACAAGATAATTAAATGTTTTCTTCTGCTTTTCTTTTAGACACAAAATACTGTATTCTCTGCAGTGAATCCTTTGGCATCAAGCTTTACCTCCAGCATAACGTCAAGCTTGGCCTCTAGTGTTGGCTCAGATAGTTCTTCACCCACCACCTTATCAACAATGAATGCAAAAGCCACTCCTTTTTATCCAGGGAGCAACACCGTGGAGTCTGTTATAGGTACGTGCATGTCGTACTACACAGTGGAGATGATGTACTTGGAATTAACTCTGAGTTTTGTTCTTAAATCTCAGATCTTTTCCATTTTTCATTAGGATCTGCACTAGACCTCAACTTTAGTGACATCAATGTTGCATCTATGTTGCATGATAAAGAACTGGAGGAGCAAGATAACAGCTTAGGACTGTCAAGTAAGGAAAGCCTTTATTACCAGCCACAGCAGTTTGATTTGTTCATTTCAAATGTAATTTCTGATTTGTATATTTCTTAAACTGTTTGTATTTTTTTTCTTGCAGGTCAAAGGGTGCTAAGTGGATCCGCTCCTGTTAACATTCCTGGCTCTCTAGCACGATCATCTTCTTTTAATTCCTCATCATCGCTCTCCACCTCCCCACTAAGTTCCTTGTCCCAGTCTCTATCGCAGTCCCTGCTGTCTGGGACAGTGTCTCAGCAAAATCAACCATCTAATATGCTAGCCAAGCAAGAGCATGGCCTACTGGGAACACCCACCTCTTCTTCACAGAACTCTCTGGGTAAACTAGATAGCTCAAATGAGCTTAAACTATAAGTAGATTCCAATTTTGTTTGACGTAGTAGAGCTCATGAGATGTTTTAGAATACAACAGCCTTTTATTAACTTAATGTGTTATACAGATTTTTAATTAATATAATTTGTCTGATCCGTATAGGTTTGAATGGAGGAGCTAGCAACATTTGGGACTTTGTAAGTGGCAGCTTTTCACCAAGTCCATCACCAGTTTTCAGCAGCCTAACCTCCACAACCAGCACTGCTGATGTGGCCCGCCTTTTTAGGGAGCTGGACGAAGCTAAGAGGAAGATCAAACAATGGGAGGAGGCCTGGCATCAGGTCAAACAGGTCAGTACTCTCAATGAACGTGTATTGAAATAGAAATATTTGCATAGTTTCACAGTTCATTGATTGTTTTTTTCAAACACAACCCTGACCTTTGTTCCAGGCCTGTGAAGCTTGCCAGAAAGATGCACATGAAGCAAAGGAGCAAGCAAAGACGGCTGAGGCAGAGCGGCAGCTGGCGGAACAGAAATGGGAAGAAACAGAGCGCAAGCTGAAAGAGCTCCAGGGGGACTTTGATGTGCTTTGTCGCACCCCTGGAACACCTCTTCTTCGTAGCTATGGAGAGCTGGAGCAGCTCCCATTGTCAAAGCTTCACTCCATCCAGAGTCAGCTACGTAATGACCTAGATCTTATAGACGGGGTAAGAAAGCCTAGATCTCACACATTTCATTTGTAGGATCTGCGTAGTTTTAAAATGGTTTGTCAGACTATTCCTCACATCCATGTTTGTCACCAAGCATGCTTTTTTTGAAAAGTCTGCATGAACTGTATTTTTCTAGGATGCAGCTGATATCGATTCTTTTCTTCCCCCAACAGGTAATATTTCAGCTTCAGTCAAAGAAATGTATAGTTTGCCAAAAGCATGATCGTTGCATTGTTCTGCAACCTTGCCAACATTATGTACTATGTGAGAACTGTGCACCTAGCAAAACTGAATGTCCCTACTGTAGAACAAAAATATTGAAGTGGTGATGTACAGTAACTCAAGGTACTATTTAAAGAATTAGCCCTTTGAAAAACTACTCATAGTTAATACATTTTCTAAACAGCAATGTCTGTTTCTTACAGTGATCAAATTACTTTAGAATGAAATGATGTTTGACTGGCACAACTTAATTGGTATAAATCAGATTGCAAACAGGGGATGTTGTCTTGCTCATTTTCTGCCCATATTAACATTTACTTTGCGTAAAAAGCCATGCCATCAGATGAGAATATTAATTGCCTTGTAACTGTCATATCGTCCATCCTTCAAACACTAACGGACATATGCGTGGAGGTTTGCATTAGTGTGGATTGATCTTTATTTTATGTGGCAGCATCTTAATTTCTTTATGCACTTAAAGGTAGATCAGAGAAAATTTGGAGGCATCTCAACACCAGCTTTTCAACAAATTGATCTAGAAGATGTAAAAGGCTAATAGAATTGTTTTTTTATGCATCATTATTACCAAAATCATAAATAACATCAGTGTTTGTCACATACTTTGAGTTAATTTAATCAGTCACTCTTAGCAAAGCTTTAACTACTTTTAACAAAGAATGCTGTCCTATAGCCCATAAAACAACATGACAAAACTATCAAATATAGTTGTTTGCATATATCTATCCACACAGCAATGTTAAGATCACATGGTAATTAATCTGATGATTTTATGCATCATATGGGCAAAACTAGATTTCTTTAAAGAGGAATACAGTAAATACATTAAATTGGAGCAAATCAAGGAAACTGATGCCCTACAGCCTGAATGTGACTGATGTTTACATTTAGGGCTGGTGCATCTGTTGTAGCCTTATTAAAGAAATCAAAAGTGCTAATTTAATAGGAAAAAGCTCTTTAGCTAAAATATCATGTAATAGTAGAAAATATGTCCAATGTGTGTTTATTAAACCAATAAACGTATAAGCTCTGTTTGCATATAAGGAGTAATGACTCAAAAAAAACAAAGCAAACAGGTGAATGTTGGGAATTTGCAGTGTTCCTCTTTAAATGAATCCATATTTAATTTAAATTTCTAGCCAAATTGAATTTTTTTCACATCAGTCAAACATCATTAATTTGACCAACTTTCTGAGGACGTTTGATTTCTTATTAAAAGCACTTTGTTGATATGGGACTTTATTAATGGGTATATAGAAATTTGCTTTAAGCTGCTTTGTAGTTATTCTTTTGTGTCTCTTTTTAGATACTTTTCTTCTACATAAGCTAATGTCTGAAGCTTTTGCGTGTACTGTGAAACATAATTTGAATATTTCATGTTTCCTTTAAAAAAAAAAAAAAAAAAAAAAAAACATGGCATGGTTCCACTTACTTCTATTTCATAGAAAAGTATCTAATAGTTTATACTTTCATAGTTAGATTTATAAAATTCAATCAAATAAGTGCAAATTTTAAACTGCATTGTAGGTGTAACCAGCAGCTGTAATATCAATAAGGCACATGCTACATGTTTTTCAATCAGTAAGTTATGTAGAAATTTATATAGCCTAGCCATTAGAGAAGCATGTATTTGTTATAAGCCTGAAATGGTGATTTTTCTTTTGTTATTTTTGTAGGAATCTAGTCTCTCGACTTGTCTAGAACATATCGGCCTCTAACGCTAAAGTGCCTTGCCTTAGTTAAAAAGGTTATGTGTAGGATTGTCTGAGCAGACAACCAGTTGAAGCTTGTGCACAAGTTTCTGTGCATTTAACTTCACAAAAGCATCAACATGTGTTGACTATATGTGTATATAAGTATATTCCATTGTATTTGGCCAAATTCCATTGGGTATTTCTGCAGAAAATAATTGAAGATTAAAATGGTCAGTGCCTGTGGTCTGACTTCACCCATAGAAATGAACCTCCCTGCTCCCCTCCAGCTACACACCCACCCATTCATTGCTTGGTTGTGGTGCTCTTTCGGTGCAGCTTCGTTGTTTGAAATATTTTTTTTTCCATTTGGGAGTATGCAAACATAGGACACATGAAATTTGTATAGCAACATGCAGAATGCTTTTGAACAGTTCAGTTCCTTGTTTTCTAGTAAATAATTCTGCAGTAAATGAAGAATTCTGTAGTTTACTTGTAGAGTGGATTTTGTGTAGAATTTATGCTTAGGTTCCTCTAATTGAAATGACCTTCTACTGTGTTTAAAAAAAAAAACAAAACAAACAAAAAAAAAAAAAAAACAAAACACATTTTTATTCTTGCTTTAAAATCAGTAGAAAATCATGTATCTCCAGGTACACCTTTTGCTACTTATAAATATGAGATAATGCATTGTTTACATTCTCACAGATGACAATTAAGCAACTCAGAGGAAAAATATCAAGAAAGGTTATGGTATTTTAGCATTTTCATGACTATATTTCAGCATAAAAGGCAGGCTAAACACTTCTGGTATTGCATGTTATGCGGTATAGTAACCAGCTACAAAAAAAAAGAAAAAAATGTTCGCACTGTGTCACACTGCCAGAATATTTGTATCGACTTATTTTTATGTAGGTAAGGCTTAATAACTTCTGCAAGCTTCGCTGCTACTGGAAAAGGTATTAATGTAGTTTCTTGTTATACATCTAGATGTTTGAATGTTGTTGTGCATCCACAGCTCAGATTTCATAAACTATGAAATGATCTGTCTTATGCATCTAACTTGACTTAATCTTTTTTGATTGAATTGTTCATTTTTGTAAATTCATTTTAGTCAAAGTTTCAGTACTTTTGTAAATCGAGTAAAATGATGTCATGGGCCTGTACTACTATAGATTTTCCTTTTTGTTTTAAATGATTCAAGGTTAACAATTTTTTTTTGTTGGCTTTTATCTCAGTACACTGGATAGTGGTGTACGGTGCAGCTAATTCACAGAGTCCTTTTGGTTAATTTGTTTTTGCCTGTAAAGCCAACTCAGTTAATGATGTCTAGTGTAAAAATGTTAAAATAAACCAAAGTGGTGTTTTTGTAGCTGTCCAAATAAGTATTGTATGGAGAAAATGACCCCAGAAGAGAATTTAGATAATGCTCGAGTGTTTATCAGATCAGCCTGTAGTTGTAAACACAGCCCTACTTGCCCAAAGCTATAAATGAGTGGAGAGCACCAAGGTTGTCTACATGAATCTAAGACAAAGGTCAATATTTTGAGTGGCAGTATATTGTTTTTTTAATTGATTTTGTTCTTTTTCTTCTTATTATTATTCCTTTAATATTTCATTCAGTAATAGATAACTCTTTTGAGTCACCAACAGGACTCTTTTGCTTACAACATTAATGGACTTATATCCTTTTCTGTCTTTTTTTTTTTTTTTTTTTTGCAGTTTTACCAAAGACCTGTATTGTTGCTTTTTCTACTACATTTCAGCATTTGTTTTACTTTAGTAAGAACTCTAAATTGATTAAAAGAAAAAAAAGTAAATCACCTAGTACCTTAAAACAAATAAAATTCACTAAAAGTAATTAAAGGCTTCTTTTTCTATCGGATGTTAGTTATAGTTGACTATCAAAATTGCATGGGTCAGATCCTTACTTACGTATTTGTACTTCTGATTTTGTGGTAAATATACATTTGCATTTATGGCAGATTGTGCAATACTGGCTAGCACATGCTGACCTTAACCAAGGAGTCAATGTTAGTTAAATTGTTGTCTACAGTGAAGGAATGTCTTGGTAAATGACATTTGTGCTTCTGAAGTGGCCATATGAACTTCACTACAGTACTGTTATGAGTAAACTTCGTTTGACTTTGCTTAATCTATGTAGTTTGGAAATTGACAGGTATGCATTATATATTGATATGGTAGGCCTACAGTGACTGTAAGGTGCTTTGTTTTTATTGGAGTCATATTTTTCCTAGTTCTTAAAACCGTGGTCTGAATTAGTTTTCATAATTCCTGAGACGGAAAATGATTGTGAGCATCAGTGGCAGATACAGACTAAATTAAAATTCAGTTTGCAGCAATTTGTTTTGGGCCCTGACCTTTAAGAACTCTACTTGACCTAATTCAAGCTTTCTACAAAAATAAAAAATAAAAAAAAAACCTCAAACAAAAATTCACTGGGTAAGCACAGCTTAAATTTCTCTGCATTTCATCAGATTGTTTCAATTTCATCTGTTGGACCAATTTTCAAATAAATCTGTGCCTTTTAATGACTACATAATGTTGATTGACTGAAAAGGAAAACACTTACATGGTTAATCAGAATTAGAAGTCCAGTGCCTTACAATAATTTCGTGGACCACAATGTAATTATTAAGGCCCTTTAGATTCAGGCCACTTTAACTGAAAAGAAATAAAGAAAAAGGCTAACCTAATGAGAATGGATTCATTAATTTGACACATGAAGCAATGGTTACAACTGAGTGATTGTTTTTATTGTCTGTATTTGCCATAAAGTTTAAGAAAACAGCAATATCAAACCACTAAATACACAGTTTTGTTCTCAATTAGTCATTTGGCACCAAAATGTCAGTTATTTGTAAGAAAAAGCACCAAATAGGAAGAATCTTGCAAATGAACAGTGATAAATGTATCATGCTCTGCTCTGCATTGGAATAGTTTAATCTGTTTATATTATTGTTAGTTGTTGTCTTTTTTTTTTTTTTTTTTTTTAACTTTATTAAAATGGAGCCAGATTTATGCAATCTTGTACATGTTTATGAATATGATGTATGGAGCTGTTCAAATTAAGTAAAATTATTAGTACAGAGTCAAAAGTAAGTAATCTGAATGTGGAACCAGTTGGTCCATGTACAGTAGACATTTTTAGTGGAAATGTTATTTGAATATCGAAATCCTGAAATATTGAATGTAAACTTGTTTCTAAATTAGATATTCAACTAATAGGTCACTGGATATTATGGAGCGCAGTAAATTGATTATGATGTAGCATCTAGTTGTGAATTGCTATTCAATAAAATTTATTAGAACTTAAACAAATGAAAGTTTTCAAGTTTCTATTTGTCAGTGTAATGAGATAATATAAGAAAAGAAATGTATTTTTCTCAGGGGAAAGAAGTGATTTGATGGAGACTGTGTTCATTCTGAGGAAACTGCATTTCATGGGATGATTTACTTAATGTCAGTGGGTTTAGACATTATTTAGATTTAAAAATATCTCCCTCATTTTGTGACAAGCTGTGTGCATATGTAGTTGATTCTATACTGATAATTGTAGAAATTATCTGTTGGTATATTGATATTTTTGTGTTGTGAACACAAAAACAGGTGCAAGTCTCAGAATACTAGATGTTTCTTTTCTACATTGAGGTTTGTGTACCACATTTACTGTAGTGTATTACTAGTTTGTTAACACTTGTTAAATTGTTACACTACAGTTATGCAATGGTTTACAAAGTTCACAAATTATTTTTATCATCTTGAGAATTAAAATAATTTTTCATCTGAAATGTCTGAATATTTTTTTGTCTCAATCATGACCAAGAAAAAAAATTCTGCACATTAGACAAAACAAGGGTCTTTTAAGGAAAATGTTTATTAGAGCAAAGTGGCTTGAAAACGTATTTACCATTCATCTAAAGCAAACAATCTGAATTATAAATGTAGCTTTGTTTTCTACCAGACATGTCAAAGCAAACAGAAGTTGTTCTTTGGAAAATGTACTTAATGTGTTAACAGATAATTTATGACTCTGTGGCGTCACAGCAGTCAGGAGACATGGCACCAAATAGATAAGATATCAAATGCTTGGCCTGAAGGAAAGAAACATGAATGAGTATAATGTGAACTTATTGACAAAAACATTAATAATTATAACATTATCTGGTTACTGGTTTCAGATGCATTATTAAAATATTGGGGATAAAAGTATAGCTAAAACTAATTTGTATATATATATATATATATAACTTCTTTTTTTTCTTTTACCTCTTTCTCACATTTGGGATAGACAATATTCCTTCCTTCCTGTTTCAGATCTGACCTCTCCTTTAAAATACTGTAAGGACAGTGAAATTGAGAAGTCATTATTTAAAATTTTAAACAAAGCAAATATTTGAGTTGTCTTTATTTTATTATTATTATTATTATTATTATACCTTTCAAGAATCAGTTTTAGGTCAGCCACAATCTTTTCCCCTTGAAGAGCCACGATGAGACAAGGAGCCGTGTAAAAATGAGCCATCTTAACAAATCAAGACCAGTGAGAATCATCAGCTGATAACACTGTGTATTAAACCACGATTAAAAGCTACATGCCTCACCTTTTCACTCCCACTTGATGACACTAGTGTATCGGCAATATGTTTCTGTTGCTCATCATCAAGGATGCTCATTTGTCCTGCCACTAGATGGCAGCCTGACTTCAGCAGCATATCTACTATCTCCAGCTGAGAAGACACTTTGCTGTGTGGTGCAGCCTTTAAGGGAATCAGCAAACAGGTTGTCTGCCAGGAGGCTCTGCATGCAAAGGACCCTGGTACCAATAAACAAGCGAAACAGAACATTTGTTTTGCTCTATTTACAGAGGTCACTTGGAACATGGTTGTTTCAGCAGGAGAGCTGTTGCCAAAACACAAGAAATGGCACAAAAAAAAAAAAAAATTAAAGGGACCTGACCCATGCAATGTTCAGTGCTTTGACTTTAAAAATGCCCTCACTGAGGAGAATGTGCATCATTGTGTCAACACCACTAATGAAGAATATGGAGTAATCTCACCTCAATTATTTAACAAAAAAAATTACAAACCAATACTATATGGGTTTATAAATAAAACTAGAAAAATAAATCGCACCTCCTATCGGTCTTGAAGGTGCCAAAGCTGACAGACCTTCCTGAGCCACATTCAGTATGCAGCTTGTTTTTTGCTCCATGGAAGCTACAGGGCCTGAGCACAAACTTGATATCTGGAAATAAAGTAAAAATACAGAAACTATTTTAACAGTCAGAAGTACAACCCAGTTCTTAATAAAATAGTTTAACTAGTCTTGTCAGTCACAGTCCCAAATTATCATTCATACCTGTTCCTGTCTCATGGTGCTGGTCTCAGTACAGCAGAGCCCCTCAGGGAACAGTGTTTTTACATCCTTGATTGCTTGTTGATATGATCTTGATCCTGTAAGTGCAGTTAGTGACCTTTAAAACATGCACTAGCACATACTGCAGTCCTGTTCCCAACTGTGTACTAATATGTTGTTAAGGACACTGATCACAGGTGCTGTAACTAGGTCATACCATAACAGCTCAACCACAGGGAAGAGTCTTCTTGGCCCAGCATGTCCAGCAGCCTCTTCACAGCATTTTCTCCCTGAAGGCAGAGAGCCAGGGAGCCAGGGCACAGGTACTGCACACCTTCTGCCGGCAAGCGTTCAGTGACATCACTTTTATCCAGGGTTGCTACATGCAGGCCCACCACTGTGAGGCCAGATTGTTGGAGTTTGCAGAATATTTTAGCCAGAGCAAGATTCCAGACTCTTGGTTTGAACAGGCATACTGTGAGCAGCATCTGTCGATCTGAATAAAAATACTGTCTTTGTAAGTCAACAGCAATACCAGTATTTAAAAGATAAAGCTGATTACAGACCTTTGCACAGCAACACTAACTCACAAGGAATTAACTCATGCTCAAAGAAGAAGAGGGAGACTTGTCTGAGGGCCACCTCTGGGGTTGGTGACATCAAAACAGTGAGATTGTTGTGGCCGTTCAGCTGTAAGAGGTTTCTCATTGAAGAAAAAGCATCTTTTCCTCTCAGAACACACACTAGTGCAGATGATGACATGAGTTTGTCCACGCTGCCGTAGAAGAACCTCTCTCCCACCTCAAAAGGACTCAGCTCCTGAGCCTGAAGTTGGGTCAACAGAGGCAGCCACTTGAGGCCAAGCAGCTCAAATTTAGCACGTTGTTCATGACCTGGTATATCAGTCAACAAAGCATTGGAAATATTGAAAGGTAAGAAGGGCTTAGATGTTCTGAAATTCATTGATCATTCATTAAACCATGTAGGTTTCTACATTTGTTTGACTATTTGGAACTGGTGGGAGCAGTAAACAAAACCCTGGACCCTGTGCTTTTAAAAAATTCACCCACCTTTTAGTCCTTCAGCAAGAACTCTATGTAGGAGGTTCAGGTTTTGGCACATGTCCTTTCCACACAGGGCCAAAGTCACCACCTGATTCACGCCAGACTGGGGTGAACACTTTTGATGTGACAGTGTCACGTTGGAAGGTTTGGGCACTGTCCACATACACCTGACTAAAAAGACAACATATGTCAAACACATAGAGGGCAATAATAGTGGATCATTTCTGAGAACACTGTGTGCTTACCAAAAATGTGGAACAAGCTATCATTGTATGGCACAGTGTGAAAACACAGACTTGGCTCTACTGTGTGATCCCCGTCAGTCCAGAAGTGGAAGAAACCCAGAAGCCTTTGATCTTTAAATTCCCTCATTAGGGCTGAAGTAATATGACAAAAGATCACTGTTATTTCAACAGCAAAGAAAACATTTGGACAACAGTGTAGAGTGATTGCATTATTACAGACACTTTCAAATTTGATTTATTTACTGAAGTCACTTCTGTAAAAGTTTGATATGAAAATTGAGACCTGATGGCAGAGTAACACTGTGGCGCAACATGTTCTCTTTCCGTAGTAGTAACACCAGGCAGTGAGAGGGCAGCTTTAGCTCTACCTGATCTGGAATGGATGTAGGTGAACTGCAGAACACTTTTACCTACAAGATACATACAATTCAAGACATAAATGACAGGATGCAATTTTTCCTGTACTTGCTATGGAGTCATTATGCATGGTTGAAAGTAGAGTTCTGAAAATATGCACCAAAATATTTGTACACAAGTTTCAACAATAATAAAAGCAACTATAAGAATATATTATTGTATATTTTAATTATAATAATGGTTTTATGATCTCTCTGACACTACTGAAGATCTTAGTGATTCCACCTGTTGGCCAGTGAGTCCCAGGACAATGGCAACATTGGTCTGAAGCTGCAGCCTTTGCAGCCCCATAAGACTGAAACCTCTGTTAAGACATGTTGCCATCACTTGGCCATAGCAACTTGGAGGCACTGCAGGTGAAACCACGAGGAATAAGTCCGCTGTCAAGGAAAAAGAAGGATTAACAGCTACTTTAAAGTTAAAATCAATTGCAAGTGCTGCAAACAATCTTTCTCAAGACGGCAACAACTTAAGTTAAAAATTCAATGTTTCTACCAGTGTGACAGTTTTGACTTGCTAAATCATTGTACCTTTAGTTGTGGCACACAGCAAAGAAGATGATCTGCTTAAATCAAAGAAGCTCCTTTTGACAAACAAAATAAGAATGTTTGGTTATGATATAGCATTACTAGGCAAAAAATTACAGGACTATATATTATATACAATAAGATATACAATAAGTGAAACATTTCTTGCTGTTTTAATGTCTAAATGTAAGGTAAAAATTAAATGAAAGAAATTTTGATAGTGCTATATAACTATATAACTGTTAAGATAACACACAATTGCACACTTTTGCTTGTTTTTCAAAGCGTTTTTCATAGTCAGCAGTCACCTTACTACACGTTAACCACAACAGTATGCAAAATCTGGATAAGCAAAAGTAATGTTGGAAAAAGTTTCAACTAAACAATTCTTTAACAATCAACATATTTATAATAGTTAATGGTTAAAACAGCAGTGTCTAATGAAAAGAATCTCATGGGATGGGATTATGCTTTAGTGTATTGTGGCAGTTATTAATACAGATGAACATTGAACATATTGAATATTGCAACCATCTTCCTGACAGCTAAAGAACTGAAACTGAACAAACATGATGTAAAGCAGATAGTATCTAAACTTCAGGAATTGCCTAAACCAAGCTGAAGTTTATGGAAGGGCACTCACAGTCCCCTGACTTAAGCATCACTGAAAAGCTGTGGTGAGACCAAGTAAAGGCTGTGCATGCAAGAACTTGAAGTGACCTAAAAAGAACAGTGGCTAAAAATGACCAAGTCATAAATAGAAAACTCTTGTCTGGCTACAGAGCCTTTGCTAGCTGTGATTTCTGCTTAAGGGTGTGTTACTGTTCACTGGCTTCACAGGCTACCAGCACCCTTCATATATATATATATATATATATATATATGTGTATGTATATATATATATATGTATATATATATATATATATATATATATATATATATATATATATATATATATATATATATATATATATATATATTTATGTGTGTAAACCACTGTCCTTGAGAGGGGCTGGACCCTCTTCCATTCTGGAGTTGCTCCCGGTGAGAGGCGCCATGCAGGTGTGGGCATGCTCATTGCCCCCCGACTTGGCACCTGTACGTTGGGATTTACCCCGGTGGATGAAAGGGTAGCCCCCCTCCGCCTTCGGGTGGGGGGACGGGTCCTGACTGTTGTTTGTGCTTATGCACCAAATAGCAGTTCAGAGTACCCACCCTTTTTGGAGTCCTTGGAGGGGGTGTTGGAGAGCACTCCTTCCGGGGACTCCCTCGTTCTGCTGGGGGACTTCATTGCTCACGTGGGCAATGACAGCAAGACCTGGAGGGGCGTGATTGCGAGGAACGGCCCCCCTAATCTAAATCCGAGTGGTGCTCTGTTGTTGGACTTCTGTGCTCGTCATGGACTGTCCATAACGAACACCTTGTTCAGACAAGAAGAAGAGTGTTCACATGTGCACTTGGCACCAGGACACTTTAGGCCGCAGTTCGATGATCGACTTTATAGTCGTGTCGTCGGACTTGCGGCCGCACGTCCTGGACACTTGGGTGAAGAGAGGGGCGGAGCTGTCAATTGATCACCACCTGGTAGCGAGTTGGCTCAGATGGTGGGGGAGGATGCTAGTCAGGCCTGGCAGACCCAAGCGTATTGTGAGGGTCTGCTGGGAACGTCTGGCAGAGTCCCCTGTCAGAAAGAGTTTCAACTCCCATCTCCGGCAGAGCTTCAACCATGTCCCGGCCGAGGCAGGGGACATTGAGTCCAAATGGGCTGTGTTCCGTGCCTCTATTGTCAAGGCGGCCAGCCGCAGCTGTGGCCGTAAGGTCGTCTGTGCCTGTCGTGGCGGTAACCCCCGAAATCGCTGGTGGACACCGGCAGTAAGGGATGCCATCAAGCTGAAGAAGGAGTCCTATTGGGGCTCTTTGGCCTGTGGGACTCCAGAGGCAGCTGATGGGTATCGGCGGGCTAAGCGGAGCGCAGCTTCGGTGGTCACTAAGGCAAAAACTCGGGCATGGGAGGAGTTTGGAGAGGCCATGGAGAATGACTTGCGGACGGCTTCGAGGAGATTCTGGTCCACCATCCGGCGGCTCAGGAGGGGAAAGCAGTGCTCCGTCAACACTGTGTACAGTGGGGATGAAGGGCTGCTGACCTCGACTCGGGAAGTTGTGAGGCGGTGGAGGGAATACTTCAAAGACCTTCTCAATCCCACCAACATGTCTTCCGATGAGGAAGCAGAGTCTGGGGTAGCTGGTGCTGGCTCTCCTATCTCTGGGGCTGAGGTCACTGAGGTGGTTAAAAAGCTCCTCGGTGGCAAGGCCCCGGGGGTGGATGAGCTCCGCCCAGAATTCCTTAAGGCTCTGGATGATGTAGGGCTATCTTGGCTGACACGCCTCTGCAGCATAGCGTGGACATCAGGGACAGTTCCCCTGGACTGGCAGACTGGGGTGGTGGTCCCCCTCTTCAAAAAGGGGGACCGGAGGGTGTGCTACAACTACAGGGAGATCACACTCCGCAGCCTCCCCGGTAAGGTCTATTCAGGGGTGCTTGAGAGGAGGGTCTGCCGGATAGTCGAACCTCGGATTGAGGAGGAGCAGTGTGGTTTTCGTCCCGGTCGTGGAACAGTGGACCAGCTCTACACCCTCTCCGGGGTCTTTGAGGGGGCATGGGAGTTTGCCCAACCAATCTACATGTGTTTTGTGGACTTAGAGAAGGCATTCGACCGTGTCCCCCGGGTACTCCTGTGGGGGGTACTCCAGGAGTATGGAGTGCCGGACTTGCTTTTATGAGCTGTCCGGTCCCTGTACGGCCAGTGTCAGAGCTTGGTCCGCATTGCCGGCAGTAAATCAGAATCGTTTCCAGTGCGGGTTGGACCCCGCCAAGGCTGCTCTCTGTCACTGATTCTGTTCATAACCTTTATGGACAGAATTTCTAGGTGCAGCCGAGGTGTTGAGGGGATCCGGTTCGGTGGCCTCAGGATTGGGTCACTGCTCTTTGCAGATGATGTGGTTCTGTTGGCTTCATCGGGCCATGATCTTCAGCTCTCACTG